>NC_140179.1:63601947-63648642 GCF_963971535.1 Notolepis coatsorum | reverse complement strand
GTGGGGAATCGGCGTTGACGCCGTTGGCGGCTCTGCAGATACTCCCAGCTTCAACTCGAGGTGGAACGGAGAGAGAGAGAGAGATCAACAACAGTCCAACAGTACACAGAGGCAGTGCAGTTCCGTCCTCCCTTAGCTGAGTCCAGAACAAAACAAAATGGTACTTCTTCAGTGTTTATCCAAAAACACAATTTAGCTGAGTCCAGTACAAACAAAAACGATACTCTTCAGTGTTATCCAAAACACACAATTTAGCTGAGTCCAGTGCAAACAAAACGATACTCTTCAGTGTTTATCTTAAACACACAATTTAGCTGAGTCCAGTGCAAACAAAAACGATACTCTTCAGTGTTATCCAAACACACAAAAACAGATAATCCAAAAAGGGTTTGGTTCCAACTCACCAAAGCGCAAACGCGTAAAGCGGGCAACGAGGCGCAGCTCCAAACGGAGGAACAAGGTATTCACCAGCGGCAATCCAAAGATGTCCTGGAGGGAAAGTAGACGAGGCACAACAACGGGGGGAAAGCAGGCAGAAGCAGTAGTATTCAAAGCAGTAGTCCTCAAAGCAGTAGTACTCAAAGCAGTAGTCCTCAAAGCAGTAGTACTCAAAGCAGTAGTACTCAAAGCAGTAGTCCTCAAAGCAGTAGTACTCAAAGCAGTAGTACTCAAAGCAGTAGTCCTCAAAGCAGTAGTACTCAAAACGACCCGACAACGATTGAAAGAAGGTCCCAGTATATGAAGCCTCTGGAGCGCTAATTACAAACTACAACAGGTGCGTGATGGAATTGATAATCGCTCCTGAAGCGTGTGGCGGGGAATGGACCAATCATCACAGTACCTTAAGAAGCCTGTGGCGGGGAATGAACCAATCCTCACATATATGAACATTTGATGCAATACATCAACGCACCATGTCGCATACTGTCTTTGTATAGTTCAGTGAGTTAATTTAAAGTCGGGGTAAAGTGAAAATAAATAAATGTTCTGAGTTTTGTCACAGCACAGACATTTTTGTAATAATTTTTTAGATCCACTTTTTCTCCTTATTTTCTATTTTTCTCCCATCCCAATTTCGTGTTTCCAATTCTCCCCTCCCCTGTCTTGAACATTGCTCGACTATGCCCCCCACTGGTCGGTTGTAGGGAGGATAGAAGCCTTGCATCACGTGTCCCCTCCGGTACACGAGGAGGCAGCCTGTCACATCTTTTCACCTGCCAGCATGGACTCTCAGTGGCGAGGTGTAACATGTGGGAGGCTCACACTACCCCCGCTACTTCCTGTCTCTGCTGTGCAGGCGTCCCCCAACCGACCTGTAGGAGTCGCTGTCCACAATGTCCAAATCCCCACCCATCGACTTTCACCCTCTAACTCTGCCAATTGAGTTAGTATGACGGCTGGCCCAAGCCGGAGGCAATGCTGACACCTGGATTTGAGACCGGAGTCTCTTGCATTGGTGACGAGCGCAATTTCCGCTGCGCCACCCAGCCGCCAGCACAGAAAAATGTGTTAATAACCACCCAGCCAAATTTGAATGTTGAAAATGTTATTGTTATTTATTACATGGCGTTTTCACATTCGCCGAAATGCTTGCTTGTGATTGGTCAATAGCGCTCGTCAGAGGTCCGATATTACTCGATAACGGACCTCTGCCGAACAATAATGGCCGCTGTGCACAGCTGGACCAATCAAGCCCACTACACACAGGGCCGTAGCCAGGGTATAGAAATTAGGGAGGTCCATTTATTTTTTTGGCCCAGACCGGCCCACTATAATCGGTCGGACACCACCCACCAGTACACCATCCTTGCGGTCCCCTTAAATATGCGTACCTACTGTACTATTCCCCCAACCCACTACAAAGCTGGGTAGTAAGTGCCATGGACAAGTGGACCAATGTACTCCCTCGCTCTTGGCTGAATCTTGTTTTGGGTGGTGATGTAAAAACACCTGCATCATAGCAGGCTCAGGATGGGCAAAGTAGTCTATAGCCTGTTCATCCCTGTCTCTCTCCTCCACAACCTGGCTTGACTAGACATAAGGAGAGAGAGATGATTACAATTAATTGGTACATTCAGGTCCAGAATTGTTGGAATTCCCTGACAAAGATGTGCAAAAAGCTGTACAATTTAAACAATACCATACTGGTAATGAGCAAATAGTTGTTTATTCAATTAATGCATGCGCTGTTCCATCTTATTTCATTTGATACTAACTACTCAGGTCATACAGATTTCAAGTATTCAAATATCAATGATGAATATTGCATAAGGTTTACACAGTTAATAGATCACCTTCTTGTTTTATATTCATGTTCAGAGAGGAGTAATAGTTATATCTTTGTATGTGATTTATATGGCAATTAAATCAATGGTGTGTTTGTTTGGGGAGTTTGACCTACAGTTAATGTGCCTACCACGTGAAGGTGCATGATCAATGGACAGCACAAAAACAATTTGTGTAGGTGGAGACTAGAGCTACCACAGATAGTAATAAGTTATTAAGAGTAATTATTACATGGCGTTTTCACATTCGCCGAAATGCTTGCTTGTGATTGGTTAATAGCGTGCGTCAGAGGTCAGTTATCAGACAATAATGACCGCTGTGGGACAATAATGACCGCTGTGCGCAGCTGTTCGCAATCAATCCCACAATAATGACCGCTGTGCGCAGCTGTTCGCAATCAAGTCCACTGACATCAGTGCAAACTTCCGGCTGCCGGGGAAGCTGCTGGGGGGCGGAGCGACGAGCACTCAGCGGAGCCAGAACCAGTGTTACTGTTGCGAGTCGATGTAAAATGAATTAGGTATAATGTTAGTAAGTTAGCCATGTAATAAGCGGGATAATGTATAGCTATACTCGATCATTGTCGCAAAGTAATTGACCTTCACTGACGTTTAAAACACCTCGCCGAGGCGGCTCTGTATTTTAAAATCCGTGTCGGTCAATTATTTTGCGACAATGACCTCGTAGCTATACATTATCCCTTACGTAATCCATACCATATATATCCTAATAGTTACCTTATTACCATACTTGGCTGAAAATAAACTTTGCTGCCTGTTGTGAATGTGTTTTTCCCTGTAGGCTAATACATAAGTAGGCATACATTTTTGCAGTTAAGGAAAAATTAGCAGTTGAGTAGGCTATATGTGCTGTGTTTTTATGTCTTCCATCAAGGACCACCTTGGAAATAAGTGTTTTAATTAATGCTTTTAGGTGATATCGTCAGGAATACAAATTGGTCAAGATAATTTGTATTTATGATGTGTTTTTAATTTCCAAATAAATCTAATCAAATAAAAAAAGCTGTTTTTGCAGTTGAGCTACAGGTGTTGTATATTATACAGCCTTTTCATGCATCTTTATCAAGGGACCCTTATCCTAATGATTTAAAAAATAATATTATGATGATACGATATGGACCTAGTAGTTGGGTCATCTGTGGCACTTCGTTTCTCAATGGATTTGTCCATTGAGCAGAATACATGGTACCAGCCCCCTCTCAGTCATGTACCAGCCCCCTCTCAGTTATGTACCAGCCAGCCCCCTCTCAGTCATGTACCAGCCCCCTCTCAGTCATGTATACCAGCCCCCTCTCAGTCATCTACCAGCCCCCTCTCAGTCATGTACCACAGCCCCATCTGAGTCATGTACCAGCCCCCTCTCAGTCATGTACCAGCCCCCTCTCGGTCATGTACCAGCCCCCTCTCAGTCATGTATACCAGCCCCCTCTCAGTCATCTACCAGCCCCCTCTCAGTCATGTACCACAGCCCCATCTGAGTCATGTACCAGCCCCCTCTCAGTCATGTACCAGCCCCCTCTCTGTCATGTACCAGCCCCCTCTCAGTCATGTATACCAGCCCCCTCTCAGTCATGTACCAGCCTCCTCTCAGTCATGTATACCAGCCCCCTCTCAGTCCTGTATACCAGCCCCCTCTCAGTCATCTACCAGCCCCCTCTCAGTCATGTACCACAGCCCCCTCTCAGTCATGTACCACAGCCCCCTCTCAGTCATGTACCACAGCCCCATCTCAGTCATGTACCACAGCCCCATCTCAGTCATGTACCACAGCCCCATCTCAGTCATGTATACCAGCCCCCCTCTCAGTCATGTACCAGCCCTCTCTCAGTCATGTACCAGCCCCCTCTCAGTCATGTACCAGCCAGCCCCCTCTCAGTCATGTAGCAGCCCCCTCTCAGTCATGTACCAGCCCCCTCTCAGTCCTGTATACCAGCCCCCTCTCAGTCATGTACCAGCCCCCTCTCAGTCATGTACCACAGCCCCCTCTCAGTCATATACCACAGCCCCCTCTCAGTCATGTACCACAGCCCCCTCTCAGTCATGTACCACAGCCCCCTCTCAGTCATGTACCACAGCAGTGGCGGCTCTGCCACTAGGGGCGCAAGGGCGCCGCCCCCCCTTCAGGCCCTGCCTGGTTATATGAGAGTAGAACAAGAAAAAGTATCTTTTTGTTTTTTGTTTTATAGCCCTATAAATAATATAAACATGTTTAAAATGAATAATATTTACTCATTTTAAGTATGTTTGTATTTCCAATGCACAATATAACGTTATTATCTCAAATAAAAAAACACTTGTTTTCCTGAGCAGGAAGTGGTGACATCACGTTTTTTAAATTTTTTAACTTTTTTCGTATTTCTCGGCCCGGGCTAGACGCGATAGCGCTCTGAGTGCGCGTCACAGTTTGATCGCTGTATCCGTCACAGCCAATCAGTGCATAACGCGTTGTGCGTTGAAATATGACTATTATGTTGGAATCCGGGCGCGATTTGAAGCGGTCTAGCCAGTAGCGTCAAGAATGTCTGTAGCCGCATTTCGCGGAGACGCTCTCTGATTGGCCGACGCCAGTATTTTTTTCCGTAGCAGAATTTCACAGAGACGATCTCTCATTGGCCGAATCCAATTTCTAATGTTCCAATTCTAGCTTATTCCAATTCTAGCTTATTCCTAGGTTGGTGATGCAGGCAGCTGTTTGTCTTAGAGCGTGCCGTGCCCGTGACTGCAAGTTCTTTAGACTGTTAAGCTTAGGCACTCTTTCAAAGTTGGTTAAGGTTAGAGTTTGTCTTAGAGCATGGCGATAGAACGCCAGGTAGTTTGCAGTCTGTTCGAGCGGAAATGGACAAAGGAATGAAGTACTTGTGTTGTGTGGTGCTTCTGCTAACAAGCTAACACTTGGCTAACAAGCTATATGGCGGATGCAGTCTGGACACAGTGGACAGTGGTCTGGAATTAAACATCAACAGTGGATTATACACTTTATCAAGGCAAGCCCTGGACTTGTCAACTAAACAGTGAGTCTCTCTCTCTCTCGCTCTCTCTCTCTCTCTCTCTCTCTCTCTCTCTCTCTCTCTCTCTCTCTCTCTCTCTCTCTCTCTCTCTCTCTCTCTCTCTCTCTGTGGTTAACGTTAACGTTTGTAAATAGTTTTTTTTTAGGAGCAGTACTGTTAGGCTACTGCTGGCCATTCATGAAGCGAGACATTGCTGATTGTTTATTTATTTTATAACACAAGACTATGACTACCAACTGCCTAGCCAGCCGTGTATCAATCTTGGATGCAATAATAACGTTACCACACTGACTGTGTCGATGGCTCATTGATTTAACTACTGCAGCTCTCTCGGATTGAAAATACGTGGATTATGGCTTGTTCAATATCGTCTATGTTTGAATGAATGAATGAATGAAAACTTTATTAACAGATTGCAGAATGGGTACAATACAGTACGGCTCAATACACACAATTGTTAAGGGGATGCAGACCAGAGAAAGACGTTTGTCTTGTTTACATCAGGGTCCCAGATTTTCGATTCATATCGATAGTTTAATAGCTAGCCTTGGCTCGTTTAACAATATGCAAAATATGTGTACAGACCTGTACTCATACTGTAGTTATTCTTGGTATATAATAGGTCTGATTGTGTAACGAATCGATTCCACGTCTCTGTCATGTACCAGCCCCCTCTCAGTCATGTATACCAGCCCCCTCTCAGTCATCTACCAGCCCCCTCTCAGTCATGTACCACAGCCCCATCTGAGTCATGTACCAGTCCCCTCTCAGTCATGTACCAGCCTCCTCTCAGTCATGTATACCAGCCCCCTCTCAGTCCTGTATACCAGCCCCCTCTCAGTCATCTACCAGCCCCCTCTCAGTCATGTACCACAGCCCCCTCTCAGTCATGTACCACAGCCCCCTCTCAGTCATGTACCACAGCCCCATCTCAGTCATGTACCACAGCCCCATCTCAGTCATGTACCACAGCCCCATCTCAGTCATGTATACCAGCCCCCCTCTCAGTCATGTACCAGCCCTCTCTCAGTCATGTACCAGCCCCCTCTCAGTCATGTACCAGCCAGCCCCCTCTCAGTCATGTAGCAGCCCCCTCTCAGTCATGTACCAGCCCCCTCTCAGTCCTGTATACCAGCCCCCTCTCAGTCATGTACCAGCCCCCTCTCAGTCATGTACCACAGCCCCCTCTCAGTCATATACCACAGCCCCCTCTCAGTCATGTACCACAGCCCCCTCTCAGTCATGTACCACAGCAGTGGCGGCTCTGCCACTAGGGGCGCAAGGGCGCCGCCCCCCCTTCAGGCCCTGCCTGGTTATATGAGAGTAGAACAAGAAAAAGTATCTTTTTGTTTTTTGTTTTATAGCCCTATAAATAATATAAACATGTTTAAAATGAATAATATTTACTCATTTTAAGTATGTTTGTATTTCCAATGCACAATATAACGTTATTATCTCAAATAAAAAAACACTCGTTTTCCTGAGCAGGAAGTGGTGACATCACGTTTTTTAAATTTTTTAAATTTTTTCGTATTTCTCGGCCCGGGCTAGACGCGATAGCGCTCTGAGTGCGCGTCACAGTTTGATCGCTGTATCCGTCACAGCCAATCAGTGCATAACGCGTTGTGCGTTGAAATATGACTATTATGTTGGAATCCGGGCGCGATTTGAAGCGGTCTAGCCAGTAGCGTCAAGAATGTCTGTAGCCGCATTTCGCGGAGACGCTCTCTGATTGGCCGACGCCAGTATTTTTTTCCGTAGCAGAATTTCACAGAGACGATCTCTCATTGGCCGAATCCAATTTCTAATGTTCCAATTCTAGCTTATTCCAATTCTAGCTTATTCCTAGGTTGGTGATGCAGGCAGCTGTTTGTCTTAGAGCGTGCCGTGCCCGTGACTGCAAGTTCTTTAGACTGTTAAGCTTAGGCACTCTTTCAAAGTTGGTTAAGGTTAGAGTTTGTCTTAGAGCATGGCGATAGAACGCCAGGTAGTTTGCAGTCTGTTCGAGCGGAAATGGACAAAGGAATGAAGTACTTGTGTTGTGTGGTGCTTCTGCTAACAAGCTAACACTTGGCTAACAAGCTATATGGCGGATGCAGTCTGGACACAGTGGACAGTGGTCTGGAATTAAACATCAACAGTGGATTATACACTTTATCAAGGCAAGCCCTGGACTTGTCAACTAAACAGTGAGTCTCTCTCTCTCGCTCTCTCTCTCTCTCTCTCTCTCTCTCTCTCTCTCTCTCTCTCTCTCTCTCTCTCTCTCTCTCTCTCTCTCTCTCTCTCTCTCTCTCTGTGGTTAACGTTAACGTTTGTAAATAGTTTTTTTTTAGGAGCAGTACTGTTAGGCTACTGCTGGCCATTCATGAAGCGAGACATTGCTGATTGTTTATTTATTTTATAACACAAGACTATGACTACCAACTGCCTAGCCAGCCGTGTATCAATCTTGGATGCAATAATAACGTTACCACACTGACTGTGTCGATGGCTCATTGATTTAACTACTGCAGCTCTCTCGGATTGAAAATACGTGGATTATGGCTTGTTCAATATCGTCTATGTTTGAATGAATGAATGAATGAAAACTTTATTAACAGATTGCAGAATGGGTACAATACAGTACGGCTCAATACACACAATTGTTAAGGGGATGCAGACCAGAGAAAGACGTTTGTCTTGTTTACATCAGGGTCCCAGATTTTCGATTCATATCGATAGTTTAATAGCTAGCCTTGGCTCGTTTAACAATATGCAAAATATGTGTACAGACCTGTACTCATACTGAAGTTATTCTTGGTATATAATAGGTCTGATTGTGTAACGAATCGATTCCACGTCGCGCTGTGTGTGAGAGAGAGAAGGAGAGAGGGAGAGATCTGCCTGTGTTTGGAGACGGGGCGAGTTTTTTTCTAACTTTTCTATTTATATATTGTGTTTCAAGTTGTGAATTAGAGTCTAGACTATACTTTATTTGACTGGTTGTGTGTTGTTGTAGTAACAGCTGAGCGACTCGTTCATAAGAGCCGATTCATTGCCGTGAGCGTGAGTCGAATCGCTCACGTCTTGCCATGAGTCTGTTGCTTGGTACTGTACATGTTTGCAAAATGTTTGGTATAGCGCCCCTAGTGGCAAAGCACCCACCGGCCGCCACTGTACCACAGCCCCATCTCAGTCATGTACCAGCCCCCATCTCAGTCATGTACCAGCCCCCTCTCAGTCATGTACCCTGCACGACTGGCGGGGGGTGCTTAGTAAGAGATGTGATTGGGCCAGCCCAGTGTCAGTCAGGACCAATGGGCCGCTGTCCCAGCCTAGTAGTGGGCCGGTCGTTGACCAAACTAAAAATAAAATAAAAAATGTGTTGTTGTTGTTACAAATAGTTACCGAGGTCCGGACCTCGGTGACCTCATAGCTGGCTACGGCCATGACTACACACACTGTATCAGTGCTGCTCAGCATATGCACAGCTGCACTCAGTCATGCAATCAGACCACAGACCTACCGGCTGCCGATAATAATAATCACTTTATTTGGGCTGACAGAGCCACAGAACAACTGCGTCTGCATTTGATCTCGTCTTGTCGATGAATTAGGTATATTGTTAGTAAGTTAGCCATGTAATAAGCGGGATAATGTATAGCCTATACTCGGTCATTGTCGCAAAATAATTGACCTTCACTGACGTTTAAAACACCTCGGCTGCGCCTCTGTGTTCTAAACTCTGTGTCGGTCAATTATTTTGCGACAATGACCTCGTAAGCTATACATTATCCCTTACATATTATATAATGTTATATATTATAAAAGGTAGTAGAAAAGACTCATGCACATCCAAAGTATAGTCACAGGTGCTTGACTCAAATAGATATGTAAAGTTGTGGAAAAAAAGTCAGCACACCGTCTGCAGTGTTCCCAAGTTTAATATACTTTAACACAACGTTTCGGCCTGTGGCCTTTTTCAAGTGTCACCAACATGTGAAAAGGGGTGGGGTATATATACATACATATTAGGGGTCAAGGTTGAACCAGGTCAAGGTTCAAATCAATTAGCCTATAGGCTACAAATTTACAAAACATACTGCAGCTCAAGTGCCAGAACATACGGTACATAGTTACAATAACAGTAGTACGGTAGTGGGGTGTAAAGTACTTGAGTAATTGTACTTCGTTACAATACTTAAGTACTGTTTTGGGGGATTTGTACTTTACTCAAGTATTACTAGGTTTGTATACTTTGTAGTTTTACTCCATTACATTTCAGAGAAAAAAAACATACTTTTTACTCCTTACATTTAAAATGCAGACCTACAAAGTACAAAGTACAAATCTCACAGGTCCAACCATTTTAATTAATATATTTTAATTGTTTATCTGGCCGAACTAACGCTAACGTTATTAATCCTGCGACCGCAGGTAAACAGCCAATGAAATCCCCATCAATGGAAAATGAACCCGCCCATACCCATGTGATTGGTCCTTGTGCAACACTAGAAAGCGGGGATCTTTGATTAAACACCTGCTCTCAGAAGAATAGACAGTCATATCCGCATTATGCTGTGGTTAATATTGTGATATTATTCAGGGTACTCCAGTATTCTGTCTTTAATATTGTGATATTATTCAGGGTACTCCAGTATTCTGCCTTTAATATTGTGATATTATTCAGGATAATCCAGTATGCTGTGGTTAATATTGTGATATTATTCAGGATACACCATTCTGTTTTTAATATTGTGATATTATTCATGCTGTGATGTGAATGCCATCCATGTTAGTTTACCTTCGATGGAGAAGTGCATTAAATAATTTGAATGCAAAAAAAGTGTCCTCTGTTCTTTCATCTCAGCATCGTCTATCGCAGAACACATTCCATTGTGGGCAGAGTGTATGCTTGGTTTCATTCCAGCCTTGCCTAAACACCAGCTGATGATTTCACTAATTGGCTCACCTCTTCAACTAGGTGCAATGTATAGTTAAAATGAAAACTTGGCCCACGATGGAATGAGTTTGAGACCCCTGGGCCCTCATTCATCAACATTGTGTACGCACTGATATGTGCGTAACCCGTGCGTACGATAATTTCTAAGCAAAGTGTGTGACTTATCACTGTGAACTTGTGCTTGACTTTGTGCGTATATCTATGCTCAGCTCAGGGCATGCGTACCTGGCGCCCGGCGGTAGAATATTATACTGCAGACGGACGGCATATGCTCTCATCAGTTTCATGCATTAGTTTCAACGCGGAAATAAGCTTTCGTTCATTAGTTTGACTGCATTAGTTCGTGCATTAGTTGTTCAACACGGAGGAGCGTAGGACCCGTGTACGCACGGTTGATAAATCCGGATATTTCTGTGCGTACACACATTCTAAATTCTGTGCTTAAGTACGAAAATAGAACACTTTCTAAGAATAGTTGATAAATGAGGGCCCTGGTCTATCCCTTCCAAAAAAAAAATACTTTTACGTTTTAGTACTTAAGTACATTTAAAAGTAGGACTTTTTTACTTTTACTCAAGTGTGTTTTTAGCCAGATACCTTGACTTTTACTTGAGTCGGATTTTGAGACGGTACCCATACTTTCACTTAAGTATAATTTCTGGGTACTTTTTACACCCCTGGGTAGTTAGTAGTTAGATGTAACACACCTTCACATGCAAAATAGAGAAAAATATATAATAAGAAAAGTTAAAAAACAGAACCAAACAGAATGTGTGTATTTACAGGAAGGGTTTAATGTCAAACTCTTCATTAAGTCCAAGAGGGGCCATAGTCTGAAGGGTGTGTATATGGTAGGTCTCTCTCTGCAAAAGTAGTTTGCCATGGTCTCCGCCTCTCGCTGGTCTCTCTACCTTTTCAATGCCTGTGTATCTTAATGTGCTGATATTGTGTCCTGCCTGTCTAAAGTGTACTGCAACCGGGTTATGTTCATCACCACATCTGATGTTGCTGCGGTGTTCACTAATGCGTGTTTTGAGTTGCCGGTTGGTTTTGCCTACATAGCTCAGGCCACATGGACATTTTATTAGGTAGATGACATGAGTGGAGCTACAGGTGATGAAGCCACGAACTCTGAGGGTTTTACCATTAAGTGGATGTGTGTAGGTCTTGCTCTTAATAGTATACCCACACTGTGCACAGTTACCACACTTGTAGTTCCCATCCGTGGTGTTATCTAGGAACGTGGGTCTGTGAGCAGTGGGTGGGCTGTAGGATCTCACTAGTTGGTTTCTCAGGTTGGGGGGGCGTTTGTAAACTACGGTGGGAGGTTCCTTGAAGACAGATTTAACACAGGCCGAAACGTTGTGTTAAAGTATATTAAACTTGGGAACACTGCAGACGGTGTGCTGACTTTTTTTCCACAACTTTATATATTATAAAAACCCAGCTCAAAAACAGCTAATCTGGCTGCTCAGATCATGTTGCTGGATTGTGGGTGTGTGGTCAGGTCACGCTTGATTGACAGCTCCCTTTTAATGCCATTTTATTTTTTCCATTCAATCACTAAACAATTTTGCTACTGTATAAACTACCAAATGGACCAAATCTACTTAGTTAGAAAGCTTGACTAATTGACCAACAGACAGTATTCTTCCATTTAAGAAATATTGCCAAAGTACGGCCGGTTTTAGCCCAATGCAGAGAAGCTGGTTCATGCTTTTATTTCTAGCCGATTATATTATTGTAATTTTTTACTTTTGACTGGTCTCCCTAAAAAAATCTATAAAGAAACTACAGTTAATCCAAAACTCTGCTGCTAGACTTTTAACAAAAACAAGAAAGAGAGCATATTACACCTATTTTAGCTACATTGCACTGGCTTCCTGTATCCGTTAGAATTTGTTTTTAAGTTATTTCACTTATATACAAATCCATAAATGGTTTAGCACCTTCATACATTACTGACTCCCTGGCATTTTATGTGCCAATTCGAGCTCTTAGATCGACCACAGCCTTAACACTTTCAGCGCCAGAGGTCGCTGTGGGCCGTGTGGGCCGTGTGCCAGCGCTTTAATGAATGAGGATACATGCCGGTGTTTGCAGGGCTAAAACTATATTAAATATCATAGCTATGGATATAAAACGATTGCCCATTTGACATAGAGTATCTATCGTTCAATTTGTGAAAAAGAAAAAAAGATTTCATCCATACATTCCCGTTTTATACCGTGGTGAATATGAGTATAGTTTTAGAGTAATTCTGTGTAATCCCAGGAAATGCCAGGAAATCCCAGGAAATGTCGCTATGCAATGAAATGTGTTTAGTGCATTTCACTAGAAACCATGGCATTCCTCGCCTGGATCAACAATCAATCTGAAATCAACGCTATATTATCGGTATTATGTTTCATCATCAGTGATGCAGTGGTGGTACCACTCTGTACCACGCTGTAGCCTGTCCTAGCAGTTCGCTGAGCAGTAGTGCGCGCAATCGCGCACGGATGTGTACGCGCAGTCGCGCACGGATGTGCACGCGCGCGCGCACACAAAAATGCGCTCCACTCGTGCGCTAAGTAGCCACCGTCTTATAACAATAGCGCAGGTTGTCCCATACTAACATAACAAAGAACGAGAAGAGCCAAACCAAAATACAAGCCCTGTGGGGGTTGATCTGTGGAGCTCTCACTATGTGACAAATGGTCCCGACTGGAAGGATGAGACATTTCTTAAGTTGTGCTTCAGAAGGAAACTGTCCTTCTATAAACTGTAAGTTACATTGTTAATTTAGTTTGTATTTACTTTTCTAGTTTAAGTTAATTCAATTAAAGAAATTGCAACTACAATATTGTATCTACAATTACATTTAAAACATTGTTTGTTTTTCAACCATATCTGTTGACAATATAATTTATTTATATATTGAAAGCTCCATCCTGCTACCTTTTTCAGCTTCTCTATTTCAAGGCAATATTTACAAAAACTAAACTAAAACTAGTAATTTCCTATACAAACATGTTTCCTACTATTTATGCATAATAATCATCTGTTCTGTGCGACCGTGAGGGAACATGTACTGTATGCGCATGCGCGTGCGCACGTGGCGTCCAGGCAGTTCTGATATTACGACTGCATCCCTGTTCATCATGCATGGATGAAAGGGTGGGGGGGGGATGCTTCGATCGTCACCAACGGCATACGTTGTGGAGTAACGTTACAGTAACACTTTCGGATCACAATGAAGGCATGCTCGGATCAACGCAAGATTGATACCATATAGCCCTTACCTTGACTAGGATGTACTGCAAAAAGAATATTCCAATTATCTGATCGCCATTCCAAGTATTGATGTCGATCGCGTTGCCAACATAATCCACCAAACAACATGAATCGGGAGTACTTGATTATCCTCAATCCATGTGTTATAACCGCTCGCCATGCCTGACTAGGAAAACCCAGACCGAACTTTTTAGATCGACGTACAGGCCAAGCCAGAGAGTTTCCAAGGATGTGCAATACCGGCCACAAGGCGGCAGGCAGCGGTATTGGATGTTTGCGATCTCAGACCCATTCCCAATGATAACATCAGGCTCCCTCGATGGATTATGAATGGAAATAGCGAATAAAATAAATAACGACCAAAACCCAACTTTTCTCGGGTTTGCTGCTCTAGTGCTGGCGAGTTAACCGGACTTATCTCGGGTCTCGCGTCCAATGTGTTAATGTGCCCATTGTAAAAAAACTAAAAGGCTGTGAGAGTGAGTTCGGTTACTATGCCCCAAAACTCTGGAACACTCTCCCGCAGGTCATTAGGACAACAGACTCGGTTGGCACTTTTAAAAAACAGCCCACAACGTACCTTTTTAAACAAGCTTATAAATTACTATCTTTATTTTATTATTTATTTATTTGTCTTTATTTCTATTATTTTTTACTTAAATATTTTATTATCGTTTGGATAATTGTATTTGTTATTTCTTAATGTCTTATTTTACTGTTATACCTTTCTTTTCTTATTATTTACTGTCTAATTTTGCTATTATTATTAGTAGTATTTAATACTTTTTTCTATTTTTTTCTATCTATTTTTGTATTATCCTTTTGTTTAGTTTTTTGTGTAAAGCACTTTGAGCTGCAATCTGTATGAATTTTGCTATACAAATGAAGTTATTATTATTATTAACAATAGCAAATTAGACCACCAAAATCTGTGTTTTTATTTCATTCTAAATAAGCGTTAATGCGCTTATTTTTTGTATCTAGTTTTTAGTTTCCATATAGTGTTAGGGGAGTTGTTATGCTAAGGATGGCTCCAGTGTGTCATTGAGCCATGATTTCAGGCCTGCCCAAAAATCCTGAAAACACAAAACTGGTCAAACTCCAGCTCCAGTCATTTTCAAAAATGCTCAAACATGTATAAAGTGTTTAGAATCAAATCTCTGAACTTGCTTTACCCAGACTTTAAGACGTGGTCTTCAGTCCAATAAGTCAAAACATTAAATATAGCAGAGTGAGACATGGTATTCAGTCCAATAAGTCAAAACATTAAATATAGCAGAGTGAGACGTGGTCTTCAGTCCAATAAGTCAAAACATTAAATATAGCAGAGTGACAGTGAATGCCGCAACAAATCTGGGCTTAACCCTAACGAATAATACCACGTATGAAATTAAACCACAGGGTTTTTTGGTTTATACATCATAACGTCATCCCCATTCTCACTGCACCTAAATGATCAGTGTATGCCAATGTGTAAGACGTCACACGAAGGAACAAATCAATCACACCCACAAGAGGGGATCGAATAACCCGGCCAAAACAAAAAGCCCTGCGTCTGTCTCGTGTACCGCGGTGTTCCCTGTCCGCGCTGAGAAACCAAGACAAATGGTGCTCCGTCAGGCGCTTGACACGTTCACACGCTCCGCCCGTCAGTCTGTCACACACACACACGGACAGAACAATCACGCGTGGACAGGGAAACGCATCACAGCCGAGGGGTCTCGTAACGAGAGGGACTTGTGTGGCGATCGATCCCGTTGACCTTTGAACTCTACCCCCCTTGGGCCCTTCTCACACAGTATGATCACATCGGTGGCACTTGACGGAGTGGGAGCCAGAGTCACATCAAGATGTCCACTGATTTCCTATTACTGCGCTGTGTAAGTGTAAAGAGAATTGACTCATAGAACAACAGCTGCACATCGATATTCCAATACAATACCCGAGATAAGCATTTACCCTAGTTATATGAAACCCGAATTAAATAGGCTACCTGATATCAAAATAGAGATATTAAACGATTTTAAAAGTGTGATACTGTATCACAACATTCCTGTTGGTCGTTTAAAAAATATGAGCCTGTGTGAATGACGTGTAGAGCCTTCTGTGTATAATACTATGCATTGTAAACTAAATTGTCCTAACAATACAGCAAAACAGTGTTCCAGGGACCCAGGTTCCCCCTGAGTCTGGTTTGTTTATTAACTTGTGTGAAAATATAATTTTCATTAAATTCGCGCCCTGTCCCCCCGTCCCGCCATCCCCCCATCCCCCCTCCAGGTTAAAATGTCCCTCCTCAGACCACATGGTGAAGCTAGAAGCAGTGCTTTGATCATGCAGTGAACGGTACGGATGTGTTGCTGGAGGTTTTGAAAAAAATAAAAAAAAATAAACACATTGCACATACATACCGGCTTGTTGTATTTTCTGTACATAGAGGCACTATAGGGAGGTGTAGTCTGACGTCACTTTAGTTTCCTACAGGGAGGTGTAGTCTGACGTCATTTTAGTTTCCTACAGGGAGGTGTAGTCTGACGTAACTTTAGTTTCCTATAGGGAGATGTAGTCTGACGTCACTTTAGTTTCCTACAGGGAGGTGTAGTCTGACGTCACTGTAGTTTCCTATAGGGAGGTGTAGTCTGACGTCACTTTAGTTTCCTATATGGAGGTGTAGTCTGACATCACTTTAGTTTCCTATAGGGAGGTGTAGTCTGATGACACTTTAGTTTCCTATAGGGAGGTATAGTCTGACATCACTTTAGTTTCCTATAGGGAGGTGTAGTCTGACGTCACTTTAGTTTCCTATAGGGAGGTGTAGTCTGACGTCACTTTAGTTTCCTATAGGGAGGTGTAGTCTGACGTCACTTTAGTTTCCTATAGGGAGGTGTAGTCTGACGTCACTTTAGTCTCCTATAGGGAGGTGTAGTCTGACGTCACTTTAGTTTCCTATAGGGAGGTGTAGTCTGATGTCACTTTAGTTTCCTATAGGGAGGTGTAGTCTGACGTCACTTTAGTTTCCTATAGGGATGTGTAGTCTGACGTCACTTTAGTTTCCTATAGGGAGGTGTAGTCTGATGTCACTTTAGTTTCCTATAGGGAGGTGTAGTCTGACATCACTTTAGTTTCCCGCACGGTCCACCCGTATAGGGATTTATCATTGGGGAAATGTATTATCGGCTATTGTAATAATTCTGCCTCATGAACATTGGCAAGATTTCCATTTTTTTGCACAAAATGAGTTCCCTTCTAAGCATTTTTGGTTGAAATAAAGCTAGTTGAAAGGTTGTTTAATTAGCTGTTAAAAAATAACTACACTTATTGTACCAGTAAGTACCAGCCTGTCGTTCAGTGCTGTCGCCTAACACACGTCACAACCATTGTGTCGTTTCTCAGTGAACAAAAACATAAACGTTGTTATTTTGCTACTTTGGCGATTAACCATGCCAATGTTCATGCTTTATTTGTTTTAAACGAGACGATTTAGAAATGTGTCCATTGAGAATACATTGCAAGGTCAAGTGGGGTGGACCGCATGGGAAACAACAATGACATAACCACTACACCTCCCTATAAGCCTACTGGTGTGTTCAGTTGCTATTGCATACACTTATTTGTGTTTCATTACACGTATATGTGCATAATTACCAACTGTTTCGCCTGTTTTATTGCAACACTACTATCACCGACATCTAAAAAGGGAGATTTCCCCTTGAACTGCCCTTCTAAGGTTTCTCTCCTCCACATTGCCTCTGGTGCATTTTTCCTATTGTTAGGTTTTAGTGAGTTTTTCCTTACCTTCGTGTGGGGTATGTCTGGGAGTGTTGCATTCATTTATTTGATTTATTCTAAATTTTTTGGACTTCATGGTGTCTTTGTTTTGTTCTTGATTCATTGTGATGTTTCTTCTTGACTTGTGTGTCCGACCCATGGGGACATTAACGTGTGTTGTCGGGCCTTACAAAAAAATCTGATTTGATACTACAATAAGAGTTGTCCAATGGCCCTCCAAAATGTTTTCAGATGCTGACTCCAAACGGAGGGGTCGAAGGGAGAGCGTAAAGGACTTTTCGGGAGGTTTCTGTTTCCCTTTGAGGAAATACACTGAATCACGTGTAACTTTTTTCTATTTCAACTATTTCTACTGCTCCGAATCAAGAAAATATTTATGGCTTCTTCTGCCCCCTTAGCGACTATTTTGTGTTTTTTGTCTATATTTCTTTGTGTTTCTGTGTACAACGATGGCTGTGTTGATTCGTATGTCATGAAATTGGGTCAGTTTGGTCATTGTCTATATATATATCCAATATGTAAAACGATCATCATTAGAACACCTATAAAAAAAAAGTTATAGACCTTAGCTTGCCAATTAACCTAGTGGTTTTTTTTCTTCCCATTGACTCCCATGTTAAAACGCTGATTTTTTATCTGCACTCATTCATTAAATTGTCGCTGTAATTATCAAATAAACGCTCTTTTCATACTGCCGTGGGGGGGCGGGGGGGGGGCGTGGATAGCGAGCAATGATTGGAGGGTCTCTGACCACCTCGCGCTGCTGTCTGATCTCACTATGCGGCGTGGCTCAGGGGTAGAGCGGGTCGTCCAATGATCGAAGGGTTGGTGGTTCGAATCCCGCTCAAGCCCATGTCCATCCCACTGCCGTTGTGTCCTTGGGCAAGACACTTAACCCTTAGGGGTCACGCTGGAGCTTTGAACCCGTCGGCGGACAACAAAAGAAATTAGAATCCCTCTTAAATGCTCAAAAAGGACATCTTTTCAGAAATCGATAAAAATAGAAAAATTGCCATTTCTAGTGCTTTGACATGTAAGGTATACGTCCCCCAACTTGCTAAACCTAATACGAATTGTAAATACGTTTAATTCTTGCTAGATGGCATGATTGTAATAATCTCCATTTGCGATAAGAACTACAATCGCGTCACGAAACGCACATACATGGACGCGCGCACACACACAATAGCGGCGTGTGCGCTGTGAATAGGTGTTACACTTACACCCCCGCAGAGGCGTGAGACTGGTATCAGAGCCTACCCCCCCATCCAAATTCTAAACATAATAATGTATGAATTATCTGTTGCAATAATATCCACGGGACTCGACTTTTTGCAGTCGTTTCTCCTCTCCTGCGTGAGGAGTCTGAGGACATTCGCGGACATTCTCTCAGATAAAAAAAAAAAAGCTTACATACACATACACACACTCTCGCTCTCTCTCAATTCAAATGGGCTTTATTTAACATTAACTACTGTATGACAGAGTGCGTCTGTGTATACGAGGTATGAATGATCACTGGCTGCTGTGTGACGAGTTTGCTCATCCGCGCTGTCGCGCTATATAAATCCAAGTCATTATTATTATTATTATTAAACACGGACCGCTTTAGTTGACAAAATTACATACATTTCGGGTCATTTCATAATAGCAGTGTGGACCAGCTCTGTAACCAGCTCTGTAACAAGTACAACGCATCTCGCTAGTTGACAGCTTACGCATGCACCCGCGCTGTAGTAAACACGGTGCTTTAGTTGACAGCGTTCGATGCGCTTTGTGAAGGAAAGATGACGTCGCCTCTCTCTCTCTCTCTCTCTCTCTCTCTCTCTCTCTCTCTCTCTCTCTCTCTCTCTCTCTGTCTGTCTGTCTGTCTGTCTGTCTGTCTGTCTGTCTGTCTGTCTGTCTGTCTGTCTGTCTGTCTGAGAACCCAGGTTGCTTTCTAACCTATATATATCTCTCTCCCTCTCTCTCTCCCTCTCTCTATCTATATCTCCCTATCTCCCTCTCTCTCCCTCCATCTCTCCTCTGTATCTCCCTCTCTGAGACTACTCCCGGTCTGAGTCATGTAAATCACAAATCATGTAAAACCCAGATTCGGCTCAAACAAGGGACTAAACACGTTTCGCAATTATGCCACAACAATGTGGAACGCCCTACCCAAAGCTGTAAAGGAATGTAAATCACTACCCACCTTCAAAAACACTCTCAAAGAACACCTACGGGAGACTGCAATTCAAAACTGGCCCCTACAAATGTCCTAACCCAGTTGTACAATAAAGACCAAGCATGGCTATTCCAATGTACAGCCCCACCCAACCCCACCCCACCTACCCAACCTCCTCCAATGTACAGTTTCCATGTCAAATGTATGTCAGTACTCCAATGTACAGTGTCCCCCCCCCCCCCTACCCAACCCCCCCACCTCCAATGTACAGCCCCACCCCACCTACCCAACCTCCCCCAATGCACAGTTTCTATGGCAAATTTGTAATGACTGTACCAGAATGTTTGATAGGACATTGATTGAAAACTATCGTCTCAAATTTGACAATTGATGGCTTATTTTGAAGGTATGAATCTGTAATTTTATATTATGTAACAAAAAAAAGGGGGAAATTCTCAGGAGGAGGAGCTATTTAGGTTAGACTATTTGTTGGGGTGTTGCTAATTGGGCAATTCAGTTAATTCTCCTCAGATCATTCATGATGGAACATAACGTGATGAAATCATGATATTGTGATACACAATTATATCTGAATTGGTAATAACAAGCACATAACTCGCATTTCTCAAAATATCTGATATATTGGAGGCTGTCGTGTCACAAGTGTTAATAATCTGGTAGATCCTGATGCCCATTTGGCCCAGTGCAGTTTCTAACAACCCACATGTCTGTTTCCATCAAGGCAGCCTACCTTCTGTAAGAGAATCGGCTGGGTTTTCATGGAAAAGCCATCCATTCTGGCTGCTCAGTCCTGATCCAGCTATAAAGACCACAACATATCTAAAGGCTCACTGTGCATTACACCTCATAGTCCACTGTCCATGTGCCTGACATTTAAGGTGTGTATGTGTGTGTGTTGTGTGTGTGTGTGTGTGTGTGTGTGTGTGTGTGTGTGTGTGTGTGTGTGTGTGTGTGTGTGTGTGTGTGTGTGTGTGTGTGTGTGTGTGTGTGTGTGTGTTTTCAAAATATATATCATTTGAATATTCATATAATATGTACACTTAAGTAAACACATTTAGATGGTAAATCAGACTACAGCTTTGCTATTATGGAACGAAATGTAAAATATTGTAATGTAATATATCAACAAGCTTAACAAAATAACTAATACTGTCTCATTCGCTAAATGCATCATGTAAAAGAGTTCAGTTTTATCAAAAGCCTTCTCACTATCTTTTTTTACCCCAGGAGGTGAAGAAATTCAAGCTATTGCGATGCTATAGCAATATAATAGTGCTAGCAATTGTTTTATCATTATAATACTTTTTAAACCGATGTAATACAGTTCTTAGCATAGCTATTGTGTTATTTTGTTAGATGATAGTTTACTTTCTCAGAAATCTAACATTAGCTACTAGCTAGGCTTAGTCTATTCAAAATCATTAGATGTCTGTGGGGGGGCGTATTACCCCAAAACAGGAGAGGCATCTTCCCTCAAAGGTCCTATTCTTACACTTTCATGGATGACAGTATGTCGGTTAGTATGTTGGGAGTTGGATGTGTGTCTGAAATCTTATACACCAGAAGGTCTTACAAGAGGGTACTACCAAAGTCTGTCTAGAGAGAAGATGGTTCACTCTGCTTCATTGTTGATAACAGGGACTAACAAGATGAACAAGATCTGTGCCCTATCTCTTTGAATGGGGAGTACTCCATATTTAGTGATAGAAAAATGCCTTTTCCCCCAAAGTAGACCAGCTTCTATGCATGCGCCACCTTCCTTGTGTGATATTCTATTCCAGTTGTCTTTGGTCTTGTTTTCTCTGGTTATGATCATGTTATTAGTGTGTGTGTGTAAAAAAACTAATAATATAATTATTATAAATGTCGCTCTCTCTCTCTCTCTCTCTCTCTTGAAATCTACAGTTACACATTTAGTATGTATTTAGTGAGGTAAATGAGTACAAGACATGTTTCACAGACACACACACACACATACACACACACACATACACAGACAGACAGACACACACACACATTTACATTTACACATTTACACATTACATTTACATCTAGTCTAGTTTGCTTATTTTTTTTTGATATGGTACAGTACTGTAGATACAGACACAGACACACACACACACACAGAAACACACACAGGCTAGGCCTCCTGCTGGGTCCATTCACTGGAATAACAAAGGAATGACTGGGCCTTTGCTCAGGTGTGAAATGGTGCTAGTGACAATGATCACATTGAATTCTGGGAGTGTAGTTCTCTCATCAGATATCTGAATGAACTTGGATCTAGTTCAAAGTCCTATACTGAAAAGGTGTTAGGATTTTACCAGAATGTTTGATAGGACATTGATTGAAAACTATCGTCTCAAATTTGACAATTGATGGCTTATTTTGAAGGTATGAATCTGTAATTTTATATTATGTAACAAAAAAAAAGGGGGAAATTCTCAGGAGGAGGAGCTATTTAGGTTAGACTTCTAAGGGTTAACCTACTTGCCTCGTATGAATGTGTATGCATGTGAATGAATGTTGGTGGTGGTCGGAGGGGCCGTAGGCGTTGATTATTCGCCACGCTTCCGTGAGTCTGCCTCAGGGCAGCTCTGGCTGCAATTGTAGCTTACCACCACCGGTATGACTGTGTATGAACGAATAATGGACTCTGTGAAGCGCTCTGGGTGCCATGAAGAGCGCTATATAAATCCAAGTCATTATTATTATTATTATTATTATTATGTGCGGAAGAGGGCTGGTTCTTCAGCAGACAGTGGTGTGGTCTTCAGAATGTACCGGAAGAAACGTGTACTGTAACCCCGTGGATATAATAAGCAATAAGCAGTGCTTACTAACGTTATTAGTTACGCTATTTCTGACCGAATTAGTCATTCATTTGTAAATATAAAGACAGATTATTTTTCACACAGACTTGGTGCATGTTTTCCACACTGTAATATGGGGTTGAAAACTTGTATAAATATGAAATAAATGCAGATTTCTGCGTTTTTTTTGTCATAAAAAGGGATGTACTATCAAACAAACGGGAAGATAAGTGGTTAAAATTCGGAAATAGTTGTAATCTTTTACAGATATATTGAGGTTATGCTCTTAGTGCTCTTCCTGAAAATATATATTTTTTTAATATTAAAAATTAAGAATTATATGGCCTTGAACTTGATGCAACACTTTCCTGCTTAGCATTATAACTCTGCTAACTCGTTAAGGGGGCATAAGAGTTATTTTGATGGTTATGTCAGTTTAACAATCAGATATGGTGAAACTGCCCAACCTGATGAATGGAGCAGTAACGTTCCTCAATCCGGGTTTGTTTTCTCCATGGCTGGTGTCAGTAATGTAGGAGAGACCTGTTCCGTTACAGAGAACCAACTTGCAGGCGTTGTAGAGATATTGAGGAACATTTCTGAATTGTGTATCATAGGCATTTTTTCTCTCCAAAAGCACAGGGTTCAAAAGATTTCAGTTCCACTACATTTCAGTTCAAATAAAAAAATATATTGTAGGTCTCTACACTACCCAGCTGCTCCAGTGCTTAGACCTCTACACTACCCAGTGCTTAGTCCTCTACACTACTCAGTGGGTGTGTATCTGTTAGTGGCTTGATGTGATGGAAATTAGTTAGAAGGATTACGACAAACATCTGTATCTCCAGTATGCACCCTCCCAAGTGATGATGTTTGGAAGGCGTGGAGGAGATGTATTATAGGACACGAGTGTCAGCTTCCTCATGGTTGCATTGATCCATTGGTGGACTGTTTCCAACATGGTGGACTTGATCACCTGCAGTGATGTAGACATCCTTGTCATCTGGGAACTGTCCATCTGTTAACAACTTATTTGACAGGAATGAGAAAATGTCTTGTTACACCTGGCGCAACTAACTCCTCGTCAACAGAAATATCTCTACTTGACGTGTATTGTATCTAGCACAATAAAAAGCTTTCCCATAGAGCTCTGCATGATGTTTGAAGTGCTGCATTCTCAGCTCATTTGCTGTCTTCTTCTGTGTTTTCTTCTCATGGAACAACAGTAAGTTATTTCACTTGATCAAGTCAAGTCAAGTCAAGAGTTTTATTTGTCACGGCATACAAGTATACAATGAAATGCGGGTGGTCTTGCCCGCAACGATGTGCAATAACATATAATAGAATCCAATAGAACAACATTGTGCAATAAACAAGTAACAAGTAACATAGTAGGGCTTATCGGTATATGTACATAAGTTATTTACAGAGCATGGATGACATGCTAGGTCCTTTGGTAGTGCAATACACTGTTAGCTATGGATGAGGCACTGGGTCTTTTCTGTACATGCTAATTTATACAATCTCCGGTTATACTATACTATTTTTAAAGTGACATTTCCTTAGTGGCCATAAGTGTGGGCGTGTGCAGCATGAGTGTGTGCTTGCTCATGTTAAAGTGGCTGCTAGTGTGTGAGCGTGTACAGTGTGTGTGTCGTGTGTGTGATCATGTGTGCTTGTGTGTGGAGAGTTCAGTGTTCAAGGCTCTGATGGCCTGGGGGAAGAAGCTGAGCCGAAGTCTCTCTGTCCTAGTAGCTGGTGTTCGCAGGCGTCTGCCTGACCTCAGCAGGCTGTTGTTGGGGTGGTGTGGGTCTTTCATTATTCTGCAGGCTCTGGATTTGCACCTCTTGTTGTATAGAACCTGCAGGGGTGGTAGTGCAATACCCGTGGTACGCTCGGCTGAGCGCACCACTCTCTGTAGGGCCTTCTTGTCCTGTGCCGTGCTGTTTCCATACCAGGCAGTGATGTTTCCAGTCAAGATGCTCTTTACAGCTCCGGAGTAGACGGACTGGAGTATCTTCCCAGATACTCTGAACTTCCTTAACTGTCTCAGGTGGTAGAGGCGTTGCTTCGCCTTTTTTACGACTGAGTCTATGTGTGTTGTCCATGTCAGATCCTCTGCGATGTGGACCCCCAGGTACTTATAGCTGCTCACCCTGTCCACGGTAGCCCCGTTTATCCTCAGTGGTGTGTGTGTCCCCTGCTGTCCTCTCCTATAATCCACGATCAGCTCCTTGGTTTTACCAATGTTCAGGAGCAGGTGCTGTCAGAAGTCTGTCATTTGATTCAAGCACTCGTCCTGAAATTGTTGTACTGCTCTTGTCCCGTAGACTCGAGTTGATGGACAGATACGGCAGCAGCCGCAGACTCACACACCTTATTGTCTAATGTAACCAGGTCTTTACTGCCCTCCTCAAAGGGATTCCCATTGCTCAGCAACACCTCCATCAGGTCTTTGGCATGGCGTTGACATTGGTGCCGAGATGCAGATCCTTTCTTGTGATGAGGACGTTCTTCACAATCATTGTTTGTTCTTCACAATCAACTGTTGTTTACAGTTCTCATATCTAAGTCTAGTTCTCCACATATTTATTGTCTCATTGTGTGAAATATCATATAAGATATGCTCCAATCATGTTTATTTTATTTTTATTTAATTACTCATTCATGAAAACCTAGGTACAGGCACCAACATCACCATTCTAGGTTCAATAGAATAAAAGTTATGAAGCGTAATTCGAAATAAATACAGAAATGGCAGCCATCTTTGATTTTTCCCATACCAGAATATTCAAAACATCAATATTTGAACTCACACAGTATTAACTTAAAATAGCAATACACAATTATATTACACAGCAATTGTGTGAACATTAACTCTTTAAATGCCATGCCTGGTTTTCCATTTTACCGCTTGAATGCCACCATCCGCGCCAATGTTAACGTTAATATCGCCTAATCTATGTTTTAAATTATGGCTATGTGTCTAATCTGCCCATCGCATTATCAAAGACTATGTTCCAGACAGTGCTCTGAAGGCAGATTGTTTTTTTATCGCGTCGTTGCCGTTTCAGAGCAGTTAGAAAAGCCCCCGTTTTGATATAAAAAACAACTCATTCTGGAGCATTCTATGAAAATCGTCTTTTAGTGGAATATTCCACAACGTTGATATTCGTCTGCCTTTTTATGAATCGTTTTCAAATAAACGCTAGATGATCAATATTATACGTGCACGCACGCACATTACGGCCGCGCGCGGACAATCGCCTTGTTGATTTCCTCTCGGACTTTTACAGTGAAAACGAAAGAAGAGATTTCACAAAACAGCTTATAACTTCATCAAAATTACTCTGATTATCCTACCACTGATAACATAGAGTCCTTACCTGACATCAGATGGTATCCAACTGGTATATTCCAATTCCTGATCACCATTCGAAAAAATCGATACGTGTATGGATCCAACGCGACACAGTGGTTCTCCATGATCCGCGGAGATCTGAGGCTCCAGAATGAACTCTAGTAACCCCGGCTGGATCAGTGAACTGGAAAATGTGGAGTACCGGATTTTTTTCCCCATTCATTTTCATTGAGTCCATTCCAAAATCACTTATGTCATCTGGGAGACGACAGGGGGCGCTTTTTTCCACAGTGATCACCGGCGCAGCTCGGCAATACTCGGGTAGGCTCGGGTGATGCAATAATTTTTCAGATCGCAAAAAAAAAAAAAAAAATTCCGAGAAATCTCGTGAGTGGCTAGCAACCACCTATAAAAAAACACGAGAAATCTCGTGAGTGGCACTGAAAAGAGATAACCGTTTTTAAAGAATTCATGATTTTGATTGTGGCCATTTTGGATTTTTTTTTATTAAATTCAACTGGTTTCTTGACACTCAAGCCAAAATTGTTCTATAGATCCTTATCTTCAAATTAGAAGTGAAAACGAAACTTTTGCATACATTTTAAATGACTGAGTGTCCAGGCACCCCACTATCAGAAAAGTGTGTGGTTTTCTGGTCAGCAGGAGATGTGCATCTCTGGCAGCTTATGGTCAGTGACATTGTTCGTCAAATAGTGTTGAACTTGAGTGTTACACCCTGAGTGCATAGTATAATAGACATATTGGCATGGTACTGTAGGTAGTAGTATACGGATAGTAACATAGTACATAGTAGTAAGGTACTAGTAAAATACAGTTATTTATATATTATATTGGGTAGCACTTTATAATAACACCCTGTTATAATACATTTATAAGGTATTTGTAGATGATGAACTAACCATTTATATACATTCATAAATGATTATTAAATCATCTATAACTATATTTGTATAACATTTACAAAGTATTTATAACGCATTAGTGGATAATGAACTAATCCTGAACAAACCATTTATATACATTCATAAATGATTATTAAATCATTTATAATTATATTTGTATAACATTTACAGATTAGTTCTACATTATTTATAACTCATTATCAACATTGTTTGTACTTGATTTGTTCATCATTAAATAATGTTGTTTAATGTGTAGTAACACATTTGTAGATGCTTTGAAAAATGGATATGAAAAAACTACTATACTGTATCTCTTTATTTTTCATGTTCAACAAATGATTTGTTAAGACATTCATAAAACATCTATAAATCATTTGCAGATGCTATTGTGTGCCCTAATCTGAAGTGAAGCCTATTCATCATTAACAAATGTCTAATACAGTTAATTATTTGTTTACTTTTTCATCACATGTTACAAATGTTGTAGACAGCTTTCGGATACACCCTTCTTTGTGACATCAAACAGTGACAGAATTAGGACTAAAGATAAATGCAATTTTATTAACATAAAATACATGTGCATAATATAGTGTAAAATGGAGGGGGGCACTAGGACCCAGGAGTACCCTGGCCAGGTAGAGTATCTAGAGAGGAAGTCTCACGCGAGTTAGACTTGACGTCACGTGTGTTGCCGTCTGTTTGAATGGAAGCACGATACATGCAGAACCAAGTTATCTGTGCTGCTCCTGCCCCACGCTTTTAATAAAGGTATGAGCAGGTTAAACACCTTTTTTGTTGGTAAATCTATTCCATCATTTCCGACCTACAAACAACTCATATGTTGTGTAGACGTACTTGATGTGGTGGGCGCTAACGTTACATTTGTTCCTAATGTGTGCTCAGTGCTCAGTATATTGCGGTATGTGATGAACACGAGGGTAATAATTATTTGTATTTTCAGACTGTATAGGCGCCGATACAGCCTGAAAATACAAATAATTATTACTCTTGTGTGTCGTGTCATCATCACATACCGCAATATACTGAGCACTGAGCACACATTAGGAACAAATGTAACGTTAGCACCCACCACATCAAGTACGTCTACACAACATATAAGAGTTGTTTGTTGGTCGGAAATGATGGAATAGATTTACCAACAAAAAAGGTGTTTAACCTGCTCATACCTTTATTAAAAGCGTGGTGCAGGAGCAGCACGGATAACTTGGTTCTGCATGTATGGTGCTTCCATTCAAACAGACGGCAACACACGTGACGTCAAGTCTCACTCGCGTGAGACTTCCTCTCTAGATACTCTAGCTGGCCAGGGTACTCCTGGGTCCTAGTGCCCCCCAAGTTACACTATAAATTATGTCATGCACATGTATTTTATATGTTAATAAAATTGCATTTATCTATAGTCCTAATTCTGTCACTGTTTGATGTCACAAAGAAGGGTGTATCCGAAAGCTGTCTACACCATTTGTAACAGGTGATGAAAAAGTTAACAAATAATTAACTGTATTAGACATTTGTTAATGATGAATAGGCTTCACTTCAGATTAGGGCACACAATAGCATCTGCAAATGATTTATAGATGTTTTATGAATGTCTTGATATGAATCATTTGTTGAACATGAACAAATAAATGGAGGTACAGTATAGTAGTTTTTTTTCATATCCATTTTCAAAGCGTCTACAAATGTGTTACTACACATTAACCTGTTCCCCCCCCCCACGGGGTCGGTACCGACCCCTTTTGACATTATTATCATATATTAATATTTTTATGAGTGATGCAATAAATTTGCGTTTTTAAAATCAAACGTTTTCAAGTATTATTATCACTACTATGTCACAAATACATGTAGAATGTAAAACGTTAGGTTGGCAATAGTTTAGCAATAGGTTAAAAGTGTACTTATATCGTTTTAAGTTTTTATTTTGCAATCGTTTTTTGACCCGGAAACGGAAATGGAAATGTTGAACCATGGGAATTGGAATCTTTGGAAGCCATTTTGAAGAGGGGATTCGTAGCTATCGTTCAGCGTTGGAATTTCTCCGTTCTACACTTCCTGTGGTCCACTATGGTGGTTCAAAGTTCAGCGTTCTGAATGAATCATATCAATAATTGTTATGATTCGCGATAATAAGCTACAAAAGGTAACGTTTTTGACAAATATTGAAACGCAGTCAGTTTCTCCACACTATTGTTATCATGTAGGAAGAATTAGATCTGAAATTAGTTACAAAATGGTTATACTGTGGGGGAAATAAAATAGTACAGTCGATTACAGTAAATATCAGTATCTGTTATTATGCAAGCCTGGTGATACTATATCCAAATTGAACTCGGCCATTTGAAAGATACTATATGTATATATATATATAAATGTGCGAATTGGCTATAATAAGGTAATGTATAAGCATATATTCTATATTCTATAATAATATTTCAAATTGCATTGGTCCGGATGGGAGAATTCAGTACTGTATATACAGAACCTTCAGTTTGATCTTCCCTGTATTAATTTCCTTAGATCTTTTGTACACATGATCTCAAGAGGGTACTGAATGAGCTCAGTGGCAGTTTTTTAAGTTTGGTCATTATTATCATGGTTTTATTCACTGTCAAAGATGAAAAGAAAAATCATAATTCATATTTTCCTTTGTTTCATCACAATTTAAGCAAGCCTAGTAATAGACACAATATTTCTGACACTGAGAATACATTCATTGAGGTCCATAGATGTTCCTAGATACCAAGAATATATTAGATATTACATTACTGTTGTGAAGGATCAGATTAAACCGAATATATATATTTATTTATATATATATATTTAAATAGTATTGTATATCGTTTGATATCCCCTGTATATTCCTTGTACAATATGCACTGAATATCCCTTTAGTCTACTAAACAGCCCATAATAGTTTCATTCTACCATTGGACGAGAACCTGGCGCCGGCAGCCATACCCCTAGGTTCAAGTTCAATCGTGCCGCCCAACATGTCGTGGCAAGCCCCGGTACCAGCGTAGGAATACGTCTGGCGAAATACGAATGGTACTATTTGTTCACAGCGCATATATATATGGCGCAAGTAAAGTAGAACTTTCTTTTAGTCCAGTTCTTTACCCTCCAACAGAGTAACAGACGCGAAGCCTCACCCACGACGCACGTGTGGTGCAGTAAGGCCTACTTGGCCTCAGAATAGGCATTGAGATATCGTGTGGATTAATAGTTGAATAGTCATAGTTTGGCACTATACCGTCGAGTTGGACGTATTCTATTAAGCTAATAATAGTCTATTTATGTATGGTGCATCGTGTCGGTTAGAGTTATAAAGTTATCAGTACCCCCATCGTTCCTGACGTTATCTGGAGTCTTAACCAGGCTGGGCAGACCACTAGTGGTGCTTGCATCCGAGGAGCTCCGGGCCAGGGCGACTGGACCTGTATATTGGATTACTCTACCCGGACGACGGCGAGCCTTCCACGGCTTGGATTATGCTTTGGGTGCTTTGATTATTCCATGGATAACGGCCAACACTGCGGAGTGTTGGAACTACCCCCCGGAGAGGACTCCAGGTGAGACGGCGCTCTACACCAGTGAGGTCGCCTCACGTCTCTCCGTTGTGGACCGGCAGCTACCGTCCACCAGAGGGTCCAGCTGTATTCGTCTGTGGACCGAGGTTCTGTGGGCACCGTGTTCAAGACTTTGAATTCTCCCAAGAAATCGTCGGCCAGATGGGATACCGCCAGCGGCTTCTCTAACCCCCCCCTCCTACTGTCTTACAACCAGCGGGACCCCCCCCCCCCCTTAGTGTATCCAGCTATAATCATTTAAGTACCATCGCTATAGTTTCCTAAATATCCAGGTTGTATACTTACTCCCTGCGTAACCAGAGATTGGACATTCAATGTTGATTTACTTACGAATACTCATTTGCCATACAAGTGCATTTCAAATCATAAGTGTAAACAAGTGAACGTTGTATATACCTTTTGCTATATTAAATATTCGATTTGTACATTTGTGTGGACTTCGTTTCATCAGGTGGGAAAGTGTTCATCATATTTATATCATGTACTGGATGGCCAGAAGTTAAAGTACAAGAGGTAGTGGTTTAATAATACCATATCTAACAATACAGTCAGGGAATTGTACCCCTCAGTTACAATTGGTCCTTCGAGCCGGAGGGTAACTAGTGTAATATTAATATAGTGTTATTAATATTGAAATGGCCTATGATGAACACTCCACGAAACGGTCCTCCTAACCTAGAACGCCCGCGGCGCAGACGACAGCCACCTCAGTACTTAGAGGATTACACTGTCAGTCAACTACCTAGCCTTCGACAAACGGTAAACGCGGTAAAAGTAGAAAGTAAAATTATGTCTGACCTTAACGACCAGGTTTCCCCGACCACAGAGGCCCTAGTAGGTTCTAATGTAACTGACCAAGCTCACGGTGGGGACCAGGAGGGAGCTGACATGCCTTTACCCCCCGCCACTACCGAAGAAGTAGTCCCCGATCAGCCCCGGGAGGAAGACAACCCTACAGAGAGAGAACTCTGCACGGAAGAAGAGGAGGAGAGCGCCGAGGAAATAGAGCTCCAGGACTCCCCAACGAGTACACCCAGGAGCGGCTCACGCAGGAGCGGCTCACCTCCACAACCGCCTTCCCCCAGCGAAGCGGAGAGGATGCTACAACAGGCGTTCCTCGTCAGCCTGACAGCCTCTACCGAACGTGATCGACTTCAGGGTGAACGCGATCGTCTCCAAGCACAGGCGCTTAGCGAGCGCGAACAACTCCAAGCGCAACAACGGAGCGAAGAAGAGCGCACACGCCTGGAGATGAGACGCCTTCAGACGGAAGAGAATATGGCAAGAGACCGGGCCGACGCCCAGCGCGCCGCTGCCGGTGCCCAAAGAGAAGCAGATCTCACCAAGCGCGAAGTCGAGCGCGACAAGTTACAAGCGCAGCTAATGGAGCAGCTGATCCGCAAGGCAACACCCTCTCCCTCCGCCAGGGGTTCAAGGAACTCGTCGAGACAACAGTCAAGGGCAGCGTCTCCTCACCGAGCAAGCGACCCTGAACTTGACCAACAGACCAAGCCTATACCCCCCGCAGACCCCCTTCCCAGACCGGTCCAAGCGAGACCCAGCTACAAGGAAGGAGCGGCATACACTGCGGAGAAGCTAAATAAACGATTACAGGATCTGGAAGATCTGATAGAGGAAGAAGAGGGAGAGGAGGAGAACCAAGCCCGACGACAGCACAGTACTCCACCGGACCAGGAGGTCCAGTACAGCCCAGGCTATACCCCCGCGGCGCTGCGCTACAGACCCCCGACTCTATTCACGGGTGAGCACGACGCACGACCAGCCCCGAGGAATAGCATCTGGACCAGCGGGCCATGGTACCCTGTCAGTACCAGCCCACAGCGAGGCGCAAGAGGGGACTCGCCTAGAAGGTCTCTCCCCCAACGCTCGCCGATGTATCAGCCATCCACGGCGTCATACATTGCCACACCGTCATTTCCAGACTTCGCCTATGAGAGTCGAGCACAGTACACGGAGCTCCGGATGTGCTTAGAGACAATGATGGTGGATGTCGCTGATGAACGCCACAAGTATGCAATATTACTGAAGCACCTGAAAGTACCGCGAGCGCACAATATAGCGCTAGCCTATGCCACCTCTTCGACACCATACACAGCGGCCCTAACTTCTGAAAGTAACAGAAGACGGCCTCCACCTGCACCATCGAGCGGCACCAAGGCAAGTGTCATGTACATTGACCCCGCCAGCAGCAGCGGCGCCCAAGTGCTCTTAAAGGTAGTCCGTGTGACATTGAGCTACCAAGATAAAGTCATGGACACCTACGCCGTCCTTGATGACGGGTCAGAGAAGACCCTTCTGCTCGCGTCCGCTGCGGCCCAGCTGGGACTGCGGGGGAGCAAGAACGAAATGACGATTCGGACAATAAGAAGAGATTTAAAGACGATAAAGGGCGAGAATGTCTCCTTCACTATCGCAGCAAACGGGCAGCCAGAGCGACGGTATAAGATTACAAATGCTTTCACCAGCCAAGAAATAGGACTATCGCAGTACACCTACCCTATCGCCAAGTTGATGGATAAATATGTGCACCTGCGACAACTACCTATCCCGCTCATAGACGGCGCTACCCCGACCCTGCTGATAGGCTCCGACCATGCAGAACTGATAGTCCCGATTGACCGGGTCCATACAGGACCCCGAGGCTGTCCTGCAGCAGTCGAGACCCGCCTAGGGTGGACCCTACAAGGCCCCCTCGCTAAATCTCTCAACCGAACAGCAGCCACTAGCTGCTTCCACTCCAGAACGACAGAAGAAGACACCACTCTCCTGCAGCATGTCGAGAGGCTATGGACACTAGAGACAATGCCCTTTAAGAACGAAAAGAAAGATATTCGTTCTAAAGAAGACATTTACGCCATCAACCTACTCGAGCAGGGGACAAAGAGAGTCACAGTCGGCGGAGTGATGAGATACGCAACTCCACTCCTGAGGCGAGAGGGAATGCCCACCTTTCACGCAAAGAAAGACGCCACGGAGCGCTATCTATTGAACACGGAGCGGCGCCTAGCCAAAGACCCCGCTCAAGAGCGTGTGTACCGCGCTGAGATTGAGAAGCTAATCACAGCGGGACACGTGACAAAGATTGACATTAAAGAGGCCAATCAGACGACCGAATCATGGTACGTGCCGCATCACAAGGTCCATCACAACGGCAAGGATCGCATTGTGTTTAACTGCAGCTACCAGATCGGATCCCAAAATCTGAATAAAGAGCTCTTGCCCGGCCCCACACTCGGCCCCTCCCTACTAGGCGTGCTACTGCGCTTCCGCCAGGACAAGGTGGCTATCAGCGGGGATATCAAAGGGATGTTCCTGCAGGTGAGACTAGTAGAGGAGGACAAGCCCCTGCTGCGGTTCCTATGGAGAGAGAGGATCGGAGATGAGAACCCAGCCATCTACCAGTGGGAAGTACTCCCCTTCGGAACCACATGCAGCCCGTGCTGTGCTACATTTGCACTACAGAAACACGTCGCAGAGGACCCAACAGCAGATGAAGAGGTCCGACACAGTGTGAAGAACAGTTTCTACGTGGACAACTGTTTACAAAGCGTTTCGACTCAACAAGAAGCCGAGGCTCTCCTAATCAAGCTACGCGTCTCCCTGATCAAAGGCGGCTTTGATCTCAGGCAGTGGGCCAGCAGTGACCCGCACGTATTGCGCAGCCTCTCCCCCGCGGACAAGGCTGCCAGCAGCGAGACCTGGATGGCGACCATCCCAGGAGAAGCCCAAGAAATGACACTAGGACTAGTCTGGCGCTTCAAAACAGACTCGCTCCACTATAGACACAAACCCTTGACTCCAGAGCAGGGAAGGTCGACGGCGACACCGACCACCATACGGAGTGTGTACAGAACACTCGCCAGACAATATGACCCGTTGGGATGTATTCTACCTTACACCACCAGGGCAAAGATGATTGTACGAGCACTATGGGACAAGGACCAGGGCTGGGACGACCCAATACCCGCACACCTTGCCTCAACATGGAGAGAGTGGGAGACGGAACTCCGCTCACTCCCAGGCGTCAATATACGCCGCAGCTACTTCCCATCCACAGTGAGGCCAGAGACATGCGAGATTGATCTACACGTCTTCAGCGACGCCTCCGAAGTAGCCTATGGATCGGTGGCCTACTTGCGTGCCCAAGAGAAGGAAGGAAAGATACACACTGCTTTCATCCTGGCCCGCTCAAGAATAGCCCCACGAAAGCAACAATCTATCCCGCGTCTAGAGCTCTGCGCAGCCCTAGCAGGAGCGCATCTAGCCACGTTAATCCAACGTGAACTCACCATTCCGGTGCACAGAACAATCTTGTGGTCAGATTCCACGACAGTACTCACATGGATCAAGTCTGACTCATGCAGATACAAAGTCTTCGTGGGAGTCAGAGTCACCGAGATTCAAGAGTTAACCAAAGCAGCGAGCTGTCGGTATGTGGACACCAAACACAACCCAGCTGACGTCATCACCCGGGGAATGTCTCTGGATGACCTCACCTGTCGCAATATCTACAGTGACGGACCAGAATTCCTCAAGCTCCCGGAAGGAGAGTGGCCTACGCCCACCCCACGGGAAGCAAGTAACGAGGAGGCCGAGAACAAGAAACCTATGTTCTGTGGACTGAGCACAGTCGCCTCCACAGACCCCAACATAGATGACTGCATTACCCTAGAGAGTGCGCAGCAGAGGACATTCCTGCGGCACCACCCAGAGATTCAGTCCACCACTGACATGTCAGCAGCTGACTACGAAGAAGCAGAACTTCTTCTACTACAACGAGCCCAGAGAGACTCGTTCCCCGATGAGCTAGACTGTCTACAGGGAGGAAAGCCCGTCCCATCAGACAGCAGACTGCTCCACCTGGCACCCGAGAGTGACGCCCATAATCTCATCAGAGTGGGTGGTCGCCTGCGGAGAGCCCCCGATCTACCGGATGACATTAAGTACCCGATAGTCTTGAACAGCCGACACAAGGTCACAGAGCTGATCATAAAGAAATACGACGAGGATGTACACCACGCAGGAGCAGAGAGAGTCTTCGCGGAGATCAGACGTCGTTATTGGATACTGCAAGGGAGAGAAGCAGTGCGGCGCTTCCAGCGAACCTGTCTAGACTGCCGTAAGTGGCGCGCGCAGCCCAGCATACCACGGATGGCTGACATACCTCCCTGTCTCCTCCGACTCGGCGACAAGCCATTCCACTCCACAGGCATGGACTGCTTTGGCCCGTTGTATATAAAGAGAGGAAGAGGAACCGAGAAGCGGTGGGGTATTGTATTCAAATGCATGACCACCAGAGCGATACATATCGAGCTCCTTCCGACCATGAGCACAGACTCATTCCTTATGGCCTTCCGAAGATTCACATCACGGAAAGGAAAACCGTCTACATTGTTGTCTGATCACGGGACAAACTTCAAAGGCGGAGAAAGAGAGCTGAGAGAGAGCTTCCAAGCTATGGGCCCAGAACTTAAGACCCACCTCGCTCCATCCCAGATTGACTTCCAGTTTAATCCCCCGAACGCACCCCACTTCGGTGGAACCTGGGAACGAGAAGTACGTTCTATAAAGACAGCCCTGTACGCCGTGCTTGGGGCCCAGACTGTGGCGGAAGAAGTCCTAATGACAGTCCTCACGGAGATCGAGGGAGTATTGAACTCGAAGCCCCTCGGTTACGTCTCCAGTGATGTAGCAGATGTCGACCCAGTCACCCCCAACACACTCTTAATGGGGCGGCTGGACCCCGCGCTACCCCAGACAATGTACAGGCCTGAAGAAGCGAACGGCCGAAGAATGTGGAGGTACAGTCAAGTACTAGCTGACAAGTTTTGGAGCAGCTTCCTACTCCACTACCTACCGTCTCTACAGACCCGCCAGAAGTGGGTAAAAGAGAGAGACAATTTGACAGAAGGAACAGTCGTCATGATTATCGACCAGTCACTACCCAGAGCTATGTGGCCGGCTGGCCGCGTAAGCAAAGTGATCACCGGTGCCGATGGCAAGGTCCGAGCAGCTGAAGTACTCGTCCAAGGGCGCACTTACACACGACCCGTGGCGAGGCTAATAGAACTGCCCCGACTCCGAGACACTATCGATGATGACCATGACCCCATGACTTTGTGAGTTGACTGACCCTTACAGCGGACCTTGAGTGGTAGACAGTGCGGTTAATCTGTCTCTGCTTAGCTAATTAGGTGGGACTAATTAGGGGGCGGCTGTTGTGAAGGATCAGATTAAACCGAATATATATATTTATTTATATATATATATTTAAATAGTATTGTATATCGTTTGATATCCCCTGTATATTCCTTGTACAATATGCACTGAATATCCCTTTAGTCTACTAAACAGCCCATAATAGTTTCATTCTACCATTGGACGAGAACCTGGCGCCGGCAGCCATACCCCTAGGTTCAAGTTCAATCGTGCCGCCCAACATGTCGTGGCAAGCCCCGGTACCAGCGTAGGAATACGTCTGGCGAAATACGAATGGTACTATTTGTTCACAGCGCATATATATATGGCGCAAGTAAAGTAGAACTTTTTTTTAGTCCAGTTCTTTACCCTCCAACAGAGTAACAGACGCGAAGCCTCACCCACGACGCACGTGTGGTGCAGTAAGGCCTACTTGGCCTCAGAATAGGCATTGAGATATCGTGTGGATTAATAGTTGAATAGTCATAGTTTGGCACTATATCGTCGAGTTGGACGTATTCTATTAAGCTAATAATAGTCTATTTATGTATGGAGCATCGTGTCGGTTAGAGTTATAAAGTTATCAGTACCCCCATCGTTCCTGACGTTATCTGGAGTCTTAACCAGGCTGGGCAGACCACTAGTGGTGCTTGCATCCGAGGAGCTCCGGGCCAGGGCGACTGGACCTGTATATTGGATTACTCTACCCGGACGACGGCGAGCCTTCCACGGCTTGGATTATGCTTTGGGTGCTTTGATTATTCCATGGATAACGGCCAACACTGCGGAGTGTTGGAACTACCCCCCGGAGAGGACTCCAGGTGAGACGGCGCTCTACACCAGTGAGGTCGCCTCACGTCTCTCCGTTGTGGACCGGCAGCTACCGTCCACCAGAGGGTCCAGCTGTATTCGTCTGCGGACCGAGGTTCTGTGGGCACCGTGTTCAAGACTTTGAATTCTCCCAAGAAATCGTCGGCCAGATGGGATACCGCCAGCGGCTTCTCTAACCCCCCCCTCCTACTGTCTTACAACCAGCGGGACCCCCCCCCCCCCCTTAGTGTATCCAGCTATAATCATTTAAGTACCATCGCTATAGTTTCCTAAATATCCAGGTTGTATACTTACTCCCTGCGTAACCAGAGATTGGACATTCAATGTTGATTTACTTACGAATACTCATTTGCCATACAAGTGCATTTCAAATCATAAGTGTAAACAAGTGAACGTTGTATATACCTTTTGCTATATTAAATATTCGATTTGTACATTTGTGTGGACTTCGTTTCATCAGGTGGGAAAGTGTTCATCATATTTATATCATGTACTGGATGGCCAGAAGTTAAAGTACAAGAGGTAGTGGTTTAATAATACCATATCTAACAATACAGTCAGGGAATTGTACCCCTCAGTTACAATTACATTACACAAACTAAAAACAGAAAATACATTACTGTTGTGAAGGATCAGATTAAACCGAATATATATATTTATTTATGGATATATATTTAATAGTATTTGTATATCGTTTGATATCCCTTGTATATTCCTTGTACATATACACTGAATATCCCTTTAGTCTACTAACAGCCCATAATAGTTTCATTCTACCATTGGACAAGAACCTAGCGCCAGCAGCCAAGCCCCTTGGTTCAAGTTCAATCGTGCCGACGAACATGTCGTTACAAGCCCGGTTCCGCGTAGGAATACGTCTGGCGAAATACGAATGGTACTATTTGTTCACAGCGCATATATATATGGCGCAAGTAAAGTAGAACTTTCTTTTAGTCCATTAGTCCTTTACCCTCCAACCTAGTAACAGACGTGAAGCCTGACCCACGACCCACGTGTGGTGCAGTATGGCCTACTTGGCCTCAGAATAGGCATTGAGACATCGTGTGGATTAATAGTTGAATTGTCATAGTTTGGCACTATACCGTCGAGTGGGACGTAATTCTATTAAGTTAATAATAGTCTATTATGTATGGTGCATCGTTCGGTTAGAGTTATAAAGTGAGCAGTACCCCCATCGTTCCTGGCGTTATCTAGAGTCTTAACCAGGCTGGGCAGACCACGTGTGGTGCTTTCATCCGAGGAGTTCTGGGCCAGGACGAGTGGACCTGTACATTGGATTACTTTACCCGGACGACGGCGAGCCCTACACGGCTTGGATTATCTACTTGCTTTGGGTGCTTTGATTATGCCATGGATAACAGCCAACACTGCTGAGTGTTGGAACTACCCCCCGAGAGGAGTCCAGGTGAGACGGCGCTCTACCCCGAGTGAGGTCGCCTCACGTCTCTTCGTTGTGGACCGGCAGCTACCGTCTACAAGAGGGCCCAGCTGTATTCATCTGTGGACCGAGGTTCTGTGGGCACCGTGTTCAGCACTCTGAATTCTCCCAAGAAATCGTTGGCCAGATGGGATATCGCCAGCGGCTCTCCTAACCCCCCCCCCTACTGACTTACAACCAGCGGGACCCCCCTTTAGTGTATCCAGCTATAATCATTTAAGTACCATCGCTATAGTTCCCTAAAGAACCAGGTTGTATACTTGCTCCCTGCGTAACCAGAGATTGGACATTCAATGTTGATTTGCCTACGAATACTCATTTGCCTTACAAGTGCATTCAAATCATAAATGTCATTAAGTGAACGTTGTATATACCCTTTGCTATATAAAATATTCGATTTATACATTTGTGTGGACTTCGTTTCATCAGGTGGGAAAGTGTTCATCATATCTATATCATGTACTGTGTGGCCAGTAGTTAAAGTACATAATCGGTAGTGGTTTAATGATACCATACTTATCAATACAGTCAGGGAATTGTACCCCTCAGTTACAATTGGTCCTTCGAGCCGGAGGGTAACTAGTGTAATATTAATATAGTGTTATTAATATTGAAATGGCCTATGATGAACACTCCACGAAACGGTCCTCCTAACGTAGAACGCCCGCAGCGCAGACGACAGCCACCTCCGTACTTAGAGGATTACGCTGTCAGTCAACTACCTAGCCTTCTACAAACGGTAAACGCGGTAAAAGTAGAAAGTAAAATTATGTCTGACCTTAACGACCAGGTTACCCCGACCACAGAGGCCCTAGTGGGTTCTAATGTAACTGACCAAGCTCACGGTGGGGACCAGGAGGGAGCTGACATGCCTTTACCCCCCGCCAACACCGAAGAAGTAGTCCCCGACCAGCCCCGGGAGGAAGACAACCCTACAGAGAGAGAACTCTGCACGGAAGAAGAGGAGGAGAGCGCCGAGGAAATAGAGCTCCAGGACTCCCCAACGAGTACAGCCAGGAGCGGCTCACCTCTACAACCGTCTTCCCCCAGCGAAGCGGAGAGGATGCTATCACAGGCGTTCCTCGTCAGCCTGACAGCCTCTACCGAACGCGATCGACTTCAGGGTGAACGCGATCGACTTCAGGGTGAACGCGATCGACTCCAAGCACAGACGCTTAGCGAGCGCGAACAACTCCAAGCGCAGCAACGGAGCGAGGAAGAGCGCATACGCCTGGAGATGAGACGCCTTCAGACGGAAGAGAATATGGCAAGAGACCGGGCCGACGCCCAGCGCGCCGCTGCCGGTGCCCAAAGAGAAGCAGATCTCACCAAGCGCGAAGCCGAGCGCGACAAGCTACAAGCGCAACTAATGGAGCAGCTGATCCTCAAGGCAACACCCTCTCCCTCCGCCAGGGGTTCAAGGAACTCGTCGAGACAACAGTCAAGGGCAGCGTCTCCTAACCGAGCAAGCGACCCTGAACTTGACCAACAGACCAAGCCTATACCCCCCGCAGACCCCCTTCCCAGACCGGTCCAAGCGAGACCCAGCTACAAGGAAGGAGCGGCATACACTGCGGAGAAGCTAAATAAACGACTACAGGATCTAGAGGACCTGATAGAAGAAGAAGAGGGAGAGGAGGAGAACCAAGCCCGACGACAGCCAGGAGGTCCAGTACAGCCCAGGCTATACCCCCGCGGCGCTGCGCTACAGACCCCCGACTCTATTCACGGGTGAGCATGACGCACGACCAGCCCCGAGGAATAGCACCTGGACCAGTGGGCCATGGTACCCTGCCGGTAGCAGCCCACAGAGAGGCGCAAGAGGAGACTCGCATAGGAGGTCTCTCCCCCAACGCTCGCCGATGTATCAGCCATCCACGGCGTCATACATTGCCACGCCGACGTTTCCAGACTTCACCTATGAGAATCGAGCACAGTACACGGAGCTCCGGATGTGCTTAGAGACAATGATGGTGGATGTCGCTGATGAACGCCACAAGTATGCAATATTACTGAAGCACCTGAAAGTACCGCGAGCGCACAATATAGCGCTAGCCTATGCCACCTCTACGACCCCATACACCGCAGCTCTAGCAGCGCTGGATCAGAGATATGGACGTATATGGGATTACGTAATCCAAGAGATAAGGCATATTGATCGCCTACCCCCAGCAACAGACAATCGCTCATTAGACGACCTGTCTATAAAAGTGCAGTCCCTGGTAGGGATGCTGGGAGCGCAACGGGAAAAGGGTATGCACGAGCTATACGCCAACTCTAACGTCGAGAGGATTTTAGAGAAGCTGCCACCCGCCAGACAAGAGCGCTTCAGGCGGCAGAGAGACCACCGTGATCCTAACGGTCCCGAACCATCCCTCCTCGATCTAGCCGACTTCCTGGCGAGAGAAGTCAGCAGCTTACGACTGGATACGTTCGTGCGGAGCACACCAAGCTCCAGAGAGGGACCCAGGAGAATAAACGATGGAAGAAGATCGGTGACTGTCATGCACCAATCAGAATCAGTACCGAGCAGTAAGAACCACAGTACCCCCTCGAGAAAAGAGAAGTGGAAGATGGTGTGCCCGTACTGCGAGAAGGAACACTGGCTGTCACAATGTGACCTGTTCACAAAGATGAATGCAGAAGAAGTGAGTCAATGGATAAAGTCCAACAGGCGCTGTTACCGATGTGCGCGCAGTCACATGGCAGCCGAATGCCGCCTAAAGAAGAGGTGCAGTCGGTGTGACGGAGCCCATCTAGATGTACTACACGACAGTAACAGAAGAAAGCCTGCACCTGCACCATCGAGCAGCACCAAGGCAAGTGTCATGTACATTGACCCCGCCAGCAGCAGCGGCGCCCAAGTGCTCTTAAAGGTAGTCCGTGTAACATTGAGCTACCAAGATAAAGTCATGGACACTTACGCCGTCCTTGATGACGGGTCAGAGAAGACCCTTCTGCTCGCGTCCGCTGCGGCCCAGCTGGGACTGCGGGGGAGCGAGAACCAAATGACGATTCGGACAATAAGAAGAGATTTAAAGACGATAAAGGGCGAGAATGTCTCCTTCACTATCGCAGCAAGCGGGCAGCCAGAGCGACGGTATAGGATTACAAATGCTTTCACCAGCCAAGAAATAGGACTATCACAGTACACCTACCCCATCGCCAAGCTGATGGATAAATATGTGCACCTGCGTCAACTACCTATCCCGCTCATAGACGGCGCCACCCCGACCCTGCTGATAGGCTCCGACCATGCAGACCTCATCGTCCCGATAGACCGGGTCCATACAGGACCCCGAGGCTGTCCTGCAGCAGTCGAGACCCGCCTAGGGTGGACACTACAAGGCCCCCTCGCTAAATCTCTCAACCGAACAGCAGCCACTAGCTGCCTCCACTCCAGAGCGACAGAAGAAGACACCACTCTCCTGCAGCATGTCGAGAGGCTATGGACACTAGAGACAATGCCCTTTAAGAACGAAAAGAAAGACATTCGTTCTAAAGAAGACATTTACGCTATAAACCTCCTCGAGCAAGGGACAAAGAGAGTCACAGTCGGCGGAGTGATGAGATACGCAACTCCACTCCTGAGGCGAGAGGGAATGCCCACCTTTCACGCAAAGAAAGACGCCACGGAGCGGTATCTATTGAACACAGAGCGGCGCCTAGCCAAAGACCCCGCTCAAGAGAGTGTGTACCGCGCTGAGATTGAGAAGCTAATCACAGCGGGACACGTGACAAAGATTGACATTAAAGAGGCCGATCAGACGACCGAATCATGGTACGTGCCGCACCACAAGGTCCACCACAACGGCAAGGATCGCATTGTGTTTAACTGCAGCTACCAGATCGGATCCCAAAATCTGAATAAAGAGCTCTTGCCCGGCCCCACACTCGGCCCCTCTCTACTAGGCGTGCTACTACGCTTCCGCCAGGACAAGGTGGCTATCAGCGGGGATATCAAAGGGATGTTCCTGCAGGTGAGACTAGTGGAGGAGGACAAGCCCCTGCTGCGGTTCCTATGGAGAGAGAGGATCGGAGATGAGCACCCAGCCATCTACCAGTGGGAAGTCCTCCCCTTCGGAACCACATGCAGCCCGTGCTGTGCTACATTTGCACTACAGAAACACGTCGCAGAGGACCCAGCAGCAGATGAAGAGGTCCGACACAGTGTGAAGAACAGTTTCTACGTGGACAACTGTTTACAAAGCGTTTCGACTCAAGAAGAAGCCGAGGCTCTCCTAATCAAGCTACGCGCCTCCCTGATCAAAGGCGGCTTTGATCTCAGGCAGTGGGCCAGCAGTGACCCGCACGTATTGCGCAGCCTCTCCCCCGCGGACAAGGCTGCCAGCAGCGAGACCTGGATGGCGACAATCCCAGGAGAAGCCCAAGAAATGACACTAGGACTAGTCTGGCGCTTCAAAACAGACTCGCTCCACTATAGACACAAACCCCTGACCACGGAGCAGGGAAGGTCGACGGCGATACCGACCACCAGACGGAGTGTGTACAGAACACTCGCCAGACAATATGACCCGTTGGGATGTATTCTACCTTACACCACCAGGGCAAAGATGATTGTACGAGCACTATGGGACAAGGACCAGGGCTGGGACGACCCAATACCCGCACACCTTGCCTCCACATGGAGAGAGTGGGAGACGGAGCTCCGCTCACTCCCAGGCGTCAATATACGCCGCAGCTACTTCCCACCCACAGTGAGGCCAGAGACATGCAAGATGGATCTACACGTCTTCAGTGACGCCTCCGAAGTAGCCTATGGATCGGTGGCCTACTTGCGTGCCCAAGAGAAGGGAGGAGAGATACACACTGCTTTCATCCTGGCTCGCTCAAGAATAGCCCCACGAAAGCAACAATCTATCCCGCGTCTAGAGCTCTGCGCAGCCCTAGCAGGAGCGCATCTAGCCACGTTAATCCAACGTGAACTCACCATTCCGGTGCACAGAACAATCTTGTGGTCAGATTCCACGACAGTACTCACATGGATCAAGTCTGATTCATGCAGATACAAGGTCTTCGTGGGAGTCAGAGTCACCGAGATTCAAGAGCTAACAGAAGCAGCGAGCTGGCGGTATGTGGACACCAAACACAACCCAGCTGACGTCATCACCCGGGGAATGTCCCTAGATGACCTCACCCTTCGCAACATCTACAGTGACGGACCAGACTTCCTCAAGCTCCCGGAAGAAGAGTGGCCTACGCCCACCCCACGGGAAGCGAGTAAAGAGGAGGCTGAGAACAAGAAACCTATGTTCTGTGGACTGAGCACAGTCGCCTCCACAGACCCCAACATAGATGATTGCATTACCCTACAGAGTGCGCAGCTAAAGACATTCCTGTGGCACCACCCAGAGATTCAGCCCACTGCCGACATTTCAGCAGCTGACTACGAAGAAGCAGAACTTCTTCTATTACAGCGAGCCCAGAGAGACTCGTTCCCCGACGAGCTAGACTGTCTACAGGGAGGAAAGCCCGTCCCATCAGACAGCAGATTGCTCCACCTGGCACCCGAGAGCGACGCCCATAATCTCATCAGAGTGGGTGGTCGTCTGCGGAGAGCCCCCGATCTACCGGATGACGTTAAGTACCCGATAGTCTTGAACAGCCGACACAAGGTCACAGAGCTGATCATAAAGAAATACGACGAGGATGTACACCACGCAGGAGCAGAGAGAGTCTTCGCGGAGATCAGACGTCGCTATTGGATACTTCAAGGAAGAGAAGCAGTGCGACGCTTCCAGCGAACCTGTCTAGACTGCCGAAAGTGGCGCGCGCAGCCCAGCATATCCCGGATGGCTGACCTACCTCCCTGTCGCCTCCGACTCGGCGACAAGCCATTCCACTCCACAGGCATGGACTGTTTTGGCCCGTTGTACATAAAGAAAGGAAGAGGAACCGAGAAGCGGTGGGGTATTGTATTAAAATGCATGACCACCAGAGCGATACATATCGAACTCCTTCCAACCATGAGCACAGACTCATTCCTTATGGCCTTCCGAAGATTCACATCACGGAAAGGAAAACCGTCTACATTGTTGTCTGATCACGGGACAAACTTCAAAGGCGGAGAAAGAGAGCTGAGAGAGAGCTTCCAAGCTATGGGCCCAGAACTTAAGACCCACCTCGCTCCATCCCAGATTGACTTTCAGTTTAATCCCCCGAACGCACCCCACTTCGGTGGAACTTGGGAACGAGAAGTACGTTCTATAAAGACAGCCCTGTACGCCGTGCTTGGGGCCCAGACTGTGGCGGAAGAAGTCCTAATGACAGTCCTCACGGAGATCGAGGGAGTATTGAACTCCAAGCCCCTCGGCTACGTCTCCAGTGATGTAGCAGATGTCGATCCAGTCACCCCCAACACACTCTTGATGGGGCGGCTGGACCCCGCGCTACCCCAGACAATGTACAGGCCTGAAGAAGCGAACGGCCGAAGAATGTGGAGGTACAGTCAAGTACTAGCTGACAAGTTTTGGAACAGCTTTCTACTCCACTACCTACCGTCTCTACAGACCCGCCAGAAGTGGGTAAAAGAGAGAGACAATTTGACAGAAGGAACAGTCGTCATGATTATCGACCAGTCACTACCCAGAGCTATGTGGCCGGCTGGCCGCGTAAGCAAAGTGATCACCGGTGCCGATGGCAAGGTCCGAGCAGCCGAGGTGCTCGTCCAAGGGCGAACTTACACACGACCCGTGGCGAGGCTAATAGAACTGCCCAGACTCCCAGACACTATCGATGACGACCATGACCCCACGACTTTGTGAGTTGACTGACCCTTACAGCGGACCTTGAGTGGTAGACAGTGCGGTTAATCTGTCTCTGCTTAGCTAATTAGGTGGGACTAATTAGGGGGCGGCTGTTGTGAAGGATCAGATTAAACCGAATATATATATTTATTTATGGATATATATTTAATAGTATTTGTATATCGTTTGATATCCCTTGTATATTCCTTGTACATATACACTGAATATCCCTTTAGTCTACTAACAGCCCATAATAGTTTCATTCTACCATTGGACAAGAACCTGGCGCCAGCAGCCAAGCCCCTTGGTTCAAGTTCAATCGTGCCGACGAACATGTCGTTACAAGCCCGGTTCCGCGTAGGAATACGTCTGGCGAAATACGAATGGTACTATTTGTTCACAGCGCATATATATATGGCGCAAGTAAAGTAGAACTTTCTTTTAGTCCATTAGTCCTTTACCCTCCAACCTAGTAACAGATGTGAAGCCTCACCCACGACCCACGTGTGGTGCAGTATGGCCTACTTGGCCTCAGAATAGGCATTGAGACATCGTGTGGATTAATAGTTGAATTGTCATAGTTTGGCACTATACCGTCGAGTGGGACGTATTTCTATTAAGTTAATAATAGTCTATTATGTATGGTGCATCGTTCGGTTAGAGTTATAAAGTGAGCAGTACCCCCATCGTTCCTGGCGTTATCTAGAGTCTTAACCAGGCTGGGCAGACCACGTGTGGTGCTTTCATCCGAGGAGTTCTGGGCCAGGACGAGTGGACCTGTACATTGGATTACTTTACCCGGACGACGGCGAGCCCTACACGGCTTGGATTATCTACTTGCTTTGGGTGCTTTGATTATGCCATGGATAACAGCCAACACTGCTGAGTGTTGGAACTACCCCCCGAGAGGAGTCCAGGTGAGACGGCGCTCTACCCCGAGTGAGGTCGCCTCACGTCTCTTCGTTGTGGACCGGCAGCTACCGTCTACAAGAGGGCCCAGCTGTATTCATCTGTGGACCGAGGTTCTGTGGGCACCGTGTTCAGCACTCTGAATTCTCCCAAGAAATCGTTGGCCAGATGGGATATCGCCAGCGGCTCTCCTAACCCCCCCCCCCTACTGACTTACAACCAGCGGGACCCCCCTTTAGTGTATCCAGCTATAATCATTTAAGTACCATCGCTATAGTTCCCTAAATAACCAGGTT
>NC_140179.1:63576947-63599447 GCF_963971535.1 Notolepis coatsorum | reverse complement strand
CCTGTCGGAGCCAGGGGGTTTCAGGACGCTGAGGATGAGGGGCCTGCAGTCGTGGCTGTCCCTCACCACAGGGTAGTTCTGGACGTTGCTCCTGAAGTAGTCAGGCCTCATCAAGCCCATGCGAACCTGGGAAGAGACAAGCAGACACCGGGTACAACTTAGACATCGGTTTTAGATGGTTTCTGTTGCTAGGGAATAGTTTGGACCCAAATGTTTGAGAACCACTGTACTAGGGAACCTAGTGTTGTTTTAATGTAATGCACAGTAAAACAATTAGTTACCTTGGGCAGCAGCAAAGGGATGTGTGTTTTACGCTCCTCACGGGAGTGGTCGATCCAACGGAGGATGGCCTCGAACACCGTCTCCTCGTTCTTCACGTTTAGGTCATCCCTCTCGATGATGTCCACCAGTTGCTGCAGGGACAGCTCCACAAACTCCTGTGAGACGTGCAGCATCTCCTCAAAGTGAGAAGAGATGTGATGTGAGAGTGAAGAGATGGGCCTTGCGCCTCAGGTCAGGGCAGCAGTAGATGTCCGCAAACCTCCAGATGCCTCCACAGTTTTCCAGAGACAGCTGGCCCTCTAGGAAATCACAGCACGCTCCTATTATGCCAGTGACAAGAAGCTGGTCTGCAGCCACCAGAAGCTCTTCCACGTTCTCTGCTGTCACCGGCACAAAGCGTGTGTAGGCATACTCTATGATGAGCTTCATCATACCCGGGGACACCCCAGGGATAGTGTAGACTGGTTTCTCTGAGTCGCTCCAGCGAGTGAAGAGGGTTCTGTGGGATGCAGAGTATAGAGATATCTGATCAGTAAGCAACATTCTATCCTGTGTACTAATATATATTCACTGTAGAAGTATAGGGTCTTAGCACAGTAGAATTATAGTATCTGTTTAAAGTAGAAATACAGTATAGTATCTGTTTACAGTAGAATTACAGTATAGTATCTGTTTACAGTAAAAGTACAGTATAGTATCTTTTTACAGTAGATGTACAGTATAATATCTGTTTACAGTATAGTATCTGTTTACTGTAAAAGTACAGTATGGTATCTGTTTACTAACCAAGCTAACCTGAACCAAGCTAACCTGAACCAAGACAAACGTACCTGAAATAGTTGCTGCAGCCACACAGGATTGCCTTGTGGGCGTTAAACTCAGTGCTGTTGACTTTAATAACCACATCACAGAACCTTCCCTCCAGACACAGTTCATTAAGGATTGTACAGGACATTGTTTCCTTTTCCATGTGGGGATTTTTTAAATTGTATCTACAGAATATATTCAAGCTTACAGACAAGTAGCGGGAAACAACAAGGGAGATCTTCACTTGTCATCTGAGATCTTCTGAGAGAATTGTTGAATAGATACACAAATGTTCTAGAATGTTTGATTATGACATCATACTGTGACATTACAAACATTCTAGAATGTTTGATTATGACATCATACTGTGACATCACAACGGAACATGTTTGAGTTCCAGTGTTTATACCTCTACACCAGTGGTTCCCAAACTCTTCAGGCCGGGACCCAGAAAATAAGGCGTCAGAGAGCCGCGGCCCCCAATGCACATCGTCTGGCTTTTTATTTTTATTTTTTTTTTGCCAGGCGACCGATTTTTTAAGCCAAATATCACTTCAATCCTATTAAGTTAGTTCAAGTTAGTTATTCATTTATATGTGCTATTTATGAGAGGGCTAACTTGTTGCAAAATAATAATGATAATAATAATAGCCTCATTAAAATACTATTGTTTTCAGCGTTTTATGTGCATAATCGGTTATTTAGTTTGAAATGTTCGTTGAAATAAGTAGATTTTTCGTTTTTGTTTATTTATTAAGTTAACCATATAGTCACATTTTAGAATACAATAGAATAGCATTTTAGAATACAACTAGAAACACTGTCCTGGCCTGCTTCTAAGTTCAGTGGCATAAAAAATAAATAAAATAAAAATTATTATTATTTTGGATCTTTTTTTTTTTTTTTTTAATCATCTCGCGGCCCTCCCGTGGCTGCTCGCGGCCCACCTTTGGGTCGCGACCCCGACTTTGGGAACCACTGCTCTACACTACCGAGCCGCTCTAGTGTTTAGACCTCTACCACTACCCAGCCACTCTAGTGCTTAGACCTCTACACTACCCAGACGCTCTAGTGTTTAGACCTCTACCAGTGGCGGCTGGTGAATTATTCTCCAGGGGGGGCGCTATACCAAATATTTTGCAAACATGTACCGAGGTATCACAATGTCACACACCACACACTGAGTAGCCTACTGTGCACATCAGAGCTTCGGCGAAACCACAAGGTACGAATATTTAAGTAGGTACAGTACAACTATCACCATTGCCATCAATCAATATATGATCACAGTCAATGCAGCCATGTTTCCATAGCGCCTACACAAACATGCATGCCCAAATCTCTCTCTCTCTCTCTCTCTCTCTCTCTCTCTCTCTCTCTCTCTCTCTCTCTCTCTCTCTCTCTCTCTCTCTCTCTCTCTCTCTCTCTCTCTCTCTCTCTCTCTCTCTCTCTCTCTCTCTCTCGGGAGCAGGCAGCATATTATCACTGTACTATATTTGTGCATGCTCCCACGCCCGTATTCAGATCCGTACAATATTAATCACAGAGGTATATCTTGTCATTTGAAACAAGTTACCATTATATTGTGATTATGCCCCCCCACTGCGAATTAATTAGTATCCCCCTCTATCTCTCTCTTTCTTCTCTCTCTCTCACTCACACACAGCGCAACGTGGAATCTATCGTTACACAAATTAGAAGGAACTGCAAAAGATCAGACCTAGTAGTATGTAGTATATACCAAGAATAACTTCAGTAGGAGTACAGGGCTGTACAGCATATTTTGCATATTGTTAAACGAGCCAAGGCTAGCTATTAAACATAGACTTACCATCACAAGAGTTGACGGGGGCGAGTTATTCAGCTGTCCACAAGCCATAATCCATTTTTTTTTAAATCCACTCAAAAAGAAACTCCAGTAACAGTCCATACCATGGGCATGTTGTATCTGTCCCCCATTTTAAAAAGCAGGAATTGAAAGCAACGGCATTCATGACTGCATCCAGTAGCTTCATATAGCTTCTTGTTAGCCAAAGTAGCCAACACTTCTTACCACCAGCTAGAAAACGACAGAGTATATCGTTTTGCTCTGTCTGTTGATTGTTTCTATATTGAGAGATATCAGGCTGATGAGGTCGAAACTCTTTCACTCCAGTGTTCATCTCTCAAAAGGTATTGTTTTGAGGGATTTACCTGCATTCGAGGTTGGAAATAATGTTCTGCCTGAGCCTCCATGACCCATGGTAGCTACTAGTAAGCTAGCAAACTCTCCGTTGTGTGGAGGGAGTGACAACACAGCATGTGACCCTGCTTGCTTGGAGCGCTGGAAAAACGCGCCCTGATTACATCCTATTTGAACGTACTGATAGACGAAATGTATTTGCTTGACCTATTTAATTGGCTGCGATGATACAGTGACGCGCACAGTGTGCGCGCTACGTCTATGCACCCAGCTTTAGAGGTACTCATCTCTATATCATATCAGACAGTGACTTCATGTGAATCACAAAACAATGATATATATTTGATATATTAACGTTATTGTGCATTTGAAACACAAACATACTTAACACTTTGACTGCCTAAAAACGATTTACAACGTCTTTGCTGGCGATGCTAAAGTTGCCGGGGGACGCTGTACAGCGTCCTTATATCAATATTTCAAAAATCTGGAATCGGATTCATATTCCCCCTCCGCTGGCCTGAGATTCACCAGCAGGACCCACTGAGCTCTCTGGCGGTTCAGGAGCGCCATCTGGTGGCCGATCGGCGCAACTGCTTAACAGGAAGCGCAGTAGAGGTTTGCTGGTCGGCCCTATTGCTTCCGGCCACTCGGGATAGGTTCCGGCACTCTAGCTCGTCACTCTACATAGCGATCGATTGCCAATAACTCGATAAACAACATGATTTGGACGTATATACCATTATACAAGCTGGAGATGGACCGGGTAATAATATATCCCATAATGATAAAATTTCTACTCGACGATGATCGCCCAACGGCGCGCGGAGACTGGGGTGAGTTTCAGCGTGTAACGTTACCATCTTCGATACTAACTGCTTTTATCAACATTTGACCCACATTAGATGATTGGTATAACGCTGCCCACGGAATTATAAACGCCCCCTCGCCCATCCGGTCAACATCAGATGACGTGTAGTAACTTCTAGAAGTACGTCTAGTTGGAATTTTTTATATCGCGCTGATTGCCATCAAACTGTATTTCATCATCAATATAATGCATTTGGGGCTATATATCACGTTCTGGAGAAAGTTGCAGAAAGAGATGAAAACATACTTATACATTAGACCATACTTTACTATGAATATGTGAATGAAAAAGTTTAACGTTGCTACACAATGAACAATACATATAGGACTTTGAATGGGCCCTAATAATGGCAATGTAGCAATAGAATTTAAAAAGTTATAGCCCTGCAAAGAAGGGGACGTTCTCCATAGACAAATAGCGCTGGCAATCTATGGTATATCATTAATTTAACCCATGGCAGCCAAAGTGTTAAAATGAGTAAATATTATTCATTTTAAACATGTTTATTTTATTTGTAGGGGTCTAAAATAAAACATTTTCTTCTTCTCCTGCTCTCTTTACCAGGGGGGGGGGCGGCGCCCCAGCGCCCCCTATGGGCCGGCTGCCACTGACTTCTACACCACCCAGTGTTTAGACCTCTACACTACCCATTCATCCCAGTGTTTTGACCTCTACACTACCCAGTGTTTAGACCTCTACACTACCGACCTCTACACTACCCAGTGTTTAGACCTCTACACTACCCAGTGCTTAGACCTCTACACTACCCAGTGCTTAGACCTCTACACCACCCAGCCACTCTAGTGCTTAGACCTCTACACTACCCAGTGCTTAGACCTCTACACTACCCAGTGTTTAGACCTCTACACTACCCAGCCTCTCCAGTGTTTTAGACCTCTACACTACCCAGCCTCTCCAGTGCTTAGACCTCTACACTACCCAGTGTTTAGACCTCTACACTACCCAGCCTCTCCAGTGCTTAGACCTCTACACTACCCAGTGCTTAGACCTCTACACTATATACCCAGCCGCTCCAGTGCTTAGACCTCTACACTACCCAGTGCTTAGACCTCTACACTACCCAGTGCTTAGACCTCTACACTACCCAGCCGCAACACCATTCAACATTCTTGAAAGTCAATCACCCTCAAGATTTGCTTCATGCTTTATTTTAGCCCAATTTGTGAATCATATCTTTGGCTCAATTATCTACATTATCCCCCAAAGATAATAGTAATAATAAAATCCATTTATCTACACTGGAGTGTAACCAATCACAAGCTCCACAGAGAAATAATTATAAGATATGCTTCTAGAATGGTGCTCACAGTGGCTATCAAACACATTGCCACTGGTTGTTATTATCCCTCGTCAATTGACAATCTATATTTTTAGACATGGATCTGAAATGAATTAGCATGAGCCAGTTATTGGCAGCTCACCAAAGGGGAAATGGGAAGGTAGGTAGGAAGTGGTGTGTGAGAGAGAGAGAGAAACAGAGAGAGATAGAGAGAGAGAGAGAGAGAGAGAGAGAGAGAGAGAGAGAGAGAGAGAGAGAGAGAGAGAGAGAGAGAGAGAGAGAGAGAGAGAGAGAGAGAGAGAGAGAGAGAGAGAGAAAAAAAGAGAAAACAGAACACATCACCAATCAGAATAAATCTAATTACTACACAGCTAAAACAAAACTACATCACCTATTGGAAAACACAAACAAAAGCACAGAGCAAAATGCAGTGCTATCTGGCTCTAAATCAACAGTACACCATTGCCGATTATTTGAGCATGGTGACTGATCAACAACTAAAAAGAACCTTGACAATACAGACTGAGTGAGCACAGCCTCACTGTTGAAAAGGGGAGGGACAGGAACACCTGGCTTCCTGCAGAGCAAAGGCTGTGCTGTCATTGCATCCTCAGTGAGCCTGAAACTGAGATACACTTCCTCACCAAATGTGAAAAATATAAATATATTAGAGAAATGCATTTAATTTTATTAATAACAAAAGGTTTTCTTACACTACCAGATACAGAAACACTACCAGTCCTACTAGGGGAGGACTCAACACGCTGTGAGTTAGCAGCAGTCTATCTTGCTGCCTGCCATAGACTGAGGGACAGTGAGTGACAGTCACCTGACATGTTTTGATGATATTTTATGATGATATCTTTTATGTACTTTGACATTGATATCTGTTTTGTAATCCATGTTTATGTTAATATTAGTGCTGTCAGGCGATACAAAAAATGCATCTAATTAATTACAGGATTTGTAATTAATTAATCTAATTAATCACATTTTAATCACCATTTTAGGCCTGATATTTTATATTCTATAATCATATTACAAATTACATGTGTCCGGATGGCAGAATTCAGTACTGTATCTACAAAACCTTCTATTTAATCATCTTCCATTTATTCATTTGCTTGGATTTTTCAGGTCTGGTAAATTTTTGCATGGTGTTATTCGCAGTCAAAGATACATATTTGTTTATTGATATTCTCATTTGGTTCATTACAATTTACTCAAGCCTAGTAACAGACACAGTATTTCTGACACTGGGAATACATTCTCTGAGATCCATATAGATGTCCCTAGAATCAGATACCAAGAACATGCAAATGGTCCATGTTAAAAAAAGTCTGTAAATGTGTATTCTACGTTCTTGTGGAATGAATGAGATTAAAAAAAAAGTAAAAAAATAATAAAAAATTAAATAAATTTTGAGTTCATTTTCATAACGCGATAATTTGCTGTGTAATTAATTAATCTAATTAACGCGATAAACTGACAGCCCTAGTTAATATTAAACATTTGCTTTGGCAACATGTACAAGTTACGTCATGCCAATAAAGCCATTTGAATTGAATTGAATTGAATTGAGAAAGAAGGGAGACAGAAAGAGAGAGAGAGAGAGAGAGAGAGGGAGAAAAAAATGTATACGTGTGTATGTGTGTGTGTGTGTGTGTGTGTGTGTGTGTGTCTGTGAGTGTGTGTGTGTGTGTGTGTGTATGTGTGAGTGTCTACATGCTGTCACCTGTGCACATTATTACAGTATTACTATATAATGGAAGTGCGTGTGTGTGTGTGTGTGTGTGTGTGCGTGTGTGTTTGTGTGTGTGTGTGTGTGTCTGTGAATATTCATAATACCCAGTGTGTGTCCATGCATAAGAGCTTATGAGTGTGAGTGTGCATACATACATAATGTGTCTGCTTGTGTGTGCTGCACACATGATGCGCATCATCCTTCACTCCTCCGGTGTAGCATGTCCTGGTGTCAGTAACACACGTGCCGGTCCAGCATGTCCTGGTGTCAGTAACACACGTGCCGGTCCAGCATGTCCTGGTGTCAGTATCACACGTGCCAGTCCAGCATGTCCTGGTGTCAGTAACACACGTGCCGGTCCAGCATGTCCTGGTGTCAATATCACACGTGCCGGTGTAGCATGTCCTGGTGTGAGTATCACACGTGCCGGTCCAGCATGTCCTGGTGTCAGTATCACACGTGCCGGTCCAGCATGTCCTGGTGTCAGTATCACACGTGCCGGTCCAGTGTGGCCGTCCAGGAGAGGGGGGGGAGCAGGGGTCCAGGAGAGAGAGAGAGAGAGAGAGAGAGAGAGAGAGAGAGAGAGAGAGAGAGAGAGAGAGAGAGAGAGAGAGAGAGAGAGAGAGAGAGAGAGAGAGAGAGAGAGAGAGAGAGTGGAGGGCCAGGGGTCCAGGACAGAGAGGAGGTCCCCCACGGAGGCTCCCAGAGGGGCCACTAATGGAGCTGTCACTGCGTCATGTCCTTGCTGTCAAACAACCTCTACTGTCACACACACACGCACACACACACACACACACACACACACACACACACACACACACACACACACACACACGCGCACACACACACACACACACACACACACACACACACACACACACACACACACACTGCACACACATGCACACACACACACACACACACACACACACACACACACACACACACACACACACACACACACACACACACACACACACACACATACAGTGACAGGCCCACTTTGGAGGACTCAGCATCTTCTCCTCCACTGGTCTCTCAGTACCAGAGGCAGCTCACAGAGGCAGCACTGGTCTCAGTACCAGAGGCAGCTCACAGAGGCAGCACTGGTCTCAGTACCAGAGGCAGCTCACAGAGGCAGCACTGGTCTCAGTACCAGAGGCAGCTCACAGAGGCAGCACTGGTCTCAGTACCAGAGGGCAGCTCACAGAGGCAGCACTGGTCTCAGTACCAGAGGCAGCTCACAGAGGCAGCACTGGTCTCAGTACCAGAGGCAGCTCACAGAGGCAGCACTGGTCTCAGTACCAGAGGCAGCTCACAGAGGCAGCACTGGTCTCAGTACCAGAGGCAGCTCACAGAGGCAGCACTGGTCTCAGTACCAGAGGGCAGCTCACAGAGGCAGCACTGGTCTCAGTACCAGAGGCAGCTCACAGAGGCAGCACTGGTCTCAGTACCAGAGGAAGCACTGGTCTCAGTACCAGAGGCAGCTCACAGAGGCAGCACTGGTCTCAGTACCAGAGGGCAGCTCACAGAGGCAGCACTGGTCTCAGTACCAGAGGCAGCTCACAGAGGCAGCACTGGTCTCAGTACCAGAGGCAGCTCACAGAGGCAGCACTGGTCTCAGTACCAGAGGCAGCTCACAGAGGCAGCACTGTGTGGACCAGAGCAGAATGGCCTTCAAGGTCAAACAGCGTTGCAACAGAGTCACCGCTGTGACCTCACTGTGACCTCACTGTGATTCAAAGCCCCGCTGCTCTGTTGCCATGCGCGCCGGACAGAGGAATGTTTGTGGAAACATGTGGGTTTTATAACTGTGAGATTAAAATGTTTCTCTCTCGAGCATCCATCTGCCTCAGAGAGTAGCTCGATTTGGTCTCCGTTGCGAGTTGTTTCCGATTCATGCATCTTGCTTTAAATAAAGAGAGAGAGAGTTAGAGATAAAGAGAGAGAGAGATAGATTGAGAGAGAGATATAGATAGAGAGAGAGAGATAGCGAGGGAGAGAGAGATTGAGAGAGAGAGCGAGATAGATTGAGAGAGAGAGACAGAGAGAGATTGATATAAAGAGAGAGAGAGAGAGAGAGTGAGAGAGCGAGAGAGAGAGCGAGAGTGAGAGAGCAAGAGAGAGAGAGAGAGAGAGAGAGCGAGAGAGCGAGAGAGAGAGTAGTCTATGTTTGAGTCTGTGTCAAAGTACCAGGGAGTGGGTTCTCATGTCGCCGTGGGGGTGATTTGCTATAGAGCATCCCTCAGTCTCCAAGAGTAGCTGCATTTCTCTCTCTCTCTCTCTCTCTCTCTCTCTCTCTCTCTCTCTCTCAGTTGTTTCCACTTCGTGTTTAAAGGCGAGGTTGTGACTTCTTCTCTTGTGATCTCGGGAAAGCCAGAAGTAAAAACACATCCTGTGCAACAGAGAGGAATTCACATGCACAAACATGTTCTCCATGGTCTAGAATTTATTGCAAGGAATCTCATATATATATATTCCCCTTAGCTGCGTACCATAAATATACTGTAGGTCTGTTCTTTCGTGGCAAAGGTTCAAAATCCTAAGAATATTATGCTTGTGCCTGTATGCCTGTAAAACATCCAGTATCCTCTGAAGAGCAGCTCAAAGCCTGGGGAGTTCATAGTAGTTATACACTACCTCAGTGGCAGGGGAAACAAATTTTTTTTTGATCAACTTTTTCCCCTTTTTATCAAATTTTTTCCCATCCCAAATGACGCCGACAGCCGGATTCGAACCCGGTGTCTATTGCGTTGGTGACGAGTGCAATGTCCGCTGCGCCACCCAGCCGCATGGGAAACAATTATTGTATTTTCTCTGCGCCCTCTTCGCAAAAGTTGTTGGCATAGGTAGGGCTGTACCGAATGTAAATGTTTAACATTCTAAGCTTCTATTGAAGTATTCGAACAAAGCTTCAAATGTCTGTAGTCATATTTTATGACGTAATCAAAAAAATAAATATCCTCAAACTAAATCCCCCATTTCAATAAGGTGATTAATCTGATTAAATTTGTCTTACATTTTTTTTCAACTTTCTTTAATGAATATAATACAATATTATATATATATATATATATATATATATATATATATATATATATATATATATATATATATATATATATATATGTTTATATTGATGAAACTGATGAGTTATATTATATATTATAAATATAATATAACTCATCAGTTTCGTCAACATAAATAATCTAATAAGGGCACGGTTGGTATGTGATGGTGACGTCTTGATGGAGCGCCAAGCGGATGCAGATAGGCTTAATGTTTTATTTTCATTTTTATGACGAGTCATATACTATAATAGTATAATACTACAGTGGCGTCGCGTGGGTAAAATAACAGGGGAAGCCAAAAAAAAATTATTAAAAAAAAAATTATTCAATATTTTTATTAATAATTTTTTTTTTTTTTTTTTTTTTTTTTAAAGTCAAGCAGTCACCATGTACACTACAGTATGGCTCGGCGGCCAGTCAAACGTTATTTTTATTTATTTAACAGATTGCAGAATGGGTACAATACAGTACGGCTCAATACACATTTACGATGAATTGAAAATGGGGGACCCTGATGTAAACAAGACGAAAGTCTTTCTCTGGTCTGCATCCCCTTAACAATTGTATGTATTGAGCTGTACTGTACTGTACCCATTCTGCAATCTGTTAATAAAGTTTTCATTCATTCACACACAATTGTATAAGGGGATGCAGACCAGAGAAAGACGTTTGTCTTGTTTACATCAGGGTCATTAATACTGCTGGAGCATTGGTTAATTTTTTGTCCGATTTTTCCTTGCGCGATTTTGCGCGCCGCGTGGGAGCAAATTCGAGACACATATTCGGTTGCAAAAAGGTGTCCCACGGTCTCCTCTATGGCCGTGAATATTTTCACGCGGATCGGAATCACGGCGCGCCCGTGGGACACTTTTCCGTTTCGGCGAGTTTATTCCACGCTTTCTGTTTTCCTTTTCTAAGCATTTTAGGGGCTACATGTGAATCAGTAAAAGTTGCGGGACGCCCAGATGTTTCCACGATAGAAAGCTCGCGTGGATCCCATAATAGGCTCACTTAATACAGCGTTTTTAAAATCACGCGACATTTTCAGGGTCGCGAGCCGACCTTTTCCCCTCGTTTTCGATGATGGAAGTGATTTAGGAAAAGCTTCGGCACGCCGAGAGGTCCCCGTGGATTTAATCTCGCGAGGATCGGGGCAATATTCGGCCCGTGGGAACAGTTACGGGTTAATACAATGTTCAGAGTGCAGAGGGGAAAATATGGCACCTGCCCCGCCTCCAGGTGGAATATTATGCTGAACGTCTTCCTCCCAGCTCCGTTTTAAACTTTTAGGGTGTGGCCAGTGGCAGTCAGCTCGAATCTGATTGGCTAGGATCGGATTTGGAGTTTGGACTCACTCTATAATGCTGGAAGCCTGGAGAAAGAGACCTACCCACTGCTTCTCTCCTATACTAGCTGCAGTAGTGAGCACAGTCTGACAGTGTGTTAGAGGGAGTGAGAAGGAGAAGAGGGAGACATAAAAAAAAAAAAAAAAAAAAAAAACAGATGCACAGATGAAAATGAATGTAAACTATATTAAAAAAAAATTATATTTTAATTTTTTTTTTTTTCATATTTCATATTTCATAATTTGATATGAAATTTATAGGGAGGCATGGCTTCCGTTGGCTTCCACAAGGATTCGCCACTGTAATCTCTCACGCCAGGTCTCGTGTGGTCTGTACTTCCCAGGTACAACCGGGATGAAGTCACGTATCGGGCGGCCGAAGACACACATTGCCGGAGATATTTTCGTGTCAGGGTCAGGTGTGTTACGATATTGCAGGATCGCTCTCTGCACAGCATCTGTGTCAAGCTCCCCCTTTGGGCCGGTGTTGTCCGTGATAAGGCGTTTCATTGTCTTTACCCCAATCTCAGCGCGGCAGTTGCTGTGGGGGAAGGCCACAGATGAGAGGCGGTGGTGTACGCCCCATCTGTATAGAAATGACCTGGTCTCGGTGGAGGTGAACTCTGGGCCCCCGTCTGATGTGAGCTCTTCTGGCGTCCCGTACGTCACGAAGGCCCGACGTAGGTGATTTATGAGGCCGGCGGCGCCCCCCGTCGCCTTCGAGATGATCGGCCAGTTTGAGTACCGGTCCACCGTCACGAGGTAGTGCACGCCCCTGTGCATGAAGAAGTCCGAACACACCGCCTGAAAAGGGTAAACAACTGGGATCGGCGGGGTTGGCGGCGCTCCAGGCTGTGAAGGTGCCATCCGGTGGCAGTGCTCGCAGTTCCTCCGAGTGGCGCTGATGTCAGCCGACATGCCTGGCCAGAACACAGAGGATTCTGCGCGGGCGGTCATCATCGATACGCCCTGGTGGGCAGCGTGTAGGGCGCTCAGCACTTCTCTGCGGAGAGAGAGTGGTATAATCACCCTGTCCTTGTACAAGACCACCCCATCAGTTGATGTGATGTTCTCACGGTACTGGTGGAAGTCACGGATCGTCGTCGGCATCTCGAATTTTGAGTCGGGGATGCCGTCCGTCGCCATTTCCTCCAGGGTGCGCATCTCACCATCGCTGCTGGTGGCCTCCCTGACACGATCCCATGTCACTGACCGCAATGATTCAAGGCCCGCAGCACACCATGCCAGGTCATCCTCCTCAGTGTCGTCGTCATTCCCTGGCTCGGTCTGGCGTAGGAAGGACAGTACATCAGTGTGCGTACTGGGTGGGAGGTGGGCGTTGTCATCTGGAAGGTCCATAAGTGATGGCCGTGTGGTGCCAACCGGCCTACGTGACATGGCGTCCGCCGCCTTGTTCCTCATGCCCGGGACATGCACGATGCGGAAACGATAACGCAAGGTCTTCTCCTTGAGGTTCCGTAGGCGTGGGTTTGGTATGTCATCGAGCGCCCTGTCTGCAAGGAGTCTCAGCAGCGGCTTATGGTCTACAGCTACAATCAAGTCCTCGCATCCCAACACAAAGTAGCGTGCCTTGTCCAATGCGTCCGCGACCGCAAGAGCCTCGCCCTCTATGGGCGCGTACCTGGACTCCGCCGCATGCGTGAATCTGCTGCCAACCAGGGTTATCTTCCACCCATCAGTGCAGCAGAAGGGTCTGACTGGCATACATCGGCAATGTTTCTGGAATAACCAGAATCCAATGCCCTCCTTTGACCAGTCCGTGGCGATACATGTTGGCCTGGTTTTGTCAAAAATGCGTACACCACGCTCAATTTCTTCGATGATCACATCCTTTGACTCACGGAATATGTCTTCCAACTCCGCGGACCACTCGAAGCGTTCTCCACTCTTCAGGAGCTTCCGGAATGGCTGCATACGCTTGGCCATACTGAAGGCGTAGGCCACCTGGTTGACCAGCCCGAACCACGACCTGATGTCTGTGACATTACGTGGTTGTGGGAAGTCGTGTATCGCCTCCAGGTAGCGACTGCACGGTCGCACATCAGTCATGGTGATTGTAAAGCCAGCGAAGTCCACCGTGGGTGCGCTAAAAATGAACTTCTCCGGGTTGAGGACTATTCCATTCCGGCCGCATATGTCCAGCCACTGGACCGCCTGGAAGTAGCTCTCCTCAATCGTATCTGACCATAGTAGCGTGTCGTCTATGCACTTAGTTTTGTTGCCTATGTCCGCGACAACCTCGTCATACCGTCGCGAGTAACCGTCCCCCGATGCCATGTACCCCTGCGGGGCCGACAGGTACCGGTAGCGGCCCCATGGGGTTATGAACGTCGTCTTGTGGCGATCGTCCTTGTGTAATGGGACGCTGTGGTAACCATTCCAGGCATCAAACACAGTCTTGAGTTTCCCGTTAGGCACACATCTCGCTTGGTGGAATGGAGATTGGGTGTGGTGGGTCTCGCGGAGTGCATACTTGTTCAGGGCCTGGAAGTCGACAGTGCGTCGCGGTTTGCCTGTCTTCTTCGCGCAGATCACCATGCGATGACACCACGTCACCGGTGTACCGATTGGTACTTCCTCCAACACGCCGAGGCGGACGTCCTGGTCGAGGCCTGCCTTTACCTCCTCTTGCCAGTGTAGGGCCACGGGGATGGGGGTGTGACAGGCAACCGGTATCGCATCCTCATTAAGCATGAGGCGGAGTGGTGGGCCGGTCATTTTCGGTAATGTCTGGTGGGGGCATGTGTTAAATGTGCTCTGAGCGTACAGTTCTAACAAGTGTCTCCGTAACGCCTTCCTGTTAGCCTCGATCGCCAACATGGGGAGTGTGGTTGGCCTGGTCGGCGGCTCCGCACGCCGCGGGCAGTCACATACTTCTGATGTCGCCAGATTCACCTCCCCGAGTGTTGGGAACTGGGCGGAGATCATTCCCAGGTCCACGCAGGCTGCGCGGGAGAGAAATATGCGGTCTGAGGTGTCCGTCACATACGCGATTTGGCGTGTCTCCAACCTTCGAGCGTCACCACTGTTGCCGGCGAATCTGACTACCGCAGCTCCGAGGATCCGAATTCCCTTATTGTTCGCAGCTTTCATGGTCATGGATACGGGGATGAGGTCCTCTGTGCTTAGGCCCATTTGTTGAGCGACTTTAATGCCGATCAGGCAGCTTTGGCATCCCGTATCGGCCATAGCAGGCAGGGATACTGCACGGGTGCGTTTTAGGAGGTCAAAACCCAGAGCCTTGTAATCCTCGTGCTCGGTGGTGAGAGTGAGGTTGACGTATGGCTGCGGGCTGGACGCACGCTTCATCCACTTGTCGCACATATCATCGTACAGGTGGTGAGCGAGGGGAAGCGTGCGTAACTCGCCATCTGTGCTGATTGTGCATAGCTCAACGAATGCTGCTGTCTGCTCGTCACACGTCCAGTCTGTCTCTCCGGGTGGGGGCCTAGTCGATCGGCCACCCAGGCAGGCCCTCTCGAGGTGATTCTGGCGGCCACACTTCCGACACTTTTTACCGTATGCTGGGCACTCGGCACGTCTGGCGTGCCACTTGGGTGTTTTGCCGTGGCCCACCTCGCCGCAGTGGATGCATACCCCTTCGGGCTTGGCCCTTGGTTTCTCTAGCCTGGCTCCTCCTCTGGCGCGGGTGTCCTGTTGTCTCACCCGCCTGTACGAATTGCTGACCGTGTCCGCGCTCTGAGGGTCAAGCAGGCGCGATGCAGAGCGCTTTCCAGACTCCTTAGCCTCGATATACTCGATCATGTCCTTTAGTGGCATGTTCTGGTTCTTCTCACCGAGCAGGTCGAGCTGTATTTCCGAATCTGCAATGCCACGGGCAATCACGTCACGTAGGATCTCTTCCGTGAAGTCGTTGACTTGGTCGCACCCTGTCCTAGTGCATTTCATCTGGTACTTGCACGTGTCCGCCTGCCCCTTGATGCGGGCGTGGAACGACCGGATGGGCTCTTCATAACCCTGCCGCATGTTAGACAGGGCTGCCCGAGCTACCATGGTGTTCTCTGCGCGAACGGCGAGTGCCTTCATGGCAGCGAGGACGTCCTCCTCGTCGTTGCCCGCTAGGCTCCTGCCTGCCGCGCGTGTGAGGTCCTTCCTCAGATCCTCCTCGCAGCACTCCAGTAGCTGTGAAACTATGTCGGGCCCGACCAGCTTGGTGCCTGTTTTATACTCACCCCAGCGGGTTACAAAGTATGACCAGGCCTCGCCCGTTCCGGCCAGTGCTATGGAGGGACGCTTTAGCTTCTCCATTTTAGCATTTGCGCCCGGCGCCCAGGGGGCTGCGCCCAGGGGGCTGCGCCTGCGACATGTATAGTGGTGTGTACACTTAACATGGCCGCCACCACGGCCGCCGCTACATGCTCAGCTACATAGTCACAATCCTCAATAGGGCACTCTGCATTTATAAGCACCATTGTCAGTTATTTGGATGAATAATTAATAGCTTGCTTCCAATGTATAAAAATTACTTCAGACTACAGCTGTAGCTCCAAAAAAATAATCCCTTTTGGCATCTTCCGTTGGAACTAATAATAAAAGTCCACTATAATCCCATGAAAGCAAAAAAAAATCCATACCAATTGTCGACGTTAACAGTGTCCTGGTCCTTTAAGTCGACAAGGTGCCGTGTTGTTTGCCGACGGCTCCGTCGACTATCCGACTTTCTCCGGTCTGTTTGCGCACCTCGTCGTCCTCCTCTGATCCACAGTCCACTGATCATATCCGTTGGACTACATCCAGATATTTGTATATAAATAAGAACGATATTCCATTTGTTCCATCCAGTTTAATAAAGAAGAAAACAATATACAAATAAGTCTCGGACGACTGCAGGTGTATTTACAAGTAGCGTCTCAACTTCCTGTTCCGGTCGCTGCGCTACTGTGCAGGACCGTCTGTTATAGAGGCGCTGTCTAGATATTCTCTAATATTAGTGTAGCCTCATCTTTATCTGCAACTGTGAAGAAAAACCCCATTGGTTTAGAATGAGAACAGAATGAATAAACACATAAAAATTAAAAATTAAAAAATCCAATGTTGATTTAGAATTTGAATGTCAACATTATGAATGAAGCTTCGAAGCTTCGAACTATTCGGTACAGCCCAAGGCAGAGGTGTGTGTGTGTGTGTGTGTGTGTGTGACCCTTTTGTCCTTAAGAGCTTATTAATGAAGCTTAGACAGTGGGTTGGGTCACGCTAATATTCCCCCCAGGGTGTCAAATCCCCCTCCCCCCTTTTCTCTCTCTCTGTACCTTTAACAGTCTCAGTCATTCATCATTAAAACACGATCATTAAATTGAGGTGGAGTTTATCGGCAACATATTTATACTAATTACAGGAGTCTGTATGGCTGTGAGGGGCTGAGGGGGGGGGGGGTTCAGCTCTCCATTCCCTCCAACCAAGGACGCGGGAAGGGGGGGTGCGGCAGGGGCTGCAGCACCCCCTGCTGGATGGGAGTGTAACTGCAACTGCAAGGTTGTTTTGGATTTTATTCCAAATTTGTAACCGAGGCTACTCATGTCACAGAGCGGACCGGCACTGCAGATTTACCCTACTCTTGGAATTCATTCAGATCGTCATAGGGGCGCTGTCTCGATAATGCAGTGTTATTAACAGCGTGTAGCCGACGCATGAACCGGTTGGGATTCGAATAGACGCGGCCTGGAAGCATCAACGCGGAACTGGAAATCCGTTGGTAAAAAAAAATAGACACAGCGGCTGCGCCCTGCCTGGGATAGTTAACTTTTGGGACGCTGAATTCGCAGTAAAGGAATATATGAACAAGCCAGCAGAACTATCCTAGCCCCCGGGAGGGTAATCGAAGACCTTTTGCATGTCGGCACTCGGCGATCATGTATGCGGGGAATGAATTGCAGAGGGAGGGCGCAACAGCCAGGTGGGGTAAGCTGGGCTGTGATGTGTGCATCAGAACGGTTACATTGTTTGTCTTGCACGCTCAGAGCGCGGAGTTGGGCAGCGGTTTTGATTGAAAAGTTTGATTGAAAAGTTTATTAACAGATTGCAGAATGGGTACAGTACAGTACAGCTCAATACATACAATTGTTAAGGGGATGCAGACCAGAGAAAGACTTTCGTCTTGTTTACATCAGGGTCCCCCATTTTCAATTCATCATAGTATCCTCTAGTGAACGAGAGTGTTGGTTATGACGTGACAGACAGTGGAGCTGTTTGCAGATAGCGAGCATTTTGACGTGTTGCGTGGTGGCGATGTCTCGCAGACAATACAACTACAAGTATAATTATATAATATATATATTTTATAAAAAAATATATATATATAAAAAAAAAAAAAAGTTTATCAAAAACGATCGATATCTCAGCACCCCCACTCCCCGCGGACTTCTCGCGTCCCTGCCTCCAACTCCATCTGAGTCGATGCCAGGGAGAATCTGCAAGGATTAGCATGGACCTAACCTGGGGTGGGGATCTGCTTTCTCCCCTCAATTAGCCCGTCACTCGCTAACGCTCGCTTTCTCCAGTGTCGGCAGCCCGGCTCGGAAATGGCAGTGACAGTAATCTTAGCTTAGGAAAAAGGAGTGTTCAAAAGGGGACTCAGAAGAAGCGTGAACGCATCAAACCAGTGCTGGCTTCCCTGCACTGGCTTACCTGCACTGGCTCCCTGTTCGCTTCAGGTTCGATTTTTAAATTGCGATGTTTGTGTTCAAGGCATTGAATGGTCTGGCCCCTCAGGACCTAGCTGAGGTCATCAAACAAACTACTTTTAGGGCTTGTGTCCATAGCGGAAGTTTTTTTCAAGGCGGACCGCATTGAAAAAAAAAAGAAAAAAGCTCCAAGCGTTTTCCGGAGGCTCGTGACTGCCGCGGCTCCGCCCCTTCCTCGATGAGTTACCTTGATTAGCGCGCTCCTTTCCAAAAGTTGAACTAGTTTCAACTTTATGCGCTGAGAGCGCTCCGCCCAAAAACGCTGCCGCCGAGAGCTCATAAACACGAGGCGCGGGGCTGGGAAAAGGAGCGCGCCTGTCGCGTCTCCAGCATAGAAATTAATGACAGAAAGGAGCTGACAACTCATAAAACGTCCGCTATGGACACAAGCCCTTAGATGTCCCAAGGTCTATGCTAAAAACTGCTGCGGTCAGGCAAGCGATACCGGAGTCTCATGGCAAGCACAGAGAGACTCAGAAGGAGCTTCTATCCCCAGGCCATCAGGATGCTCAACGACACGATGTAACAAACCATCAAATGCACTCACAGCACACACATCCACACGCACACACTCACTTTAAACAAACAACTCACTGCAGCACCCACTTTACCCACTTTAGACACCTAAACACACTTTATATTTATTGGTAAAGAATTTGCACTACAACCCATACCTCATTACCTTACTGTAAATTGTACCTCATCCCATTTCTGCATTGTACTTTATATTGTATTGTAACTCAGTTACACATTTTGTTCTACTCTGTATTGTATATTGTATATAGTGTAGCGCTGAGAAGAAGGAGTCGGAGGCGGTGTCTCGAAGTTAAACCTAATTCCTTTATTCATCAGCGTAACAACAAGTCGACGTAGTCGTGTCGACAGTAAATAAGAATGCCGGTGGCAGGAAGTGCCACCCTATAAATCGTCCGGGGGGAACTACCATTCCCAACGAGTTCCTTGTGAATTATGTACAGTCACTACACAAGCCCCCCCAGAATTCACCCATATCAAAATCCCCCCGGCGTGGGGGAACAATTGCCCGGCCTCTGCGTGTGCGCAAAGCCGGGGGCGGGGAGGGCGGAGTGGCATAAGCGCCCGCGCCGTCCACGACACCCGGGGGCACGAAACGGCCTCGGCGAGCGCGGAAAACCGGGGGCGGAGAGGGGAAAGCGTCGCAAGCACCCGTACCCTCACCGACACCCGGGGGCGCTGGCATCGGTGAGGCCGCCGGTGGCTCTGTGGGCGGTGGCACCCGGGGCAACGGCGGACGACCCCTGCGGGGGGGAAGGGCCAACTCCAAAGGCTGTGAAACGTCTACGTGAGCGGGCTTGATCCTGTCTATTGACACGGTCTCCGCCCTACCGCCCATGTCGACCATGAGGTCCTTGTTACCGTGTCGCAGGACCCTAAACGGGCCATCGTAAGGGGGGCGTAGGGGCCCACGGTGCGCATCGTGGCGAACAAAAACATACTCCGCCGTGTGCAGGCTGCGCGGCACCCGGGAAACGGGGGTACCATGCTGCGACGTGGGAATCGGGGCGAAGGTCTGAACCGCTTCTCGCAGGGTGGAACGCTGGCTGGCCGCGGACCAAGGGGTTGTCGCGTCCGGAATGAAATCCCCCGGGACGCGCAATGTCTGGCCGTATAACAGTTCCGCGGACGAGGCCTGCAGGTCTTCCTTGGGGGCGCTCCTAAGTCCGAGCATGACCCACGGCAGCTTATCCACCCAGTTGCCGTCCATCAGGCCTGCGCGCAGCGGCGCCTTCATGGACCGGTGGAAACGTTCGCATAGCCCGTTGGCCTGCGGGTGGTACGCGGTTGTACGGTGCAGCTTAACCCCCAGGCCGCTGGCGACCGCGTTCCAGAGCTCTGAGGTGAACTGCGAGCCCCGGTCGGAGGAGAGGTCAGACGGGGTCCCGAAACGTGCGATCCACATGCTGATAAAGGCGCGGGCCACGTCGGAAGAAGACGTCGAGGCGAGGGGAACGGCTTCCGGCCATCGGGTGGTCCTGTCCACCATAGTGAACAGGTAGGTAAACCCGTGAGAGGAAGGAAGCGGGCCCACGAGGTCAACATTGACGTGGTCGAATCTCCTCTCGGGAACCACGAATGTCCCAAGCGGGGCCTTGGTATGTCGGTGCACTTTAGCCCGTTGGCAGGACACACACGCGTCGACCCAGGCCATCACGTCTTTCTTGAGCCCTCGCCACACAAACTTCTGTGACACCAACCTGCTCGAAGGCTTCCTACCGGGGTGAGACAGGTCGTGCACAGCCTCGAAAGCCCGCCTGCGCCAGCCTATAGGGACCAGCGGCCGGGGTTGCCCGGTGGAGAGGTCACAGAGCAGGGACGCGCCCGAGCCGCCAATCGCGACGTCTCTGAGGCGCAGACTGGTATCCGCTGTCCTGAGGGCCTGGATGTCGTGGTCGGAGGCCTGTTCCGAGCCCATGGCGACGTAGTCGAGGCCCAGTTGCACAGCTCCGATGACGACCCTGGATAGGCAGTCTGCGACCACGTTGGCTTTCCCGGCGATATGCCGTATGTCTGTCGTGTACTCGGAAATGTACGAGAGTTGGCGCTGTTGTCGCGCGGACCACGGTTCAGCCACCTTGGACATGGAGAACGTGAGTGGTTTGTGGTCGACGAAGGCCGTAAACTCCCGGCCCTCCAGCATGAAACGAAAATGGCGCACCGCCAACCAGAGACCTAGGAGCTCTCTGTCAAATGCGCTGTACTTGCGCTCCCTGGGGGTCAGTTGACGGCTGAAAAACGCCAGCGGTTGCCAGGCGCCGTCAACGTATTGTTCATGCACTGCGCCCACCGCGTAGTCTGACGCGTCGGTGGTAATGGCGACCGGGGCCCCCGGTGACGGGTGAGCCAACATGGCTGCCCCCGCCAGGGCCGCCTTGGTGGCCGCGAAGACTGTCGTCCTCTCGGCCGTCCAGTCGACCGGCTGGTTGGGGGACTTGTCCTTCAGCGCCTCGTAAAGCGGCCGCATGGTGTGGGCCGCCCGGGGGATGAACCGGTGATAAAACGTCACCATCCTGAGAAATTCCCTGAGCGCCCGGGCCGTCGGGGGTCGTGGGAAAGCGGAAACGGCCTCCACTTTCGACAGGAGGGGGGCGGCCCCCCTCCTGTCGATGAGGTGTCCGAGGAACCGTATGGAGGTCAACCTGAACTGACACTTAGCCGGGTTGATGATTAGGCCGTTTTGGCCCAGCCTCGTAAAGAGGCATCGTAGGTGCTCCAGGTGCTCTTCGGGCGAGGAGCAGGCGACGAGGATGTCGTCCAGGTAGACAAAAATAAACGGCATGTCTCTGAGCGTCGAGTCCATTAGCCTCTGGAAAGACTGTGCCGCGTTCTTCAGTCCGAACGGCATCCGTAGGAACTCAAATAGACCGAAGGGTGTTACCACCGCCGTCTTCGGGACGTCCAAGGGGTGTACCGGCACTTGGTGGTAACCGCGTACCAGGTCTACTTTCGAAAAGAACAGCTTACCCGCCAGGTGCCCTGAGAAGTCCTGGATGTGGGGGACCGGGTAGCGGTCTGGTGTGGTAGCATCGTTGAGGCGTCTGTAGTCCCCGCACGGTCTCCATCCCCCGTCCGGTTTGGGCACGATGTGCAGCGGCGAGGCCCAGGGGCTGTCCGAGCGTCGGACAATCCCCAACTTCTCCATGTTGGCGAACTCTGACCTAGCGACTGCTAGTCTGTCAGGGTTGAGCCGGCGGGCCCTAGCGTACACGGGAGCCCCTTGAGTCTCTATGTGATGCTCGACCCCGTGTTTGGTGGTCGCGGCCGAGAACGTAGGCTGTGTCAAGCCGGGAAACTCCCGCAGTAGGCGTTGGTACACGTCACCTTCTGCGAGCGAGCTGGCCAGCCCGCTGTATACCACTTCATTGCGCACACAAGTCAAGGAAGCGTACGTCTGGGCGTCTACCAGGCGGCCGTGCCTCACGTCCACGAGGAGCCCATGTGCGCAGAGGAAATCCGCCCCGAGTAGTGGGAACGAGACGTCGGCCGTGACAAACTCCCACGTGAACCGCTGTCCCCCGAAACACAACTCCACGGTCCTCGTGCCATAGGTGCGGATCGGGTTACCGTTGGCGGTCGTCAGTTGCGGACCCCCCCCCCCGCCGGCGGTGTCCTCCACCGTCGCCGGTAGGACGCTCCTCT
>NC_140179.1:63533815-63569247 GCF_963971535.1 Notolepis coatsorum | reverse complement strand
AAAACCCACTCAGATTACGCTTTCTAGTAGCCTCTATACGCCTCTGTTTCTGTCCAGTTCGCAATGGGGTGATCAAACTGTCCAGGCGTTCAACGAAGCATTGCAGAGCAAATATGACTCAAGAAAACGTATCACAATTTTCAGAAACATATTTTAGGTTCATATTTAGCCCAATCAGACACCCAAATGTACTGCACAAGCGCTGAAAAGTGTCTCATAATATGGGACCCGATATCTGCCGATAAACACTGTTTTAACGCACCACACTTCGTTTCTCCTCCCCCTTCTCTCTCTCTTCCCTTCTCTTTCTCCTTCTCTCTCTCTCTCTCTCTCTCTCTCTCTCTCTCTCTCTCTCTCTCTCTCTCTCTCTCTCTCTCTCTCTCTCTCTCTCTTTCCATATAGTGCTACTTCAAAGGTGCCAGGTTAAGTAGGCACTCATATGTATAGGCAACATTATTGATGTCCTGCCACACAATCTTAGTAATGAGAGAGAGAGTGACAGAGAGAGAGAGAGAGATAGAGAGGCAGTAAGAGGATGAGGGAGAGGGGGGTGCTAGAGAGAAAGCTATATATATATGGGAGATAGAGAAAGAGATAGAATGGGAAAGATAAATAAAGAGAGAAGAGCGAGATAGAGAGGGAGAGAGATGGAGAGGGAGAGAGACAGAAAGAAAACGAGTCAGGAATCAAGAGAGAGATGTGGAAGAGATGAGGTGGGGGGAACAGAGATGTGCTTGTGTCCGTGTGTTTCTTAAAATCTAACTGTCAGTGTTGTGTCCTGTTTGTGTTTGTTTGTTTCTTACACCACCAGGAATCTGCAGAAGAGGAACACTCTCATCAGTATTCCAAACGAGAGTGTTCCCAGAGATGTCTTCTTTAGCAAGATATGAGAGCATATGCAACGTGCTTTCAGTCAAACCCAGAATTACTACTCGCAAATTAACCTCAAATTATCATACCAACCAAATTGAGCCGAGGTTAACAACACCAATCACTTAATCGCCGTGATGGGGCACACCGTGTAAGTGTCCCAGCCTTTTCCCAGGAACAGGGTCCCCAATGACACCACATAAAGGAAAGAGCCTGGTCACACCGAGACCGGGCGTAATCGCAGGTCTGTGTAATTAGAATCAATAATTCATTTTCCTCTTTTTCTGCCACCGTTCCATTCAAATGACCCTCCTCCCAGACTCATCCACAGAGATTCCAAATCTCTTCACGGTCACGGTAATTGAACTGAGATTTCTCTCTTTCTCTCTTTCTTCTCATTCTTTTTCTTATTCTCTCGTTTTCTTGATGGTGTTTCTCGGACGGTGTAAGCGGGACAGTGTGTTCCATTACCCAGAATGCTCTCCTCTACATTTAGCTGATGGTACTTTTGGTTCTGTCCGAGAAAAGAATGATGCGGTTTTCCTCTGCATTTTGACTTGGAGATATCAAGTGGAAATCAATATTTTGCTATAACCTGTGTGACCAGATTAAGATTCACACTGCTCTATTTACCTATACCTTTATTATACAAGATAGATGGATAGATAGATAGATAGATAGATAGATAGATAGATAGATAGATAGATAGATAGATAGATAGATAGATAGATAGATAGATAGATAGATAGATAGATAGATAGATAGATAGATAGATAGATAGATAGATAGATAGATAGATAGATAGATAGATAGATAGATAGATAGATAGATAGATAGATAGATAGATAGATAGATAGATAGATAGATAGATAGATAGATAGATAGATAGATAGATAGATAGATAGATAGATAGATAGATAGATAGATAGATAGATAGATAGATAGATAGATAGATAGATAGATAGATAGATAGATAGATAGATAGATAGATAGATAGATAGATAGATAGATAGATAGATAGATAGATAGATAGATAGATAGATAGATAGATAGATAGATAGATAGATAGATAGATAGATAGATAGATAGATAGATAGATAGATAGATAGATAGATAGATAGATAGATAGATAGATAGATAGATAGATAGATAGATAGATAGATAGATAGATAGATAGATAGATAGATAGATAGATAGATAGATAGATAGATAGATAGATAGATAGATAGATAGATAGATAGATAGATAGATAGATAGATAGATAGATAGATAGATAGATAGATAGATAGATAGATAGATAGATAGATAGATAGATAGATAGATAGATAGATAGATAGATAGATAGATAGATAGATAGATAGATAGATAGATAGATAGATAGATAGATAGATAGATAGATAGATAGATAGATAGATAGATAGATAGATAGATAGATAGATAGATAGATAGATAGATAGATAGATAGATAGATAGATAGATAGATAGATAGATAGATAGATAGATAGATAGATAGATAGATAGATAGATAGATAGCACATACTGTACACACATTCACCTACAACACATACTGTACACAAATTCACCTACAACACATACTGTACACACATTCACCTAAAACACATACTGTCCAATTATCTAGCAGTCTCAGTCAATGAGTCAACTAGATGTCCCCCTTGGAAGGGTGTGGGCGAAATGACTTATACTCTTTGATGTCCAGCATCCAATTCATCCTTGTTGTAATAATCACCAGGTGGTCAATTAAACAAGTGGTTAGCTTGTAGCTGATAGTTAGTAGCAGCTTACATCCAAGCATTAGTGGATAATGTTAGTAGAGGTCGATATGGTATTTGGTAATGTTCAACCAAGTCGACTTGATAATAGTTCGTTGATAGTTAGGTTGCAATTTAGCAACCGCCGGTACTTGATAGTGTAGCCAGATGTTTAGCCAGGTAACAGTTAGCCAGACGTTAGTCAGTCTGCATGTAGTTGGTCTATAGTCAGCATGTACATTCAGTCAGCGTTTAGTCAGTCAGCATACAATCAGACGTTAGTCAGATTATTTACCTATACAAAGGAAAGGAAATAAACTGCATTATTTAGTAACTAGATATATGAATTAAAGAGAAATGCGGATATTAACGGCGCATACAATGCAACGTACCGTTGGCCAGTCAAGAGTTCGCCCACAGGGCTTTTCACCTTACAGTCTAGGCTCAGAGTGTCACTTAAACAGCGCGACGCGCCGGCGCAGAGACAGGTCTGCTCAGAGTCGCAATACGTACTCCAAAGTGCGTCCACTAGGCGGCACCAGATAATAATTAACTCATGCAATAAATGTATACAATAAATGTTACTCATGATAATAATGAAGGATAATAATGATAAATATATCAGGAAAAACGTCGGATAATTCTCCACCTCCCACTTAGTTTTCTGAACGTCAGGCTCATAAAACTATCCAAACTATACAAGTGATCCCGGTCTATATTATTATTATTTCTTTACAGGGGCACGAAGAATTAAACTATGCCGCATTTACGCACAAGCGGCTCCCGCGAAAACTACTCAGGTTCCATCGGCATCGGGTGATTCTTGACGTCCTCAATCCTGCCAGAAACAGGCGACTTTCGACGTCCTTCTTTGTGCCAGAAACAGGCGACTTTCGACGTCCTTTGCGCCAGAAACAGGCGACTTTCAACGTCCTTCTTTGTGCCAGAAACAGGCGACTTTCGACGTCCTTTGTGCCAGAAACAAGGCGACTTTCGACGTCCTTTGTGCCAGAAACAAGGCGACTTTCGACGTCCTTTTTTGGTCATTGTTCCTCGAATGGTAGAAGTACCACCAACCTCCTGACGTCCCTGTGGAGGACGGTGGTGGGGCACACCCCGACGTGACGATCACGTTTGGGATGACCGGCGGTAACGGGAAGGCTATGGCAAGTCCTTACTTCCACGTCTCTGATGACACCCTTTGGGTCAGGGTGAGTCTTTATCACTCGGCCCAGTCGAAACTGGCCTCTGAGTGCGTTCTGGTCCGCAAGCCAGACCAGGTCTCCTTCAGTGACATTCCTAGTGGGAATGTGCCACTTTTTCCGGACGAAGAGTTCTGGTCCCGCCAGCTGGCTCCATCATTTCCAGAACCTGTCCACTTCAATCTGGATTGCTCTCAGACGGACGAAGGGGTAGCTAGCGGACTCGAAACCTCTGGGGTTTCCACAGGGCCTTGCACGTCCCAGTAGGAGAGTGTTGGGGGTGATGACCTCAATGGTGCCATCCCGAAGCTGGGCGTTGGCGCCAATAGGCCTCTCATTTGATAGATTGGCAGCTAGGTATAGGAGGGTTTGGAACTCCAGGGCCGTAAGGCTCCCTTCTTTGCCTATGCTGCTTAGTGCTCTTTTCAATACTCACACACCTGCTTCAGCCGCACCATTCCTATGAGGAGAGTCAGCGGTCCAAGTCCAATCTGTACCAGACTCTGCGGCTTTCTTCTGTACTTTGTTATTGTCGATATTCGCTAGGAACTTATAAAGTTCTTCCAGCGCTGGCTTTGCTCCCACGAAATTAGTCCCTTTATCGGACCAGAGCTTCCTAGGATGGCCTCTCAATGCAGTGAAGCGTTGGAATGTTTTTAGGAAACCTTCAGTCGAGAGGTCTTCCACTATGTCGGCATGTATTGCTCTGGATGCCATGCAGCAGAAAACTACGCCCCAGGCTTTCTTACTTGTCCTCTTTTTCACTGAGTCTTTGATCGTGTAGGGACCAAAGAGGTCCAACGTGGTATACTCGAATGGTGCGGCCGGCTCTGTGCCCTCCGGGGGGAGTTCGCTCATGATCTGACGGCACATTTTTGCCTTGTTCTTTCGACAGTGTATACACGAGTCAATTGTGCTTCGGGCTACTCTTGGCCCCTGCACAACCCAGGCTTTATCTCTCATGCGCAAGAGGGTTCCTGCAATGCCCTCATGGTTTGCCCTGTGAGCTTCCTCTGCCAGGAGGATGCTGACCCATTCCCTGTAGGGAAGTAAGGGCACCCCAGGCCATTCTTTGGCCATGGCTTGAACTCTGCCGTGGCACAGCAAGAGTTTGGAGTCCTCCTCTTTGTGGACCACAAGTCTGTCTAGTGTGGTCACGGGGAATTATGCGCCTTCCTGTGCGGCCAGGCATAGTTCTCTGAATGCGCTTTGCAGTTCGTTTACAGTTAATGTCTCCCACTTTAACAATGTGTGGGTTGGCAAACGTGCTTTCGTCGTCTGGGCCTTCCGGGTTTTTACTGTCACCCAGAACTTTAGTGCCCTTCGGATGAAGCCGACGACGTTGCAGTCGTCTCCCACCGTAGATACAGTACTGCGCCATAGGAATCACAGCTCCCGTCTGAGAACGTGATCCCCCATGGCTTGCCCAACCAGCCGGCGGGCGTGATACTTCTTGGGAATGTGACGCGGCTCAGGCGAGCATATTCCTTGAACAACTCCACTGCTTTCTCTCGGAGCTCCTCTGATAGTGGCTGGTCCCAAGTGTCCTTGGTAATTTTTCCAGCCTCCTGGAATGCTCTTCTCACTAGGATCACTCCCTTCTGCTTGAGTGGAGTTGCGAGACCAATCGGGTCATACAGTCCTGCGGCTTGGCTGAGTAGGACTCGGCGTGTCAGAGGGTTAGGCGTCCTCTCTATGATATTTTCTTCGGCTAGATCTGCTTCCATCCTCATCTTTTGCCTTCTCCGGGAAAAGTTGATGGATGCCATTACGAAGAGCTTGTCTTCCTGAAAAAGGTAGCCGACTCCCAAAGCCTTGTTATCTTCATTCTTAAGTTGGTTCGGTAGAACTAGTGTCTCTGGCTTGGTCTCCGGGGTGTCATGCCTCCCACTGTGACCAGATCGGACCCAGGGTTTGAGGTGGAAGCCGCCTGCCTTCAAGATGACTTCGACCCCCTTAAGGATCTCTTCCAGTCTGTGTGAGTCATTGTGTGATACGAGGAGATCGTCCACATAGCTGTTGTCCACGATGACAGATCTTTCATCAGTTAGATGGGAGAACCGAGGGAGGTATGCGGTCTCTCGCATAGCGACTTGGGCAATACATCCGGCCGGCTTGTCTCCCATGTTCACCCTGACGACGGCGTAATCTTCTATCTCGTCTTGCGGTGAGTCTCTCCATAGAAAGCGGTGTACATGAACTTCCTCCTCTTCCAGCCACACTGAGTTGTACATCTTTTTTATGTCACCGATGGCTGCATGTTCTCCTTCCCGGAATCTGAGGAGTACCGCACGGATTTGGTTCAGCACATCGGGACCTTTCAGTAGGATATTGTTCATGCTTACACCTCTGTATTCTTGGCTGCTGTCCCAGACGATGCGTACCAGAGTGGTGACGGAGTGTGGGTTCGGTGTGGTCAAGTGACTCACGTACCATACTGCTCCTTTCCATTGGTCCATCATAGACCTAGTTAGTTTCACGGCAGCTCCTCTCTCCACCATTTCGTGGATTTGCCTGGTATAGGCGACTTTCCATGAAAGATCTTTCTCAAGGCGCTTCTCTGTCCTGAGGAAGATCGACTCCACAGCTCTGCGATTGTTAGGGAGAGATGCTGGTTGTTCCTTCCAGGGGTACTTTGCATCCCAGTGGGAGTCCCCACAGTGCGAGTCTTTCTCCTTGAAGGTCAAGCCAGCCTTGATGATCTCTAGCTCCCGCTCGTCAGCCAGTGTCATCTCGTTTCCTCCAGGAGGACAGTTGCCGCAGCGACATCCCCCACAGACGGGGTCACAGGCTGCTCCGATGCTGTCCCATTTCAGCCAGTCTAAGACTTCCTTGTTGCTTGCGGCAGTTACTGCTTCTTTTATGCTTTTCCTCTTGGTTAAGTCTACCGTGAGGTTTTTGCATTCTCTCGTGACGGTTGTTCCCATGGAGCGTGCGAAGTGGGTCAACGAATGACGCGTGGTCATTTTTACTTCTTCGAAGAGGTCCGGATGTGCACCGCTCACAGTTTTGCCCAGTGGGCCGTCCCATAGCACCAGATCACCGGCTCTCTCCATTCTTTGTGGGGCCAGGCGACCTTCCCGGGTGCTAATGAGCAGATCAATGGTATCAGGCCGGGTCAATTCTCCTGGCTTGACACATGGGAAAAACGTTTCTAGTCTCTCGGAGTTCACCACTCTGTCTACTTTGGCGATGTCCTCAAGGCCGTAGCAGAGCATTTCGTGGGCTCTCAAGGTCCCCTTCGGGGTCCATATTTTTATTGCCACCACATACCTCTTGGTATCGACTCTGACTGCCATCTTCCCAACACCGTACACGACCAGTGTGATACAGATCCAGCCAGAATTAGTCATGGAACAGCTATTTGCCGGCCGTTATGACGCCGTTTTGCGAGGTTAATGTTAACAATGACCAGCGGGGGCGCTCTCATACAGCTGGTGACAACTGCCCGACGCGCCGGCTTTTTGTTCATTCATTGGAGGAGCTCCGCGCTGGACTAAGCTCGAGTTCCATTCAGTTCCATTACAGCTGGTGACTTCATTCATAGGATGCTACAACGTCCTACAGTATGTCTACAGACTGCATGAATGAATGTTGCTGAATTAAAGAATGAATAAGTTAAATGTGTCAATTCAGCAGTCAAAGTGTATATATTAAAACGTGTCAAATCTAACTTCATTAGATGGCCGACGTACGGCTCTCTTGTCCATTCATTTCATCAAAAGAAAGCGTTAGTGTAATGCTTCTTGGTAACAATAAGTTTGTGTACGCAATGTTGCTGAATAAAATAATTAAACCGTTAAGACCTGTAGAATTAGCAGTCAATGTGTATATTTGCATTACACCCTGATATAAACAAGACGAAAGCTTTTTTTTATTTTTATCTGTCACCATGGTGCAGTGGTACCATTCCCGTTTCGCAAACACTATCACTTTTCAAAAAGCTGGTTCGAATCTCGTTTTTTCCGGAGAGAATATCTGGAAAAAGGAATAACTATCTATCTAATAACACTTTAACCTATTGGTAAACTAATGTATTGATGATAATATACACATTATAACTGCTGTTGTGACATGGTTATGATGTATAATTTGAATACGTTTGAAAAATAAAACGATACTTTTGTCTGATTTGTGATGTCATTTGTGGTCCGCAGATGGACAGCATGGGAGGAATAGATTATTAAAACGACATACAGTACATGTACAATAATGTATTTAGCCAAAACACGTTGGAAGAACACCATTTCATTTTATAAATGAATTATATATAAAAGGGGAAAAAACGAGATTCAAACCAGCTTTTTGCAAAGTGATAGTGTTTGCGAAACGGGAATGGTACCACTGTACCATGGTGACAGATACAAAAAAAAAGGCTTTCGTCTTGTTTACATCAGGGTGTAATGAAAATATACACATTGACTGCTAATTCGACAGGTCTTAACGGTTTAATTATTTTATTCAGCAACATTGCTGAATATGTACATGGGTACCTTAGTCGTATAGTGTATCTTGTAGACCAGGCCCATTGCAAGTTGCTGTACTCTGTCGTCTATCCTAGGTTGTCAAAGTGGGCAGGGGTGAGGTGGGTTCTGGGAGTAAGGTCAAGCAGTAGTCTGACCAGTTTGTTTTGTGAATGAATGAATGAAAACTTTATTTAACAGATTGCAGAATGGGTACAATACAGTACGGCTCAATACACACAATTGTTAAGGGGATGCAGACCTGAGAAAGACATTTGTCAGGGGACCCTGATGTAAACAAGATGAAAGTCTTTCTCTGGTCTACATCCCCTTAACAATTGTGTGTATTGAGCTGTACTGTATTGTACCCATTCTGCAATCTGTTAATACAGTTTTCAATTAATGTCAGACGTCCTCTCCATAAAAAAAACGATTGAATTGCTCAGAATTTTTAATTATGTGCCCAATAGGACATAATATTAATATTATTCCCCAGTATGACACAATAAACACAGAATGAATGCCCCCCCCCCCATAAAAACATACTGCCAAATTACTTCCACCCTCATCTCCAAAACAGTTGGCGTGAACAAATAATACTAGAGACAGAATGAGTTTTGCTTCTTTTTTTGGTTTTTCTTTTAATCAGTGAAATATATTCCCATCCATATCCCCAACTTTGTGATTTTTACATACTGATCAGACGGAGGCAGAATAGCCTGCACATACATCAATGCATCTCTTGTAAGATATGAATTGCGGCATACATTTTCCCAGACATGGTGCTGTTGGCGTCAAGCACAGGAGGTGCTTGACACTGTTTAGCTAGGGCAGAGCGCATGTAGAGGGCATAGAAGAACCAGATGAGGCTGAAGATGCACAGGCCGATGGAGATGTTGATGAACACTTTGCCCATGTCAACCTTCTTCTTCTTCTCCTTGCGGTGCCGCTATATATATCAACAACAATCATTCACAAATAATAGACCGGAACAGGAATGGAAAGGAAACGTCAGTGACGTCACATACTGGATTTACTACATCGCCCTCTGTAGAACACAAATGAGCAAGGGCGCACATAATAATAATATATTTAACACCCCCACTCGAACTTAGCTTATTGTGGTACAAAACAAAAATATATATATATATATATTCTCCCTCTTTGGCCTTCAATACAAAATAAACAACAACAACAAAAAAAACATATTGGCACATCCATGCTTTTCTTTCACTCTAACTAAGTGCCAAACAAATACTGAGCAAACTTCTTCAGTTGTAGCTTAGTGGCTGGTTTTGTCATCACATCAGCAATCATGTTGTCAGTAGGACAATATTCCAAACATATCCTCCCACTATTCACAGTTTCTCTTATGAAGTGATATTTTATATCAATATGTTTACATCTTTGCCTGTTTACAGGATTCCTGGCTAGTGCAATAGCTCCTTGGTTATCATCATAAACCTGGGTTTGTGCATACTGACATCCATCAATACCCTTGAGTAGCTGTTGCAAATACATACACTCCTGTATGGCTGATGCTAAGGCCATGTATCCTGCCTCGCAGGTAGAAAGTGCAACTGTTGGTTGTCTTCTACTCTTCCATGAAATGAGAGAGCTTCTCTCACTTAGACTGGCACAGTACCCTGTGGTACTACGTCTGTCTACAACGTCTGATGCCCAGTCAGCATCACTGTGGACTATTAGGCCTAGTTCACCTGTATCATTCTTTTTAAAACATAAGCCACGGTCTGTTGTACCCTTAAGATACCTGAACACATGTTTTACAGTGTTCCAATGCTCTTCACTTGGTTCAGAAAGATGCTGGGAAAGTTTACTGACTACAAAACTTAAATCTGGTCTAGTGCATGTAGCCAAATAGATCAAACTTCCCACTGCCTCTCTATACATCCTCGGGTCTCCAAATTTTTCTGCATTTTCTGTGTATTCAAGTTTTGATTCACATGGGGTCTCTCTGGACCTACACTCTTGCATTCCAAATCTGGAGAGGATTTTGTTCACATACCTCTGTTGTGACATTGTGACTTGACCCTCTGACTGGTTAAAATCTATCCCTAGAAAATGTTTTAATTTTCCCAGATCCTTCATTTTAAACCTCTCAGCAAGCATAATTTTGACACCTTTCACAACCTCCTCATTGTTACCAGCAATGATTAAATCATCAACAAATACAATTAGAATCACTTTTTCATTTTGTTTTTCCCTTCAAAACCATTCTCAGTGAGATATGCATGTAACAGAGCATTCCAGTTTCTGCCTGACTGCTTTAGACCGTATAGGGATTTCTGTAATTTGCATACTAGCTTTTCTCCTGTTTCTGACTATCTCATAACCATAATTCTAATTTTTTACTTCTTCTTCCATCAAAAATGTATGTTACTTTTCTACCAATCTGTATTAGAGAGTCTCATCAGATATGGTATTACAGCTTGGTTTGGTAACCTGTCTGTACAATTAAAGTCCAAACTGGTCCGTCTGATGCAGACCGCATGGAAGATCATAGGGGTGAAAGGTCACCCATCCCTGCAGTCTATGTATGAACAGGCTACTCTAAGGCAAGCCAATAGAATAGTCTCGAAAACAAGAGATCTAATGTACATTAAACTTGAAAATAGTCTGTCTCGTCTCTCCCTCCATCCCAACAGGGGGGTAGAGTGACTAGCCTGTGTAGGTGTGACATTGGATTGGCAACCCCCACACACACCATTGAAATGCTAATTGTTGGGGGACCCTGATGTAAACAAGACGAAAGTATTTCTCAGGTCTGCACCCCCTTAACAATTGTATGTATTGAGCTGGACTGTACTGTACCCATTCTGCAATCTGTTAAAATTTGATTTTACATTTACATTTAGTCATCTACCTATTGAAGCGTTGAGAGAAAAAGACAGCCAAGATTGTACTTTAAACTAAATTACTTTTATTTGCCTGTATTCTAATTACATGCAATGCTTTGGTCCAACATTTTAAATGTCAAAGTAGAACTGCAATATGTACTTTCTCAGTCAGTGCTAAGTTCACATCAAAACAAAAGTAGAACTGTAATGTGGACTCTCATATTATTAACATTGACAAACATATTTACAATTAGCATTTTATAAAGTAGAACTGTAATGTGTACTTTCTCAGTCAGTGCTAAGTGCAGTCATCTTATGCAGCATCACTTTTCACATCAAAACAAAAGTAGAACTGTAATGTGGACCTTCTCCTATTTATTAACATTGCCAAACATATTTACAATTAGCATTTTATAAAGTAGAACTGTAATATGTACTTTCTCAGTCAGTGCTAAATGCAGTCCTCTTATGCAGCATCACTTTTCACATCAAAACAAAAGTAGAACTGTAATGTGGACTGTATCACAGGTCAATCACAAATGTCTCTCTAATCCTTGAAAACAATGCTGTTTACATAGCATTTAACATAGCATTAGTTGGGTTTTTTTATTATCCTTTGGCGGAATTATAGGTCAACGTGTAACTTTAATATTTCCGTTGGTGTACTATACTACTGCCGTCCATCACTGGACCATGCGTGTCCCGACACCGACGCCTGCTGCGCCTGCTGTGTGCTGTGAGTGTCAGTGTTGCTACAGTACAGTCACAGTCGTCAGTCAGTCACACTTATTTAACATGATCAAATAATTATTATAATATTTTTTACTTCACTTTGAAATATTATAGTGAAATATTTTGCAATGTTGTCGCATTTATCTTGTTGAAATCCTCCAACAGGCTCTTTTTTGTAAGTTGACTGGTTTGCACACCAATAATACAGTGCAATAATAGAATAGTAGAATAGATAGTAAAATTATGCAATAGAATGGCCAGAGTAAAATAGTGCTACAGTACAATCAACAGCGGGGTGTATTAGAAGGCTATGGTGAAGAGGTACGTTTTTAGCTTATTTCTGAAAATATTAAGAGATCTAGCTTCCCTAATGTCCATAGGTAGTGTGTTCCATAACTTTGGTGCATAGTTAGCAAAGGCTGCATCACTGATTTTCTTTAGACTGTGGCTCGGAACCTTCAATAGTAGATGATCGCAATGTTTATACTTTGTATATAAGGAGGAGGACCTTGAAATCAATTCTAAATGTTACCGATGATTACTGATGTAAACAGGGGGATCCTGATGTAAACAAGACGAAAGTCTTTCTCTGGTTTGCATCCCCTTAACAATTGTATGTATAATTGTATGTAATTGTATCATTTGTATGTATAACATCTGCCAAATTTTTTTATAGTTTTTGATTCGCAGCGGGATCCGGAAGCGCCACTGAACCGTGAACCGTGAGTCGAATCAGTGAATCGGTTCATTGCCGTGAGCGTGTATCGAATCGCTCACTCACTGAAATGATCCGTTGGGCACATCACTAATGACTGTTGCCTTTGACACACCTCTGATGTGGGAGATGAGGTCAAAGGACATGTCGTGACGCAGTTTGACAAGGGTGATAAATAGCTGATCTATGGGTGAGATTATGGTGCTCCTTGTCTTCTCTGTGTGCAAGAAAGAAAACAAGTGCTGAAGCACTGGCCAGGTAACACCTGTCATCATCTTGCATTTGGTGTCGTTGCTGTCCACAGATGAAGCGGTCAAGGAGCTTGACTCGACCTTGGTTCTCTGTTGGTCACCATCCTCCTTGGCTGCATCCCTCTCCTTTTTTCACGCCGCTCATGGCGACTGATGTTTGTTGACGTAGATGGTGTAGACTGTGATGTTGAAGGGAATACAGATGGTATGTAGTCTGGGTGTGTTTGGTCATTGACCTTTGCTCCTGAATGAATGAATGAAAACGTTATTAACAGATTGCAGAATGGGTACAATACAGTACGGCTCAATACACACAATTGTTAAGGGGATGCAGACCAGAGAAAGACTTTCGTCTTGTTTACATCAGGGTCCCCCATGCGAGTTCTCTCTCTCTCTCTTGGATCAAATAACAAACTCAGCAAGGCCAACGGCTTCTCTGTTACAGTGGGTGACAATATTGTCACAAGGAAAGATGAAATTACCTACCTGGGTTCCATTCTAGAGGCAAATCTTTCCTGTGACAAAATGGCAACCAATGTAATAAAAAAAAGTCAACCAACGAACAAGATTCTTGTACCGGATCTCCTCTCTGGTAAACAAGAATACCCTGAAGACTCTGGCAGGAGCACTCATTCAAGGGTACTACGACTATGCTTGCACCTCATGGTACCAAAGCACCTCAAAAGCGCTAAAAACTAAATTACAAACATCACAAAACAAACTGGTCAGACTACTGCTTGACCTTACTCCTAGAACCCACCTCACCCCTGCCCACTTTGACTACCTAGGATGGCTTAGAGTAGACGACAGAGTACAGCAACTTGCAATGGGCCTGGTCTACAAGATACTGTACACTACACCACTAAGATACCCATGTACATGTCGAAATACTTCCCAAAGGTCAGTGAATACCACGACCACAACACCAGAGGGAGTTCCACAAATCATGTTCAACCCAGATTCGGCTCAAACAAGGGACTAAACACGTTTCGCAATTATTAAAATGAGAATACTTTTATTAATATTAATTAGGCTACTGCTGGCCATTCATCAAGCGAGACATTGCTGATTGTTTATGTATTTTATAAGACAAGACTACAGCAGCCGTGTATCTTGGATGTAATGATTGATTGATTGATTGATTGATTGATTGATTGATTGATTGATTGATTGATTGATTGATTGATTGATTGAAAGAAAATTAACAGATTGCAGAATGGGTACAATACAGTACAGCTCAATAAACACAATTGTTAAAGGGATGCAGACCAGAGAAAGACTTTCGTCTTGTTTACATCAGGGTCCCCCATTTTCAATTCATCATAACATGACATACATGACATACAGATACAGTACTGCTACATCTATACATTTATGACATACCAGATTTACAAATACAGTACTGTTTGTGATACAAAAAGAGTCTAAAAAAGAGAGTATATGATAACGTTAGCACACTGTCGATGGCTCATTGATTTAACTGTAGCTAGCAAGCCAAGTTACTATGGGGGACCCTGATGTAAACAAGACGAAAGTCTTTCTCTGGTCTGCATCCCCTTAACAATTGTGTATATTGAGCTGTACTGTATTGTACCCATTCTGCAATCTGTTAAATAAAGTTTTCATTCATTCGTTCATTCACTTACCGATCTTTGTGCACCTTCTTAGTTCAAGTGTCGAACGAAGTTGGACGTTGCATCTCCATCTGTGATCCTCGAACCGCACGTTTTGCATACTGCGATTCGTTTTTTGTTTATCACCGCATAGTTTTTATAACGAAACGCAACAATCCTGGGTAGCATTTTACATTTCGCCGTTCTGAATGAGTGAACTCAGCTGTAACATTACTTCCTGACTGTGGATCGCTCGTGCTATCGCGCAACGTGATTGGTTGTTTCAAAGTGGATCTGGGAAATGAAGTGTGGATTTGCGCAAAATGAATTAATATATAGATACATTTAATAACGTTAATTTTTAATCGTTGGGCATGGGGGGAGGTATCAAGTCTTTTCAAGTCAAGTGAAGTTGCGTAGCAACAACAGACAAGAAGTTGACTCTAGAATAACTCATGTACAAATACCGATATGCCCTACTTTGTTTACTTGTTTATTGCACAATGTCGCTCTATTGGTTGGATTCTTATTATATATTATTACTATTGTATTATGCACATCGTTGCGGGCAATTTCATTTTATAAATAATAAAAAATATATATATTAGACACGCTGGGATTCAAACCCCGGGCGTCGGCTTGAAAGGAATGGGAATAAACCATTAGACCACGGTACTAGACAAAATATATCCATTATATATCCCTTATAAACAGAGCCCACCTGGCACCTCCACTAGCAATCTACACAAAATATACACATTGACTGCTCCATTCGACAGGTTTTAACTGGTTAATTATTTTATTCAGCAACATTGCTTTAGACATATGGTATGGTATTTATTTTAGACAACAAAACATATACAGATCGTTATACAGTATACTGTGTAGGACGTTGTAGCGTCCGTCTAATGACTTTGCGCCTCCTGGCGGCATAAAATAGAACAGCAGCCTCGGTTCCTAATTCATTTCAACGACGTGATATCACCGTGCGCGCGTCACGGCAAAGCTCCCATGAATACTAAAAGCTTCATCTGTAGGTTCGCCGGCCAGCCCGAGCCTTTTGGCGGCTCTGTGTGTGATATAGTTGGTGTCGGAGGCGAGGTCCATCAACGCTCCAACACAGTCTCCTCCTCTTGTCGTGACGTCCATGAGCATCATAAGGACTGGGTATTCTTTTATGCCACTTTTGTCCAACAGGCTCTTGCTGGCGTACACTTGGGAGGTCGCTTTGTTCGTGAAGGCTTTCTTGAATGCTTCCATTTGGAGTGTTGACAACTTTAACTCTGTGACCACCTTCTCCTGCTCAGCCGTAAGGCCTCGGAGCCCTTTACGAGTGCCGGGCTCATTGGTTGTTTCGTTCCTGCTCTGTGTCTTGGAGCAGAGGAGAAAATTATGATTGACAGGGCCGCCCCCCTTCACACACTCATCCTTCTTACAGAGGAACCTTTTCTCGCATAGGCTGTTGGCCCCGTGATAAGCGAGGCATTTGATGCATGCTCCAGCTTTCTTCACCTGGGCTCGTTTCTCAAGTAGTTTAGCCTTCTTGAAGGCCGGGCAGAAGTACAGTCTTTTCCCATGTGCTTCCTCTACACACAAGGTGCACGAGTCCCTCTGGGGCTCCCTTCTTACTTCGCTCGCTGTCGTTCTTGTAAATGAACATCTATCACCTCCCCTGTCGCTCAGCCTTTCACGCTGGGTTGGTCTTTCGCCAGCGTGGGTGGCTCCGATCTCCAACTGTGCTAGCCTCTCGAGGATCCTTTCCTGTCCTTTCAGAAATGACAAGAATCTATCAAAGTAACTTGCGGGCGTGACGCCATTCACACGGTCACACTCATAGGAGATCCACTTATCTCTCATGCCTATAGGCAGTTTTCTCTCTATGGCGGAAACAGTTAGGTGGTTTTTGATCACGTCCTCCATCCCAAGGTCTTTTAAGTCGTACAGTGCGGTTTACACTGCCTGGACCAGGTCAATCATTGGCCTAGGCTGGTTACTCCGTACTGGAGGCACTTCTTCTAGACCTTTGAGGATCAGACTTGCGGTTGTGCTCCTGTCTCCAAAGCAGTTGTCCAGGAGCCTGAAAACGTCGTCCGCTGTTCTGCAGCGATCCAGCCCGAGTTTCTTTCTCAGTGGCTCTTGACGTTGTCAAGAAGGTGATATAGTTTGCATACAGGCAATCCTGATGGTTCGGCTAAAGCCTGGAGGTCCTCCCAGTTATCCCGCCAGCGCCAATAGGTCCTTCTGTCGCCACACAATTTGGGCAGATTGATGGCGCCAAGCTTTATCTTTGGTCGGGCCCCCTGGTGGGCTCTGTGGTGAGCGAGACCTTCCCGCGTTGCGCCCTCATCACCTGGCGGCGTGGCGTGGTCACCTCGTAACTGAGGCATGATAGCGAGGTCAGCGCTCTGGTAAAAATAGGGTTCGCTGCCGGGTTGTCTTACCCGTGGGAGCGAACTCCTGTCGGTATACTCCTGAGGCCCACTTCTTGTGGTCTTTGCTCCAAGCTGGAGATGGGTTGCTTTAGGGGCCTCCTCGTGGCTCCCGAAAGGTAAGGGAGAGTCTTTGGAAGTGCCCTCTGTTTGACTACTGTCAAGCTGAGGAGATGACGAGTGGATGTGAAGGACTTCACTTTTGCCGTTGGTGGACGGGGAAGGTTTAGCTTCCGCGGCACGTTGCAGAACATCGTTTGAAATGTCAAGTGGGCTGGTTACTTCACTGCCCCTTTCAATGTTGTGTGCCCTTATATCCTCTTCACCCTCATAAGCACTTCCAGTGTCACCCTTTCCACCAGGCTCTAGGAGGGTCGACCACTTGTCCATCAGTGCTGCTCTTTCCTCGTCCAAGTGCCTGTACCGCTTCTCTAATTCAGATATGTTGGGAGTTGGAAGAAGGTATCTCCACTCTCTCACCATTTGTTCGAAGGCGTTGAGTCTTCTCTCCAATTTGTTTCCCTCCAACGCTCTCTTGTCTTGGGGTGCCCATTGGGTGCTGAGTCTCTTTGCTTCTTCCAAGGCCTCCTTGAACTCCACTTCAAGGGGGCCTAATTTTGGTTGAACGAAGCGGAACCATACCTCCGAGAAGATCTTCTTCTCCAGTGCCATTTTCCTCTGCTTGCTTCCGTATTTCTTTGCTGTGGCGTCGGCTATCACGGTAGCATGCGCAGTTCCGTCGGCCTCCTCCAATGCTCCAACATAGTCCCCTGTCGTGTCAACGAGCTTCGCAAACTATCTGAAGAGCTTTCCTGTCGTTGACAAGCTCCGCTGGCGATGCGGTGTCAACATTGTCAGCTACCTGGTTGGCTCTCCTTGTGAAAGCTGTTTGCGCCGCAGTCCGCCTCTTCTTTAGCTCTTCCACATCTACACCCTCCATCTTGTCCCAGTCAGCCGTTGCCCCAACTGGAGCTCTTTTTGCGGCTGAGTCACTGGTCGCAGGCAGTAGTAAACAATGGGGTTAACAGTCAGAAGCACAGTTTGTAAAGTTGGCGCGTAGCAGTGTGATTACAATGACACTGCACCAAGCAGGAGATAATGACGGGACCGTATAGTGGGTCAACGTAGTGGGTCACTTGAACCTGGTAATGGCCCCGATGTGAGTGAACAAATAGGATAGAGTTGGTGAGCACCGCTACAGCTTCTTCACTCACTTGAAACCTGGTAATGGCCACAATGAGAGTGAACAAGTAGGATAGAGTAAATGAGCACCGTTCCAGATTTTGGTTAATCCATTCATAGTACAGTTCACAGCGTTTGGAGCAACAATATAATTGCACAGTTCAACACAGCCAAGGCATAGGCGTGTCAATGATAATGTTCACAGCGTTTGGAGCAACAACGTAGTTGCTTGGTTCAACACAGCCAAGGCATAGGGGTGTCAATGATAATGTTCACAGCGTTTGGAGCAACAACGTAATTGCACAGTTCAACACAGCCAAGGCATAGGCGTGTCAATGATAATGTTCACAGCGTTTGGAGCAACAATGTAGTTGCTTGGTTCAACACAGCCAAGGCAGAGGGGTGTCAATGATAATGTTCACAGCGTTTGGAGCAACAATGTAGTTGCTTAGTTCAACACAGCCAAGGCATAGGTGTCAATGATAATGTTCACAGCGTTTGGAGCAACAACGTAGTTGCTTGGTTCAATACAGCTAAGGCATAGGTGTCAATGATAATGTTCACAGCGTTTGGAGCAACAACGTAGTTGCTTGGTTCAACACAGCCAAGGCATAGGCGTGTCAATGATAATGTTCACAGCGTTTGGAGCAACAACGTAGTTGCTTGGTTCAACACAGCCAAGGCAGACGGGTGTCAATGATAATGTTCACAGCGTTTGGAGCAACAATGTAGTTGCTTAGTTCAACACAGCCAAGGGATGGGTGTCAATGATAATGTTCACAGCGTTTGGAGCAACAACGTAGTTGCTTGGTTCACCACAGCCAAGGCATAAGTGTCAATGATAATGTTCACAGCGTTTGGAGCAACAACGTAGTTGCTTAGTTCAACACAGCCAAGGCATAGGTGTCAATGATAATGTTCACAGCGTTTGGAGCAACAACGTAGTTGCTTGGTTCAACACAGCCAAGGCATAGGTGTCAATGATAATGTTCACAGCGTTTGGAGCAACAACGTAGTTGCTTAGTTCAACACAGCCAAGGCATAGGTGTCAATGATAATGTTCTTTAGCTAGCATTGGTGGCCAGCAGTGTTAGCATTCTTTGGCTAACAGCGTTAGCATTGACAGCTAGCGGTGTTAGCATTCTTTGGCTAACAGCGTTAGCATTGGTGGCTAGCAGTATTAGCATTGGTTGGCTAATGGCTAGCGTTTAGCATTGGCAGCTAGCAGTGTTAGCAGTCTTTGGCTAACAGCGTTAGCATTGGTGGCTAGCAGTATTAGCATTGGTTGGCTAATGGCTAGCGTTTAGCATTGGCAGCTAGCAGTGTTAGCAGTCTTTGGCTAACAGCGTTAGCATTGGTGGCTAGCAGTATTAGCATTGGTTGGCTAATGGCTAGCGTTTAGCATTGGCAGCTAGCAGTGTTAGCAGTCTTTGGCTAACAGCGTTAGCATTGGTGGCTAGCAGTATTAGCATTGGTTGGCTAATGGCTAGCGTTTAGCATTGGCAGCTAGCAGTTTAGCAGTCTTTGGCTAACAGCGTTAGCATTGGTGGCTAGCAGTATTAGCATTGGTTGGCTAATGGCTAGCGTTTAGCATTGGCAGCTAGCAGTGTTAGCAGTCTTTGGCTAACAGCGTTAGCATTGGTGGCTAGCAGTATTAGCATTGGTTGGCTAATGGCTAGCGTTTAGCATTAACATTGGATGGAATTCGGCGACCCCACCACTTCAAGCAACCAGCATGTGGGCGGAATACGGCGATTCCAACCCAATAAGCAGTCAACATCAACGTTTCACTTCCCGTGTGTATCCACTCCGTCCTGGTTCCACCTTGACGTTGAGGGGTATCTCACGCGGCACTTCCTTCTGCGTTCCGTCCGTCCCGTCTCGTAGCGGGCGCGTGCGGTAAATAATTGTCCAATTATCTAGCAGTCTCAGTCAATGAGTCAACTAGATGTCCCCCTTGGAAGGGTGTGGGCGAAATGACTTATACTCAAACCATTGAAACAATTCGGACTTTATAAGAATGTTCGTTTATTTGGACTTTGATGTCCAGCATCCAATTCATCCTTGTTGTAATAATCACCAGGTGGTCAATTAAACAAGTGGTTAGCTTGTAGCTGATAGTTAGTAGCAGCTTACATCCAAGCATTAGTGGATAATGTTAGTAGAGGTCGATATGGTATTTGGTAATGTTCAACCAAGTCGACTTGATAATAGTTCGTTGATAGTTAGGTTGCAATTTAGCAACCGCTGGTACTTGATAGTGTAGCCAGACGTTTAGCCAGGTAACAGTTAGCCAGACGTTAGTCAGTCTGCATGTAGTTGGTCTATAGTCAGCATGTACATTCAGTCAGCGTTTAGTCAGTCAGCATACAATCAGACGTTAGTCAGATTATTTACCTATACAAAGGAATGGAAATAAATGGCATTAATTAGTAACTAGATATATGAATTAAAGAGAAATGTGGATATTAACGGCGCAAACAATGCAATGTACCGTTGGCCAGTCAAGAGTTCGCCCACAGGGCTTTTCACCTTACAGTCTAGGCTCAGAGTGTCACTTAAATAGCGCGACGCCAGGGGCGGATTTAGGATTGTAGGAGATCCGGGGCTTAGCCCAGATGGGCCCCTTATTTTTTTTTTTTTTTTTCCTATTTTTTATTGTTATTATTATTTTTTTATATATATATATATATTTTTTTTGGCAGGCAAGGGGTGGTTTGGAGGGGGTCCGGCACGACCCCCTCCACGACAATTTTTTTTGAATTTAATGAACCTGTATGTGCAATTTCCTGCAATATAGAGCCTTCAATCTTGACCAATAAAGCTGCTCTTTTCACTATAAAACTCAGTTAACCATAACGTAGAAAAAGTGGTGGAGCAAGATCATACCTTTGCTCCCCCAAGTTCAATAGTGGGAGAGCAGAGATGCTCCGAATGCTCTTATGGCCAGGCGTCTATGATTCACTGATACAAAGTAAAATAGTGCAGTGCAATAAAATAGTTAGTAAAATAGAATAAAATAATGCAATAGTGCATTGCAATAAAATAGTTATCATCGTATTTTTTCGGGAGGCCGGTAAGGAGTGCATTACAGTAGTCGAGTTGGCTTGAGATAAAGGCATGGATCTGGTTTTCAGCGTCCTTTTGATTTATAAATGGCCGTACTTTAGCTATGTTTCTAAGGTGGAAGAATTAAGTTTTTGTCAACTTGTTGATTGTGATTTAAAGCTTAGGTCTGAGTCTACCATAACACCAAGACTTAACTCACTCAAATACAGTTAGCAGCTGGATAGACCACAGATGGAAATTAGCTTCTGCTAAATCTGGTGCAAACATATTTTCATGTAACAATGATGAATTGTAAAAAAAAAAAAAAAAAAAAAAAAAACATTTTATTTATTTTTATTTTTTATTTTTTTTTAAATAGATTCGGGGCTTTTCAGAATACATCCGGGGCTTGAGCCCAGGTAGCCACCCCCTAGCTCCGCCCCTGCGCGACGCGCCGGCGCAGAGACAGCTTACCTGCTCAGAGTCGCAATACGTACTCCAAAGTGCGTCCACTAGGCGGCACCAGATAATAATTAACTCATGCAATAAATGTATACAATAAATATTACTCATGATAATAATGAAGGATAATAATGATAAATATATCGGGAAAAACGTCGGATAATTCTCCACATACTGTATACACATTCACCTAAAACACATACTGTACACACATTCACCTACACCACATACTGTACACACATTCACCTACAACACATACTGTATACACATTCACCTAAAACACATACTGTATACACATTCACCTAAAACACATACTGTACACACATTCACCTACAACACATACTGTACACACATTCACCTACAACACATACTGTATACACATTCACCTACAACACATACTGTATACACATTCACCTACAACACATACTGTACACACATGCACCTACAACACCTAAAGCACATACTGTACACACATTCACCTAAACACATACTGTACACACATTCACCTACAACACATACTGTACACACATTCACCTACACCACCTAAAGCACATACTGTACACACATTCACCTAAAACACATACTGTATACACATTCACCTACAACACATACTGTACACACTGTGGTATAATATGCCCTCATGTAAATATATCCCCCTCCCATGTGTTCCCTTTACCTGTGCCCCCCCCCTCTCTGTGGAATAAGACACCCCCCCTCCCCTGTGTCCCCAAACCTGTACCCCCTCCCCCCCCATCTGACCTATCAAATGGGACCACACACCCCCTTTGTTGAACTATAAAGGGCTCTTCCCGACCACAATCAAGGCTTCTTACCTGGGGGATTTCAGCTGATCACCTGGGGCGAGAGCCTCAGCCATTCTCTCTATGTATTCTATCTGTTTGGTTAATAAACCTTGTTATTATCCAAGCCTCGGTTGACTGAGACATTCTTCATCAGGATATCCACAAATATCCCACAATTGGCGTCTACGAACTTGTGACGGACTTTTTGCGTCCTCCCGGCGTGCTGTATCATTCAACTATACAGAGAAAAGTGAGTATAATAGGATGGTCGACCAAAAATTTATGGAAGGAATTAAAATCTTCCCGCTTTTCTCTGTGCCAGGTGAATATTACAGAATGTTGTCCAATATTGAGATCATGGCTGAGTAGAATAATGTGCATTAATATATCTGATCTGTATTGAGAATCGTTACCAGGGCGCGCGTGCACCTGGGTCCTTTATCAGGCAGTTCTGAGAGGATGGGTTATAGTGCTATTCCCAAAAGTTTAGGCACAAAGGTTGAGGTGCTATTCCTGGTCGAGTCGGAGCCGACCGAAAGCTAAGGCACACACAGGTTGTTGGATTGCTACCCCTAGTCTAGCTGATGCAGACTAAAAATATAGGCAACAAAATAGATACGTGAGCTTATTATGATGTGATATCCATGGAAAACGCTACTCTATTGGACCAGAGTAGCGTCATAATATTCATTGTTTCAACCTCAAACTAAACCCACAATATCTTCCATTCCTGAAAACGATGTATTTGGATTGAATTCCAATTGATTATACAGATAGCGGGAAGATGACCTGTCTCGGGAGTACGTGAATGTACATTTAACGAGTCGCAGGTCGAAGGGACCGAGAGTATGATTAAAAGGTATATATAATCTAATATATCGCTGGTAAATTTCGAAGTCAGGTTCGGTCGTTATGATTTTAATAACGATGTGTAGTTATATCAAGGGTATAAATGCCTTGTCGCAACAGATGTTGGAACAATACAGATGTTGGTCGACTAAACGTAAAGCGATCCAATACAGTCAGATATACACACACGTTAACTTATATGTATTAATGTTTGTTTGTCTGTTTTAAGTCTCGTTCGTATGTGCACAAGTATTATAGGACCCGTCGCGTTGCTTTATTGAGTCAAGAACGGCTGCGGATAGCGCGACGAGCATTAAGAGACAAGTTACCGTTATACAAAGAATAACATTGAAGTGCAGTTCACGGGAACAAACTAGGATAGTAATTTCCGGATTCCGCAGAACACCGGCCCACGGGAACGGCCATTTGGAGAAGTATAGTTTTATCGTTTCAGTTTGTTTACGTTTCACATATGCACAGGCGCGTTCATTCGGTAACAAAACGCTGGTATAGGAATTCCAGGCTATTGAGAGCTCGTTGGAAAAATACTGTATGAATTGCAAAGCGTTATTTCCGAGGCGAATGAGAACGCACGAACGTCGCATGGAGCGATGACGTCACGCTATGCGCGCCGTGAAGTGATTATTTTATATTAAACTATCCATAAGCGAACGTAAAGTGTAATGTACCCAAGGCCAAGGGTGCGTGAAATCCACGTGTAGTATATGTTTTATTTGTATATGTATGTGCGCGCTGCTATTGGAAAATGTTGAGTTGAGGTGGCGAGATGCGGGTTGCTGACGACACGTAACGGATCCAACCCAACACAACAGCTGTCCCCGGTGAGTATGACAATCATAAATATAGATGCATTGATTGATTGAAAACTTTATTAACAGATTGCAGAATGGGTACAATACAGCACAGCTCAATACACAATTGTTAAGGGGATGCAGACCAGAGAGAGACTTTAGTCTTGTTTACATCAGGGTCCCCCATTTTCAATACCAGATTTGTTTACATCAGGGTCCCCCATTTTCAATTTATCAGAACATATTATGACATACATGACAGACAGATAGTCAGTACTGCTACATCTGTACATTTATGACATACCAGATTTGCAAATTCAGTACTTTTTATGATACAAAAGGAGTCAAGAAAAGGGAGTCATTTGACGTAGAAACTGTACATATACACAACTATCAGTTAAAGCAAATTACAACTATCTCAGATCACTTGAGTGTTTATGTGCTTTAATTTACACATTATAAGTCACATAAAGCTAATTACAATGTCTGTTTCAGAATTATAATACATCTGTGGGCGTACCGGTCATACTGACCATGGGAGCTAAACAAACACTTCCGGTTCCCAATATATGGCAGTACAGGAATTGTAGTCCACATAAACAGCGTTAGATTAGACTTTATAAGCTTTCAATGTTGAAAACTTGGAACACAAACAACATAGATCATGTTTAAAAGTAAGATGTTTAGGTTATATTCACTTGAGTTAATGTGTTTATCTAAAGAACCAATGAAAGATAACTAGCCCTTTCCATTGTAAGACATTTTAAACATGATTCAAAATGTGTGGGTCCACATTCATATGCTTGTGTACATATGCGATATGATTGATAAATGATAACACTATCATTACATCCAAGAACGGGATGGATGAGATCTAGCTAATGTTTGTTGAGCACACAGACAGTCAAAGAGGATTCACCCAGGTTTTAGAAAAGAGTGGAAAATTAACATGTGTTTGTATTTACAGATCTGGCTCTGAGGCGAGATGCAAAACAGTGAATGACTACACCCAAATTGTATCACAAAAGACAGAAAATCCAACAATTTGCATGTCAACCGAGAGACAGTGCAGAGCTGAGAGACAATCGATTGACCATTTGGAACAAATCTACATCCAAAACACCCACATGTAAATTTCTTCAGAGTGGGCACTTGGGAGACAAAGCAATGCAAATGCCTGCACTCGTGACCACAGACTTGATGAACTCACCTAGCGGTGGATGGCAACAGAGAACCACTTAATTAACATGAATTAGACACCGGTGATGAATTTGCAGTTATGAAAATCTACCTAACTCCCATACTAACAATAACTAACCAGTCGTTTTCATCATCTCTTTTCAAAAGACACATGAATTAGAGAAGTGCCCGAGATGAAAGATTAATGATGAAAACAACTACTTACAATCCCCTCCTTCTATTCTCTGTTCATAACCAATAACATGCATGACTTTCCTTAGACTATTCTTTTAACAACTAATACTCTCCATGATTGCAAAATTATCAACCACCAAAATTGCAGCACAATTATCTAAATGTACAAGATATCAACAACATTGATCATTTAGCTGACACTTTTATCCAAAGCGACTCACAGGTTCTGTACGACAGGACATCAGGCAAGGCACACCTCTATCAGCTGAGTAACAATGGTCATCAAAGTGTTGAGTGCTACAGTGTAGATTAGTTTATTAGGACAAATGCATGACAGTAAGGTTAGTTAAAACGTAGATGACAAAACAAATGATTGTTTTTCATGCAAAAATTAACTGGCTACCTAGATTTTATGTTTTTTCCCCATGCTATGCTATGATGAGCCATACTGAGATGTGAAAAACGCCAGAGAAGTCGTGGCGAGGTAAGTATCCTGAGGCACACCCAACGCATCCTGAGGTAAGATCAACTTCAATTTAACACCACAGACTATTTTATCTGATTCAAGACTTTGGCCATTCATTTACAAATTTTATTTAAAGCCTAATGCTGTAAGATCTAGTTAGACACAAGATCTGATAAAATTGTAGTGAATGTGACCTTCTTGACGTAAGTTATCACTGCTAATGCAATTGGTTTGCATTTCCTATTGTCAATTAAGTGATTTTATTTACTATGAATTGAATTAATCCCAAAATGATTTTCCACTTTAGCAGAAAGGCGTTGAATCATTTATGTGAGGAGTTTTCTAAGGCAGTGTTTATCACCCTCAGATCACGAATTGGTGAGAGGACAGGACGAGTGAGACGACGCGCGACCTGAACCACGAAGCTGCGGACACAACCAATGACGATTCGGACAATAAGAAGAGATCTAAAGACGATAAAGGGCGAGAATGTCTCCTTCACTATCGCAGCAAGCGGGCAGCCAGAGAGACGGTATAGGATTACTAATGCTTTCACCAGCCAAGAAATAGGCCTGTCGCAGTACACCTACCCCATCGCCAAGCTGATGGATAAATATGTGCACCTGCGTCAACTACCTATCCCGCTCATAGACGGTGCCACCCCGACCCTGCTGATAGGCTCCGACCATGCAGACCTCATAGTCCCGATAGACCGGGTCCACACAGGGCCCAGAGGCTGTCCTGCAGCAGTCGAGACCCGCCTAGGGTGGACATTACAAGGCCCCCTCGCTAAGTCTCTTAACCGAACAGCAGCCACTAGCTGCCTCCACTCCAGAGTGACAGAAGAAGACACCACCCTCCTACAGCATGTCGAGAGGCTATGGACACTAGAGACAATGCCCTTTAAGAACGAAAAGAAAGACATTCGTTCCAAGGAAGACATTTACGCCATAGCACTCCTCGAGCAAGGGACAAAGAGAGTCAAAGTCAATGGAGTGATGAGATACGCAACTCCACTCTTGAGGCGAGAGGGTATGCCCACCTTCCACGCCCCAAAAGAAGCGACGGAGCGGTATCTATTGAACACAGAGCGGCGCCTAGCCAGAGACCCCGCTCAAGAGACTGTGTACCGCGCTGAGATTAACAAGCTAATCACAGCGGGACACATAAAGAAAATTGACAACCAGAGGCGACGACAACAACCGTGAGAGAACCATCCAACCCAGCCCACAGACATCCCCAAGAAAGTGGAGCAGGGGACCACGAAGGAGACTGACCAAAGAGACACTGACGAAGAGGAGATCAACCTTTTGACAGCCTCCACCCCGGCACTGCAGACCAAACCCATCACCTGCAGATGGGAACCAAGTCCCCGACCATCAAGGTGGATTCCCATGACAAGATTGTCATCCGTGTGAAAAAGAGCGTCCTACTGACTAGCCACTACACCGGCGGGCCCTCGCCCTCCATCAAGTGGTACCGCAATGACGAGGAGAGGACAGCGAAACCAGCACAACACATTCAAAAACGCCCTGACCACCATGTCTCTGGGCCTGATGGGAGCCAAGCGTGAGCACAGTGGCGGATGTGTGGTGGTGATGGAGAACAACATAGGCTGCAGGAAAAGACCACTATAGTTGACTGCTACCGGTGACCCTTGACAAGGTACACAGGGAGCGGACGGCGACCTCCTGTAGGCCCCCTCTGAATGAACGACGACCAGTGAATGTTCCCGACTGCATCGTCAAGAAGAGACATCATCAGAGACCTGTAGAACAAGATACTTCTGAACACACATTGTCCACATTGTTATGTATGTATTGGCCCTGCCACACGACAGACCGAGAACAGATGATCAACACTTCACAGCAACTGTCAGATTCACAAACAAGAACTGTTTCACAGAGTTCATATGTATCTGGAAAATTATTGACTAGGAATATGATGAAATACAATCAGTAAGATTGCATTAACCAATTTTATAATGACAATGAGAAATGATCACAGAGTCACATTACAAAATGGTATTGTTAAACAGGGCAGAACCAGTTGGATTGTTCCAAGACACCAAGTTTGTGTTCAACATTGATAGTATGCACCACAGAACAATGCATAACGATTATCATAATCACCTTTTATATTAACCACTAGGTTAACGGTTTTCAATTTTATTTTTGACACATTAGCCACTAAGGTAATGTCTATTGTATGTATTTATTTAATTTTTATGTGTTACTGTTTGGCCCTGCCACACGACCGACAGAGAACACCTTGTCAACAACGACGCAACATCATTCAGATTAATACCTTCACAAGAAGGAAACTTTTCACACAATTGTATGTATCTGCAAAACGATGAACTAGGGATGTGATGAAAAGAAATCAATGAGAAAGCATTAACAATGTTAGTAATAATGAGCTAAAATGTATTGCTGAAGGAAGAAGTGACCACATGATCACATTACATCACATTTGAATTACTTAGGTTACAAAATTGTATTGTCAGACAAGAAAGAATCAGTTGTTTTATTCTCTCATAGAAGAGGACATGTAACGTTGTTTTGCACCTATATGGTGAACCATTGATAGTATATGCACTAGAATTACATACAGAAGCGATGCATAAGACGTTTTATCTCCTCATTTATAGAGAAGAAATGGAGAAAATTGCCTGATTCTAAGTAAAGACCAACAAAACTGAGGCAATCACAGAATGAAAGTGACACTCAAACTCAGGGTAAATACAACTGGATCCTAAGTAATTGAACAGTTTCCCATAATCAATCATGTTAGTTTTATTAACCACCAGGTTAACGGTTGTTAAAATGTTTTTGTACACATTAGCCTAATTATGCACACAATTTTGTTTTTTCACCCTGTGAAATCTGACCACACAGACAGTGCATGTATTTAATTGGTTTATTACGATGCCTGTATGCACAACGATCACACAAGCTCCCCAGAATCACGACATGAACGACTGAAGGTATGCCAAGATATTTGCACAGCGATAGCTTCAAATGATTATGTTAATTGTTGTTTGATATCAGAGATGAGGACCACTCATTGATATAGGTATTTTGAGCGATTAATAAAAGAAAAGGGTGATATCTATTCCCTCATCTCTGATATCAAAATAACACAGACCGCAGTCCAGTCGATCATGTCATGAATCATGTATGTAAATAAGTCATGAATCATGTATGTAAATAATTCTATTAATCATGTATGTAAATAATTCTATTTTAAACTATTATCCCCACTTTTACCTGTTCCAAACAATCCTGGTATATTATACATTAATCTCACCCACATTATAAGAAAGAAAAGTGAGTATTGTGGTATAATATGCCCTCATGTAAATATATCCCCCTCCCATGTGTTCCCTTTACCTGTGCCCCCCCCCTCTCTGTGGAATAAGACACCCCCCCTCCCCTGTGTCCCCAAACCTGTACCCCCTCCCCCCCCATCTGACCTATCAAATGGGACCACACACCCCCTTTGTTGAACTATAAAGGGCTCTTCCCGACCACAATCAAGGCTTCTTACCTGGGGGATTTCAGCTGATCACCTGGGGCGAGAGCCTCAGCCATTCTCTCTATGTATTCTATCTGTTTGGTTAATAAACCTTGTTATTATCCAAGCCTCGGTTGACTGAGACATTCTTCATCAGGATATCCACAAATATCCCACAACACATTCACCTACAACACCTAAAGCACATACTGTACACACATTCACCTAAACACATACTGTACACACATTCACCTACAACACATACTGTACACACATTCACCTACACCACCTAAAGCACATACTGTACACACATTCACCTAAACACATACTGTACACACATTCACCTACAACACATGCTGTACACACATTCACCTACACCACCTAAAGCACATACTGTACACACATTCACCTAAACACATACTGTATACACATTCACCTACAACACATACTGTATACACATTCACCTACAACACATACTGTATACACATTCACCTACAACACATACTGTACACACATTCACCTACAACACATACTGTACACACATTCACCTGAAACACCTGTAAAAATGAACTGTTTACATGAAGGGACAGGGTTATCGGATACTGCTAACCAGTTCAGCAGCACTGTTGAGCTGTGTATCCTATGTCCGACCTCCGATGCACACTGTGTGTGTTTACCTTCGGAAGAAACCAACAGGGAGAGGGGTGTGACATTTTTAGGTATGATCTATAGCATGATTAGAAGAATACGTTTGAATTGACATAATACAAAATAATAGTAATAAAATAAAGATATAAAAGAATCCAGCCCCTCTCTTATCTGACGATAAGACAGAGAGAAAAGATATGGTCTTGGATTTAAAGAAAGAGACGGCCTCCCCGTCTATGGCAGGGGGTTTATTCCACAAATAGGGGGCATGGTAGGTAAATGCTCTGTGGCCCGCTGATTTCTTTTTAACGCCATGGATAGATGGGTACCCAGCATGTTGTGATGGGAGGGCGTGTGCCTCCTGCAAACATCGTGTGATGAGGTCTGACTAACAGAGCGGTGCAGATCTGTGCAATATTTCATATGTTTAGCCGTCGCACTTCACTCAGATCCAGCCTGGACGGGAAGCCAGTGTCGGGAGGACAGACGGGGGTAATAGGATCACATTTTCTGGTTCCTGGCCCACAGTGACAGGCGGGTGCAGATTTATATGGTCTTTGAACCCTTTGCACCTCAGAGTCATCGTTCCATTTCAAATCCAATGTGTTGGAGTTCAGAGACAAAACAACAAGTATGTCACTGATGCCTCCTGGGCTGCACGCACTGTACAGTATAATCATAATGGCCAGTCCCTAGAAAACTCCACAAAGAAACCCTCAGGTCCAGAGATTGACCTGATTCATTATCTGGCCCTAAATATTTCTCCACAGAGTTTCTCCCGACTGTAAATCACTAGCGACTGGCTGGAGATGGAGAGTGTAAGTGAGTGAGATGCTGAACTGTATAGACCTAAGATGTGTGCCTGCACAGTATGCTTGATCATTTACATAATAAGTGTAAGCTACTAATGCGTCAGTCGCAGTCTACCAGCACCTGCTAACGGGTCTGACCCTTTCGCTCAGCCTGTGGATCCTATGGTGATCCTACTCGGTTACATTGGTGGCAGTGGTGGGATCTCACCGCCCTGTGAATCTGTATCTACGTTCACATAGCATTGGGGGTGGGGTCTCAGTGCCTTAACCCTGGGAAAGTGCCTGCTGCTAGGACGCACATCTCTTGGGGAGGACGACTGTAAACTACTAACAAGTCAGTCACAGTCAACCAGCACCTGCAAAACGGGACCGACCCTTTAGCTCAGTTAGTTAGTGCTGCCACCTGTGGATCCTATGGTCCCAGGTTCAAATCCACTTGGTTACATGTTTTTTTTCATACAAAAGATCAGTTGTATGTTTGTGAGTTTGCAGAACATCCACCTACAAGAGTAAAGCAGGCCTGGTGGAGTACTGCTTGCCATTTACAGGCTAGAGGTAGAGGTGTAAAGTACTTGAGTAATTGTACTTCTTTACAATACTTAAGTACTGTTTTGGGGGATTTGTACTTTACTTGAGTATTATTAGGTTTGCATACTTGTATTTTTACTCAATTACATTTCAGAGGAAAAAAACATACTTTTTACTCCTTACATTTAAAATACAGACCTACAACGTACAAAGTACAAATCTTGCAGGTCCAACTATTTTAATTAGTATATTTATTTCTCTCACCGAACTAACGTTAACGTTAATAATCCTGCGACCGCCTTTATTTAAAAACAGCCAATCAAATCCCGATCAAATAAAAAGTGAACCCATCCATATTGAAGGAAATATAGGTTTTTCAAGGTGTATATAGTGTTAAATATTGGTGGATGACAGCATCTACTTATAGCCAGGTCAGAGAGGTAGATGTGGTGGAGGAGGCGGTCAGAGAGAGTCAGTGTGGTAGCAACAAGCAGGGTGTGTGTGCAGGCCAAGGGTCGTTTAGCACATAACACTGATAAGGACTGAGAGCAGGCAGAATGGTCAGAGAGAGAGGTTTGACATCAATAGAACGGACGTTTAATGTGTGTTAAAGGTGAATAGCAGTTGTCATGACAGCGCGTCACATAGCGACAAGAAGAGGGGGCGGGCCTGTCGTTGCTATGGCGAGAATATAGAAAAGTGAGTTTCTTCTGGGTGTAAGTGAGACTCAGTTACGACAAACACAGACAAGAAGAGGTTGATCAGAGACTTTGAAACGGCTCCCTCCTCCCCTCGCAAAAGGGGGGGGGGGGGCAGCAATGGAGAAGATGACACATCATCACTAGTACAGGGGTTCCCAAAGTGGGGGCCGCGAGCCGCCGCGGAGGGGTCGCCAGATGATAAAAAAAATCCAATTTTTTATTTTTTTTATTTTTATTTTTATTTTTTATGCAGTCAGGCCGCTGAATTTAGAAGCAGGCCAGGCCAGTGTTTCTAGTTGCAGCAGCGCAATAGTTAGATAACCTAGGTGGGGAACAACCAGGAGATCACTGCAACTCACACAAGTTGGAGAACTATCTCTCTCTCTCTCTCTTGCTCTCACACACACACAAAGAGAGCCGCATGTGATTGGTGGAGGTGGTACCCTTACAAAAAACTGTTGTTGCTAATCATTGACACATGCTAGCCTGTAATAATCCCCATCCAGATAAATCTACTTTGCATTTGATATATTGCAAATATATGCCATCACACACATTGGCATTTAACAAGTTAGAATTATAAAATGAATATGTGGTGTTATGATCAGGGCTGAAGTTGAATAAAAGATTGTATTTTTTTTCAATCTGAGATTACAAAAAACAGAAAATCCATCAAAATCAGTGTTGTTACTAATCATACATTATGCTAGCCTGCTTTTTAACAATAATTTGTGATGCCATCACAAACAAAATCAGGGGTTGCAAGAAAAACACAAGAGAGAGAGAGACGAAGGAGATGATGAGATGAGATTGGCTGATACTCTGACTTGTAATTGAGTATGATTTTGAGACGGTACCCATACTTTCACTTAAGTATAATGTCTGGGTACTTTTTACACCCCTTATAGGTTTCCACCGATGAAGCCACAGGTCCTGGCCCCGTACTCTGGCCGTCTGCCCCCCCCCGATTGAGCCCAACATCACTGCCTTGCCCCACATGGATTAACTGCAAAGGAGAGACAATGCCGGGATCACAGCCCATGGGACACTGCCTCACTGTCAGGATTGCGGACATCATCGACCGTGACCATCGGCCAAGATAAAGTTTACTTGTAGAAGGTAAGAAGGACCATCAACAACTCCCCATCTGCTCACGGTGCAGGAGGTGACAGAGGTCCTTGAAGAAGCAGCGGTCCGCGCTGCAGGAACCCAGCCAGGGTCGCCCCCTAGATATCAGCATGTTGACAAATGATAATCAGCTCTATAAAAAGGACAAATAAAATATCATTAATGTATGAGAAACTTAAATGAAAACAGCATAGGGTAAGTTATATGCATTATTGATTGTGAACATTTTATAGAAGTATTGCAAAAGGTAACCGTAGTCGGCCTCAGTGACACTAATTGTCTTCGACCGCCACATGAAGCTTTCACTGGCCTTTTCAAGGCCCTCATGTTGGTCTTTGGGCTGGTTAAATTGGAGGATGCGTGGGACGGAACAGGGGTTTTGGGTGATAGACACTAGTAATGAGAGCTCCATGGCATTTATCCTCTAGCCTGTAATGGAGCCTATTATAGGTCCAAAACATAAGCCAGTGAGTGGATGTTGGATCTCCTAGTGCCTGGTATGATTACATGACTTCTGGTGTCGGATGGGCATTTTTAATCACTGTACTATTCGATCAAAGAGCTATCACATCATGTGAATGTGTGCTATAGAATTCTTTGGGCCTTCCTCTGGCTATTTGAGTGAAGGTAATTATATATATATATATATATATATATATATATATATATATATATATATATATATATATATATATATATATATATATATATTGATGTGATGGGTTTGCAGATGTTGGAATTCATTTTCACACCCATTAACACACAGTGTAATTTCCAATCTGATGGCGGTCAATATCAAACTGTAGGCTACAGTTCAGCGTTCATCAACACCATTATGACAATTAGTATTGAAAGAGATATTTTTATGGCGGCTAGGTGGCGCAGTGGGCAAGGCGCTCGCCACCAACGCAGGAGATGCTGGGTTCGAGCCCAGCTCTCGGCGTTGCTACCAGCTTGGCTGGTCGTTCATACTAATACAATTGGCAGTATTAGGGGGTGGGAAGCTGGTGGGTGGGGATCGGACGTTGTGGACAGCGACTCCTACAGGTCGGTTGGTGCACCTGTGCAGTATAATCAGGAAGCGATGAGGGCGGCGTGTCCCTCCCACGCAGACCCTCGCCGCTGAGAGATCACGCTGTGCAGGTGAAAAGATGCAAACTCCACACATAAAAGCCCCCTGCTGGGGTTCGAGCCCAGGACCTTCTTGCTGTGAGGCAACAGTGCTAACCACTGTGAACCCAGGACCTTCTTGCTGTGAGGCAGCAGTGCTAACCACTGAACCAGGACCTTCTTGCTGTGAGGCAGCAGTGCTAACCACTGAACCAGGACCTTCTTGCTGTGAGGCAGCAGTGCTAACCACTGAACCAGGACCTTCTTGCTGTGAGGCAGCAGTGCTAACCACTGTGAAGCCAGGACCTTCTTGCTGTGAGGCAGCAGTGCTAACCACTGAACCAGGACCTTCTTGCTGTGAGGCAGAAGTGCTAACCACTGTGAACCCAGGATCTTCTTGTTGTGAGGCAGCAGTGCTAACCACTGAACCAGGACCTTCTTGCTGTGAGGCAGCAGTGCTAACCACTGAACCAGGACCTTCTAGCTGTGAGGCAGCAGTGCTAACCACTGAACCAGGACCTTCTTGCTGTGAGGCAGAAGTGCTAACCACTGTGAACCCAGGACCTTCTTGCTGTGAGGCAGCAGTGCTAACCACTGAACCAGGACCTTCTTACTGTGAGGCAGCAGTGCTAACCACTGTGAACCCAGGACCTTCTTGCTGTGAGGCAGCAGTGCTAACCACTGAACCCAGGACCTTCTTGCTGTGAGGCAGCAGTGCTAACCACTGTGAACCCAGGACCGTCTTGCTGTGAATGAATGAATAATCTTATTTCGAATGTTTACAAATACAAATAAATAAACAAACAAATAATTTTTCGAACATTTTTACAAATAAACAAAAGAAAAGGATAGGTTTGAAGCCGAAGGCTTATAGAGCAGCCTACCCCTAATTCAAATAACAAATTCAAAAAAGTTTAAGTTTTCAAAATATATATATATAAAAAAAGATCAACAATCAAAAATCAACAAAAAACTATCCAGAAAAGAACAAAAAAAGTTAAAGTTTGCAAGATGAAACAAACGAACAAACAAAAAAGTCAACAATCAACAATCAACAAAAAACATTCCTGAAAAGAACATAAGCCAACATA
>NC_140179.1:63523815-63528815 GCF_963971535.1 Notolepis coatsorum | reverse complement strand
GGGCTCGGATAGTTATGCTGGCTTGTTCGCCATCCATTCAGCGTCCCAAAAACTATTCCAGGCTGCGTTTATTTCTTTACCAACCGATTTCCAGTTCCGCGTTGACGCTTCCAGGCCGCGTCTATTCGAAGCCTAACCGGTTCATGCTTCCGCTACACGCTGCTTTAATAACACTGCATTATCGAGACAGCGCCCCTATGAGGATCTGGCCAGTAATGAATTCCAAGAGTAGGGTAAATCTGCAGTGCCGTTCTGTCTATGACATTGAGTAGCCTCGGTATTACAATGGAATAAAAGCCAAAACAACCTTGCAGTTGCAGTTACACTCCCTGCCAGGTGGGGGTGCTGCAGCCCCTGTTCCCGCGTACCTGCTGAAGGCCTTCTATTTTTCCAGCCTGAGCTGTCTAGCTTTGTCATAAACCAGGGTTTGTCATTGTTGTAACTCACCCGGGTCCGAGTTGGTACACAGCTGTCCTCACAGAAGCTGATATAGGACGTTACAGCCTCTGTGTACTCATCCACACTATTTGTAGCAGTCCTGAAAATATCCCAATCAGTAGAGTCCAGCCTGAATATCCTCCACAGCTTCACTGGTCCAACGTGTTGATGTTCTGACAACAGGTGTAGAGAGTTTTAATTTCTGCCTGTATGCAGGAATCAGATGGATCGTGATGTGGTCAGATTCTCCCAGTGGTGCGCGGGGGACGGCATGATAGACATTGTTCACCGTGGTGTAACCGTGACCAAAACTGTTCTCCTCTCTGGTGGGGCATTTAATACGCTGTTTGTATTTGGGGAGTTCGTGAATCGTGGGTGAGGTTACCTTTGTTAAAGTCACCAAGGACAATAACTAAGGAGTCTGGGTTAGTTCGCTCTACCCCGTATCTGGACGGCCAACGTGCGCTGCGCATCCTGCACGTTACCCGCCGGTGGAATGTAAACACCGACCAGAATGAATGAGGCGAACTCGCGGGGGCAGTAGAAGGGTTTACAATTCATGAAAAAAGTTTCCATGATGAATCTATCACTGGGTGGATCACATGTGTACATCTGCCTGGATTTGTAATTTGGAGGCCATTGCTTGATTGATTGAACAAAATCCCCACTACCAAAATGAGAGTTTACCCAAATCAAAAACCCTGGGTAGACAAATCCGTCCGTGAAGCTCTGAGAGCGCGCACCAAAGCATACAACGACGGCCTAGTGGCAGGCAACATGAATGACCACAAGGTGGCACGATACAACGTAAGGAGGACAGTGACAGAGGCCAAACGACGCTACAAGGATAAAATTGAACTCCAGTTTGAACAGGCTGACTCTAGAGCTATGTGGCAGGGGCTCAAAACGATGACAGACTACAAAGGCGCCTCCCTCAAACTGAACAGTGACATCTCCTTAGCAAATGACCTCAATACCTTCTATGCGAGGTTTGATGCTGGTAATAACAACACCAGCCCACAAGCCACGGCAATGGGGGGGGGGGGGGGGGTCGGCTGCTGATGGAGACGCAGTGTTCAGGGTAACAGAGCATGAGGTGAGGCGGACCTTTAAAAAAGTGAATATCAGGAAGGCAGCAGGTCCGGACGGCATCCCCGGCCGCGTCCTAAAAGTCTGTGCCGACCAACTGGCCCCAGTATTCACTGACATATTTAACCTGTCCTTAGAACAGGCTGTCATCCCCACCTGCCTGAAGAAGTCCACTATTATCCCTGTACCCAAAAAATCCAAGCCTGCTTGCCTCAACGACTGTAGCTCTCACCTCCATAGCCATGAAGTGCTTTGAGAAGCTAGTGAAGGGCTACATCTGCTCCTCCCTCCCCATCAACATGGACCCCCTGCAATTTGCATACCGCCCCAACAGGTCCACGGAGGACGCCATAGCCCATGTGCTGCACACAGCAGCATCACACCTGGACAAGAGGCAGGGGAACTATGTGAGAATGCTATTCATCGACTACAGCTCGGCATTCAATACCATAGTCCCCTCCATACTCATAGCCAAGCTCAGGGACCTGGGCTTGAACTATGACCTCTGCCAGTGGGTCTTGGACTTCCTGACTGGCAGACCCCAGGTGGTGAGAGCAGGCAACTGCACCTCCTCATCCATCACCCTCAACATAGGGGCCCCCCAGGGCTGTGTTCTGAGTCCCCTCCTCTACTCCCTGTACACACACGACTGTGTGGCTCAGCGGAGTAGCAATACAATCATCAAATTTGCTGACGACACAGTGGTGGTGGGCCTGATCTCTGCCAACGACGAGAGGGCCTACCTGGAAGAGGTCAAGGTCCTGGCGGGATGGTGCCAGGAAAACAGCCTCTCCCTGAACGTCAGCAAAACAAAGGAGATGATTGTGGACTTCAGGAGGTCGGGGGTCAAGGAGTACAGCCCCCTCAGCATCGACGGGGCACCGGTTGAGAGAGTCAACAGCTTTAAGTACCTCGGAGCCTACATATCCGAGGACTTGACATGGACCACACACATTGACAGTGTTGTGAAGAAGGCACGACAACGCCTCTACTTCCTCAGGCGCCTAAGGAAGTTCCAAGTCAGTCAGAAGATCCTTAAGAAATTTTACTCATGTACAATAGAGAGCATCTTGACTGGCAACATCACCTCCTGGTTTGGGAATAGCACTGCACAAGACCGAAGCAGACTACAAAGAGTGACACGTTCAGCCGAACGCACAATTGGAGGGGGGCTCCCCACCCTCCAGAACATTTACAACAAGCGTTGCAAGGGCAAGGCTAAGAGAATCCAGTCACCCGAACAACTGCCTCTTTGAACTGCTGCGGTCAGGCAAGCGATACCGGAGTCTCAAGGCGAGCACAGAAAGACTCAGAAGAAGCTTCTATCCCCAGGCCATCAGGCTGCTAAACGAACAATGAACACTACACAACAACAACCACCAAACGCACATAGCACACACATCCACACGCACACACTCACTTTAAACAAACACACTGTAGCACCCACTCCACACACTTTATAGCACACACCCACTTTAAACAAACACACTGTAGCACCCACTCCCCACACTTTATATTTATTGATGAAGGATTGCACTACAACTCGTACACCTTACTGTAAATTGTACCTAAATTGTACCTCATCCCATTTCTGCTTTGCACTATATAGTACTGTACATTAGTACACTGCATAGTATTGTATATTATATGGTAACTCAGTTACGTCTATTCTGCATCGAACATTGTACATATGTCTATACCGAACACTGTGACCTCATTTTCTTCTTCTAAATTACATGCTATACTATGTTATTTGATACTATCTTGTCTAGCACAGTCTCTGGAGCGTAACAGTAAGAAGCATTTTGTATGAAAGTATTCTGTACTTCTGTATGACAACTATTAAAGAAACTTGAAACTTATTAACAGATTGCAGAATGGGTACAATACAGTACAGCTCAATACACACAATTGTTAAGGGGATGCAGACCAGAGAAAGACTTTCTTCTTATTTACATCAGGGTCCCCCATTTTCAATTCATCATAACATATATGACATACATGACATACAGATAGACAGTACTGCTACATCTAGACATTTATGACATACCAGATCTACAAATATACAGTACTGTTTGTGAGTACAAAAAGAGTCTCAAAAGAGAGTATATACATTTGAGGGGGAAGAAACTGTACATTGGAGGAGGTTGGGTAGGTGTGGGGGGGGGGGTTGGGTATGATGATGATGAACTGGCACAATATGTCGGTATCCAGGCGACCGACAAAGCAATATGTATCGAGAACAGGAAGTGTTCTGTGTCAATTGGTTTACATGTGACCCAAAGGACAACGCTGTGACTTTGAAAAATAACTGAGGAAGCCGCTTCAGCTCCTACCAGAGAGCTTTGTTCAGCCTGTCCTCCATATGAAGTATGAACCATGTGTTTTAATATTTCCATACGCAGATTAGGGTTGACCCCTATTAGTCGACTAATCGGTCGAAAGGAGCCGTAGTCGACGGCCAACCTCTTAGTCAAATAAAAAAAAAAATGTATCATTCTTTCCAAAAGAAAAGATGCCTAGAAGCGTGGCTAACGCTAATGGCACGCATACCAGAGGCTAACTGCCTACGAAAACAGGCACAGAGTCACTGAAAGAGGATTTCACCCATCTAATGAACACACTAGACTAGACTATCAAGATGTATCCATCAGTGGACCAATTGCATGCTTTTGCAGAGGACAATAAGCCTTCAGTCGACTCCTTCAGACATTAACCACCCTCCACAGCCCAAATGGAATGATATATATAAAAAAAAAAAAAATTATATATATATATTTTTTTTGTCGAGTAATAGTCGACTAACGGCACATTTTGGCCAATCATAGTTGACTATCCAAATCCTTAGTCGGGGACAGCCCTAACGCAGATATATAAATACATAAAACGTTGCCGGTAAAGGGAGGAGTTAGGAGGTAAGGATTAGGGAGGGAGGAGTTAGGAGGTAAGGGTTAGGGGGGAGGAGTTAGGAGGTAAGGGAGGGAGGAGTTAGGAGGTAAGGATTAGGGAGGGAGGCGTTAGGAGGTAAGGATTAGGGAGGGAGGCGTTAGGAGGTAAGGATTAGGGAGGGAGGAGTTAGGAGGTAAGGGTTAGGGAGGGAAGAGTTAGGATGTAAGGGATAGGGAGGAGTTAGGAGGTAATGATTAGGGAGGGAGGAGTTAGGAGGTAAGGGAGGGAGGAGTTAGGAGGTACGGATTAGGGAGGGAGGAGTTAGGAGGTAAGGATTAGGGAGGAGTTAGGAGGTAAAGTTTATGGGAGGGGTTAGGAGGTAAGGATTAGGGAGGAGTTAGGAGGTAAGGATTTGGGAGGGAGGAGTTAGGAGGTAAGGATTAGGGAGGGAGGAGTTAGGAGGTAAGGGAGGGAGGAGTTAAGAGGTAAGTGTTAGGGGAGGGGTTAGGAGGTAAGGATTAGGGAGGGAGGAGTTAGGAGGTAAGGATTAGGGAGGAGTTAGGAAGTAAGTGTTATGGGAGGGG
>NC_140179.1:63516315-63521315 GCF_963971535.1 Notolepis coatsorum | reverse complement strand
CGGGGAACATAGAACCCGGGGAACATAGGACCCGGGGAACATAGACATGCTCCCCTTTTGAGTTACAATATAAAATTCTTTGATAATGATTACTTTTCTGACAATATAAATTATGTTAAATGCACTTTTAAGAGTGGAGCGAGCACCAAACCAGCATGTAAATCCTACTCTGTTGTATGTTATCCACAGTGCACCTACACATTGACAGTGCACCTACATATCGATGGCCGAAGAGCAAAACCTCCTATCTGAAAAAAGAATCCTGGCAGAATGCTATTTTAGATAGACTATACTATATACTATATAGAGTATACTGTTTTTGGACTATATTATGTGTTAACAATACTGCCTCTCAAAATGCAGATAGGAGGTTTTTATCCACTTTTTGTTGCTCTTTGTCCATCGATATATATAGTATTACAAAATAAAAGCCTATATCAACTAGATGCACTGCTTATAGAAAATATAAAGCTTACAGACATTACTAAATGAGATGTCATGCTGATATGTCATGTTCTACAGTAGGACTTACTACTATAATACCTAATAAAACATGTAATTAGAATAATAGAAGCCTACTTTGCTGGAGCGATTCATTTCGCACATATACAGTACGTGTGTGTGTGTGTGTGCTCTCGCACTGAGGCTGCCTCACTAAGCCGTTTCTACACGCATTTATTTATTTCTGGAGCATTTATTTATCCACTCTGGTTGGATGGTGTATTGTACTTGTGCTGTATAATGGTGCCTTTCGCTGTTTTGCACACGGCCCTCACCGTTTTGCATACACATCATTCGCCTTATAAGGAGCTGGCAGGGCGTGTCTGTATGCAAATTCAGGTGTACGAGAACACGCTTTGCATTTTAATATGTGAACCCAGCTGCGAATATTTTGGGCACTTACGGAGATTGTTTCACGCGTTATGATTTGTTGATACGACATTTTTACCAAGATATTTACAAAGGTACTTACAAACATGTTCGAGAATGAGGACCAATGACTTTACACCATAAGGGGAAGAGTGGCTAATCGTAAGGGAATTTAATTACTGAATGGGTGAGTTGTGACATTGCCAATATATGTATGAGATGACGTCTAAAAATTGAGAATTGAGAGCCAGAGAGAGGGCAGCAGGGAAAGAATAAGAGCGACAAAGAGAGAAAGAACACCAGATGAAAAATTAGGCTCCCTCTCAGACAGGCCTCAGATGATACCTCATACGTTCCACTGCTGCAGGGCCGAGGGGATACACAACGAATTCTGGGTAATGCGGTCTGACATGCCATGGTTCAGTGCCCTCTTGACTGGCTGCTCTGATTGGACGGAGCTCACAAGGGGGTTTGGCTACAGCAGTGGCAACTGATTGGCTGTGGCGGTTTTTGAGGCACCTTACTGTATGTACAGGTTCAGGCTCAGACTAAGAGTTGATATACAGAGCAACACTGCAGTTAATATTAGGCATACTGGCATGGATCCATGTGTAGCAGGGTGGATTATCCCTGCTTCGTGGGAACGGGTGTGCACAGCCACTGGGTAGCGAGACACAGTAGAGCTCTGTCTGACTGCACCTTCGTCTTTGGGTCTGGAGCGTCAACTGGAGGCCGGCAGTGGGAGTGGATGGGGCCCGGGATTTACCAACCTGATCTGGTACTCTGGTCTTCCTCGCCCTTCCAGGGCGGTCAGCAGTACTCCCCAACTCGCTCTCACTTCCCCCAATACCTCCTTTAACCCTCCCACACCTAGTGACTGAATTGTAAATAAATAACTTAGTTCCTCCCGCAAGCAGTACCCTCCCTCAGTGACATTAGAAACCTTATAGTAAAAAGGGAAAAGTTGGATAGGAAGGGGTTCATTGTATTAACGTTACCCACACCAAAAGGGTTGTTCATAGGCTCAGGAATGGACACGCACACAGAACTCCCATCTAATTCTTTATCGTTACTTATACTGGTCAGTTACAAAGATTTAATAGCAATGGGTCAAATAGAATGAAGTCTTACTATTACCCAATTTGTAACTCAATACCTTATAGACACTTAGATTATACACCCACACCGTATAGAACCAGGTATTGCCGACCCAAGTATAGTATACTTCAATGTGCTTGACTCCTCACCCACGTCTGGGTTAGTACCAGGGATAATACCTCTCTCAGGCTTTAATTATATGGTAGTGATAATACCTCTCTAAGGCTTTACTTATAATACAACAGGTCGGTAACCTCCCCACAGAGGAAGGGTTAATTAGATGGGAAAATATTATTAAAGAACAAACACGTTATCACACTCAAAGAAAATGAAAAAGGTGGGCCCACTTTACCAAACAAAAGTCCTATACTAATGCCGGCATGTAATGTTTATGGGGTACCCCTATGAACTGTAGTTAGCAACATTAGCTTCGCCCGTAGGCCGCACCACACTGTGTACTGTGCAATAGGATCCTGAGCATGGACGCGCTAATGTACTCAACCAAGATGGCGGCCTCGCCGCACCACCACTGTCCGGGTGGTAAGATGGCGTTGACCGCTCTCGTCACAGGAGCTAGCAAGCGGTGTGGGGCAGAGGGAGTAGTAGCGGGCTGAAGGCGCGTGCTGGGTGATGGCAACCTCTGCTGGACGGGACGAACTCCCGTGCTGGGCTGACGACCGCCGGTGCAGAGCAGATGTAGAACGCCGGTGAAGACAGGCTGCTGGCTGCCGGGGCTGGGTTGACGCACGATAATAATCTGGGCCCTACCTTAACTGAAGCTACTCTGTGGGTCCTAGACAGCCCTCCTGCTAGCCGAAACATACAACGACGCAGGGTGCCTCTAACCACCGGTCCTCTTCAAGCCACGCTGGCTGGGCACCTGACTGGAGGGGATAACGTTAACATAAGCCAACTCTTGGCTATACCGCTTCCTTCTAAGATAACTCGTTGTATCACTAGGGTTATTCAGTGGGGACATGCAACACGCTACTACGCTTATATTTCTAGTATAACCCGTAATATATTCAAGTTCAATACGTTCACCCGTGTGGTCCACAACGGGGCTCTTTCAAGACACGACCGACCAGGTCCAAGTCCAATGTCGAAGAGGCTGGCTCTCCTCACTTCCGTTCCAGTTGACTTGCTTCCCTCTATGCCTCTCTCGTGTGCTCCGCCTGCCACCGCCGCCCCCTGCTGGTACCGCCAACTAGCCCCACAGGAAGAACTGGGTGGATAGAATATGATTCAGTTTACTGTTTATAATCCATATTCCAGCCGGTGAGAGAAGGAGAAACCCGCGTCATTGTTCAAGGGAATATCAATGGAAACTAGTTAATATGTCTTTGTGCACAAAGGGGAGATAAAAGGCAAGTCAGCACTTCTGAATAATAGTCACATTTTCAGGGTGCTACACATGCAAAGGATTTTACAATGTCGTTTTCCACAATATATTACTATATCTTTTTAAGTTGGTAAATAAATATGTTCATTGCAGCGATATAAATTAATAAATAAAAGAAAATAGACTGGAAAACAAAATACCATCAAATACCATTTATACCATAAAAAAACAATGAAAATTATAGTTAAATCCATGTTTAATTTGGGACCACAAACCTATATTTTCTGTAAGCTTTTTATTTTCTATAGACAGTGCATCTAATCTTGTTGAGACTTTTGTTTTGTAATACTATATATATATATATATCGATGGCCGAAGAGCAAAATAAATACATTTTGTGTAATGGCAGTAGTCTCTCCCTCTCTCTCTCTCTCTCTCTCTCTCTCTCTCTCTCTCTCTCTCTCTCTCTCTCTCTCTCTCTCTCTCTCTCTCTCTCTCTCTCTCTCTCTCTCTCTCTCTGTGAGTGTGTGTGTGTGTGTGTGTTGGTTGGTGTTGGGATGCTTGCTTGAGCATCCTTCCTTTCAACAAAGGATAAAATGCAATAGGGCACCAAGTAGGGTGCTATTTTATCAGTGTTCTTAGAAGAAATCCATTTTCACATTATATAACAGCTTTGTGTGGCTACTACACACACACTGGCTTAAAACTGGAGTCCAATGCCAACGTCTTCAGCAGAGGACTCAAAGTATGGCTGAAATCAAAGCAGCAGTGCTCACATAATGTAGACACGGACTGGTTTTGTTGTTTTGATCATGGACTCTTGTTCTGGTAACTATTTGTTCTGATTTGTGATTTAAATTCTGTATTATACTGTTCATTTTATTCTATCTTTTAGAAAAGCCTCAATGGACTGGTGTTGAAAACTAGCAGTTGTGCTATAAACACGCAAAACCACACATCTGGTCTGTCCACTGTGACTGGTCCAATGTACTGTAGCTGTGGTGTCCATTTTAAATAAAAGTTTTCATTCATTCATTCACGCACATACATATACAAACCTCCTCTCCTCACTCAAGGACAACATCCTGCCACGTTGAACGCCTCATGTTCGTCCTCTGAACGCGTCACAAAAGGCTTCAGAAATGCTTACCAGCATAATCATCAAGCACATGGAGTGATATCAGTCTAATAAGAGACATGATTAATTGAGAGCTTGCGAGACTTCTCTCTCAAGAGTTCCGTTTCGACACACAGGCGCGTCTTCCGTAGTCGGAACCGCCCGTCCTTTGATTGCAATATCATGCATTAGCCGACATATTAATCATCGTGCAAGAAAATACTCAAATATAATTAGATGTTCGGCCAGCGTTTGCACCTGCTGTTCTCTCTGCCTGCAGTGTGATTGTGAGGTCACCATCGCTCTGACACTCTGTGAGGTCACCATCGCTCTGACACTCTGTGAGGTCACCATTGCTCTGACACTCTGTGAGGTCACCATCACTGACACTCTGTGAGGTCACCATCGCTCTGCCTCCACTGTGAGGTCACCATCGCTCTGACACTCTGTGAGGTCACCATCGCTCTGACGCTCTGTGAGGTCACCATCGTTCTGACACTCTGTGAGGTCACCATCGCTCTGACACTCTGTGAGGTCACCATCGCTCTGCCTCCACTCTCTCTCTCTCTCTCT
>NC_140179.1:63484949-63516115 GCF_963971535.1 Notolepis coatsorum | reverse complement strand
GGCTTGATGTGATGTAAATTAGTCAGAAGGATTACAACAAACATCTGTATCTCCAGTATGCACCCTCCCAAGTGATGATGTTTGGAGGGCGTGGAGGAGATGTATTATAGGACACGAGTGTCAGCTTCCTCATGGTTGCATTGATCCATTGGTGGACTGTTTCCAACATGGTGGACTTGATCACCTGCAGTGATGTAGACATCCTTGTCATCTGGGAACTGTCCATCTGTTAACAACTTATTTGACAGGAATGAGAAAATGTCTTGTTACACCTGGCACAACTAACTCCTCGTCAACAGAAATATCTCTACTTGACGTGTATTGTGTCTAGCACAATAAAAGCTTTCCCATAGTGCTCTGCATGATGTTTGAAGTGCTGCAGCTTATTTGCTGTCTTCTGTGTTTTCTTCTCATGGAACAACAGTAAGTTATTTCACTTGATCGGTGCTGTCAGAAGTCTGTCATTTGATTCAAGCACTCTTCCTGAAATTGTTGTACTGCTCTTGTCCCGTAGACTCGAGTTGATGGACAGATATGGCAGCAGGCGCACTCACACACCTTATTCATTGTCTAATGTAACCAGGTCTTTACTGCCCTCCTCAAAGGGATTCCCATTGCTCAGCAACACCTCCATCAGGTCTTTGGCATGGCGTTGACATTGGTGCTGAGATGCAGATCCTTTTTTGTGATGAGGACGTTCTTCACAATCATCGTTTGTTCTTCACAATCAACTGTTGTTTACAGTTCTCATATCTAACTCTAGTTATCCACATATTTATTGTCTCATTGTGTGAAATATCATATAAGATATGCTCCAATCATGTTTATTTTATTTGTATTCAATTACTCATTCATGAAAACCTAGGTACAGGCACCAACATCACCATTCTAGGTTCAATAGAATAAAAGTTATGAAGCGTAATTCGAAATAAATACAGACATTGCAGCCATCTTTGATTTTTGCCATACCAGAATATTCAAAACATCAATATTTGAACTCCAGATGATTCCTCACACAGTATTAACTTAAAATAGCAATACAAAATTATATTACACAGCAATTGTGTGAACATTAAGACGTTTTTAAAGAATTCATGATTTCGATTGTGGCCATTTTGAATACATTTTTATTAAATTCAACTGGTTTCTTGACACTCAAGCCAAAATTGTTCTATAGATCCTTATCTTCAAATTAGAAGTGAAAACGAAACTTTCGCATACATTTTAAATGACTGAGTGTCCAGGCACCCCACTATCAGAAAAGTGTGTGGTTTTCTGGTCAGCAGGAGATGTGCATCTCTGGCAGCTTATGCAGTGGCATTGTTCGTCAAATAGTGTTGAACTTGAGTGTTACACCCTGAGTGCATAGTATAATAGACATATTAGCATGGTAGGTAGTAGTATATGGATAGTAACATAGTACATAGTAGTAAGGTACTAGTAAAAGACAGTTATTTATATATATATATATTATATTGTAGAAATAGTCGGAATAGAGAAACGCACAATTTCCATCAGTTGACAACACAAAGCCGTCTGTCATTTATTTCGCAGTAGCACAAGAGACAGCTGTCAGAACTATGCCGTGCTAGCTTCTGACAGCTCGTAGTAATCAAACTTATCAATGAAACCCCACACAGGTCTCCACCCAATCCAATGCCTATATGGGAGATTTCCTAGGACCTTTTAAGACGGCACTCTCTTACGTTGAGACAGCACTCTTTTACAATGAAAATAAGTGGGGCATCCAACCCGAGTGCAAATGTAACAGTAAAGTGCAATAGTAATATTAATATAGTGATTAAGCTGGGTATAAGATATATACATTTGTTCTACTGAGTATAATGCTAATCAGATGTATGTAGAGTTGTATTATGTTTCAAAAATGTTCTTATGTACCCCAGTTGCTATTGCATGCACACATTTGTGTTTTATTACACGTATATGTACATACATACCAACTATTCGCCTGTTTTATTTTCCACCCATCCATACAGTACCAACACTATTATCACCGACATCCAAGAAGGGGGATCCCCCCATAAACGGCCTTTCTAAGGTTTCTCTCCTCCAGATCGCCTGTGGTGCTTTTTTCCTATTGCTAGGTTTTTCCTTACCTTCGCTGGGGTATGTCTGGGAGTGTTGCATTTATTTATTTTAATTTTTTTTTGGATTTCATGGTGGGTTTTTTGTTCTTGATTTATTGGGATGTTTCTTCTTGAATAGTTTAAAGAAGACTTGTCCGGCCCATGGGGACATTAACTTGTGATTTTGGGCTTTACAAATCAATTTGATTTGATTTAATATGCATTTATATGGCCAGTGATACAGGCAGGGCCGCCTGGGAGAAATGCGAGGCCCTGTGCAGGATTTAAACGCGAGCCCCCCCCCCCCCCCCCCCCCCCTAAAAGGTAATTTTTTTTTGTATTTTAATTTTTAATTTATTTTCATACAGTCAACATATTCTTAAATAATAGCGCTGCCCGAGGCTGGGCATGATACAGTCAACATATAGCAAGAGAGAGAGCGAGAGAGAGCTCCCGTTCTACAGTCAATATACAGTGTTATCGCTGCACAGACCCGGCAATGCCCCTGACCCTCCACCAGAGCAAGGCCAGAGAGAGAGAGAGAGAGAGAGAGAGAGAGAGAGAGAGCTAGAGAGAGAGAGAGAGAGAGAGAGAGAGAGAGAGAGAGAGAGAGAGAGAGACATTGGAAAGAAACAACCCAAAACCAGAGCAAATTGAAATGCTATTTGGCCCTAAACAGAGAGTACACAGTGGCAGAATTCCTGAGCACTGTGACTGACCCAATACTAAGAAGATCCTTGACTAGGTACAGACTCAGCGAGCACAGCCTAGCCATCGAGAAAGGCCACCATAGGCAGACCTGGCTCCCAAGCGAAGACAGACCCACTGCACACAAGATGAGGTGGAAACCGAGCTCCACTTCTTAACAACCTGCCCACTATACCAAGACATATACTTCCCACAAATTGCAAACACCCAAAGAGACCTTGAAAACATGGACAATAACTCAAAACTCCCATACCTACTGGGAGAAATACAAGAATGTGAAATAAAGCCCATTTGAATTGAAGAGAGAGAGATAGATAGAGCATGTCTGTGTGTGTTAGAAAGAGAGAGATAGAGAGAGAGCATGTCTGTTTGTGTGTGTGTGTGTGTTAGAGAGAGAGCATGTATATGTGTGTTAGAAAGAGAGAGAAATATATAGAGAGCATGTCATTTTGTGTGTTAGAGAGAGATATAGAGCATGTCTGTGTGTGTTAGAAAGAGAGAGAGAGATATCTCCACGGCGGGAATAGAATAGAGTGCATTAAAAACTCACCAAACGTCCAAGAGGATGGAGACAACCGCGTGGAGTTGACGAAGTTCATGTGCCGAACGACCGTCCTTTTCATCTTGGCATAACAATGCTGCATGCGCTCTCTCTAGGTTAGCTAACGCTAGTTAGCCTTTAGCTAAGCTACTAGCCGACATGGCTATCCCGACTGAACCACACGTTAGCACTCGATATTACAACATAGCTAAAGCTAACTAGCTGTCCCTGCCTTTAGCTAAGCTGACATGGCTAGCCTGACTGAACTGTCTAACATGCAACAACTTTCATCTTCAGTCCATCTGCCGAACGACCGTCCTCTTCCTCTTGGCTGGCATAACCTCCAATGCTGCACGCGCGAAATAGTCAGACGCAGCTGACGCACGCCGGCCGACTGTACACATGTAACCCCTCCCTTTGTTGAAACCAATAGTATGTCTGCTGCAGAGCCCCAGAGCTCCAATAGTGAGTATGTCTGCTGCAGAGCTGCAGAGCCAGGAACAAGTCAGACACATTCTACAAACGTGTCTAATGTGAAATATATAAGCATATAAGCAAAACTAGATTTTAGGTCTGTGATGAAAAAGGGCCTCGCGGGAAGGGGGGCCACGCAAAAAAAATTAAAAAAAATTAAAAAAAAGTTATAAAAAAAATAATAAATAATTTTTTATTTATTTATTTTTTTGTGCGAGGCCCCCCTTCCCGCGAGGCCCTGTGCGACCGCACTGCTCGCACATCCCCTGAGGCGGCCCTGGATACAGGTATAAAGACACTATGGTCAGGCACTACTGGCCCCTGAGCAGCTAACACTGGAGCGGTTAAAGCTGATGTGCCTTGCTCAAGGGCACAGCGAGCAGGCACGTGCACACATAGAGCCCAATGGGTGCACAAGCACCTGCCCTTTTGTGCCTCATAAAAAAGTGCCCTTTTTATGCCAATTATTTGTACCATATTTTATTTTTTACCTCCATATAGAGAGAGTGATCTGCAATCTGCTTGGGTTGGGGGTGCAGTTCCTAACAGGCTCAACCATATGGATAAAAGTTCCCATATAATGTGAATTACACCAACTAAAAACAGATATTACATTACACAAACTAAAAACAGATATTACATTACATTACACAAACTAAAAACAGATATTACATTATATTACACAAACTAAAAACAGAAAATATATTACATTACACAAACTAAAAACAGATATTACATTACATTACACAAACTAAAAACAGATATTACATTACATTACACAAACTAAAAACAGATATTACATTACATTACATAAACTAAAAACCGATATTTTCTGAATTACTAGAAGAAAGAAATGCACCACCTTTGGCTGATAGTAATTTATTAATTTCTTAGGATTTCTTTTGGTCTAATACATGTTTTTTTATATTTTATTTTTTTATTATTTATTAAACATAACATCAAATTAGACACAAGCATTAACAGTAAATATCCAATGAAATCACATTTGAATCATTATAAATGTAGTTTAAGCTATATATACCTAATACTTACTATCTAATACCCATTATGCTCTTGCTCGCTCACCCCCCCCAGACCCCCACTTGGATAATCCATCATCTTCATTCGTTTCTAACCAGGCACTACAATTCATATGCTAGCTTTTATTCTCTCCACCACTTCTAACCAGATTGCAATGTTGGTTTCACTGACACCTAAAATTCTTGCTGTAGATATTTCTAGATAAATCACATCGAGATAGGTAAGAACCCATACCTTCCGGCACATTTTTTCCGGTTGAAACCATCGTGATGCTATCAGCTTTTTAGCAGCTGTGAGACCGGATAAAACTAGTCTCTTTAGCTGTATAGGGGCTGCAAACTGAAAAACATCATTCAACAGCAATACAGAGGGATGTACAGGTATGTTCAGAAATAAGAATTCTGATAATTGCTGGGACACTTCTTCCCAGAATATCTTAACCGGTGGGCAATCCCAATACATGTGCATAAATGTACCCTCATCTCCATTTGTACATAAGGAACATAGGGAATCTTGTTTAAGTCCCATTCTGTTCAATCTTATAGGAGTCAGGTATGTCCTATGAATATAATTAAGATTAATTTGTTGGTGGTCCGGGTTACGTGACGCAATTCGAACATTTGCCCAGACTTTTTGCCAATCAAAATCTATTTCCAAGTCTGGTATATCCCTCCTCCAGACTGAGTCTAGGGGGAGGATTCCATACGAAGACGTTAGTAAGTGATGATAAAAATCAGATACGAAGCCTCTCGATGTCTCTCTTTCATAGAAGAATTTGTGATATTTGTGGTGGTCAATTGGTATCTTTAATGGGACTCCATGAGCCTTCAAACAATCCAATAACTGTGCGTAAAAATAATATGTGGAACTGGTGAGGTTACATTTTTTTTGTATATCTTGATAGCTACAAAAACCCTGTTTGTTGTAAACATCTCCCAATGTGTGTATGCCCTGCTTTTACCATTTGGGGTATCTTATAGGTCGTTTTCCAATAAGGAGTGCATTGTTATTGAATAGGGGAGTATGGCTATGCCATTTATGTTGGTTAGAATATTTTTTTTGTGTTTCACGCCATATCCGGATCACATGTGTAATAAGGGGGCCAAATTTCAATTTGCATTGCTTAATTGATAATATGGTGTATACTATGTCCTGCAGTCTATGTGGTGCTACTATATTTTCTTCTAAGTTTCTCCAGGATACAGATGCTTGGGAGTCAAACCAGGTTGTCAGTGGTCTTAAAGAGTATGCTTTAAAATAGTGGTAAAAGTCTGGAAATGCCAAACCTCAGTCGGCTTTGTTTCTCTGTGAGGTGGATCTTTTTATTCGTGGAGGTTTGTTATTCCAAATAAATTTATATGCGGTGGAGTGTAATTTTTTCCAGTAACCATCAGGAGGGGGTAACGGTAACATTGAGCTAATGAAATTGATTCTAGGTAGAACATCTATCTTACCTATTTATACTCGTGCCTGTACTGAGTTTTTAAGTTTGGACCACCTGTCAAAGTCGTATTTGATCTTATCTTGGAATTTTGTGTAATTGTACTTCGTAGGTAGTAGGGAATACCTCAACTCCTAAACATCTGAAGTGTTTAACCATTAGTATTTTTTCTGGAAGGAGTATATTCTTTGCAGGGGCATTAAGTGGAAGGAAGGCCGACTTTGGCCAATTTATCCTAAATCCCGATAGATTGCCAAAGTCATCAATCAACTTGAGAAGATGAGGCATTGAGGTGTTAGGGTTTTGCATGAACAATATTACGTCGTCCGCATATAAACTAATATGATGTTGTGTGCCCTTAATTGCGATTGGTTCTATGGATTTGGATTGTCTTATATATTGTGCTAAAGGCTCTAATGATAAAGCGAATAGTCCGGGACTAAGAGGGCAACCCTGTCCGGAAGAGCGCGATACCGGAAAGATTTCGGAGGTGATTATACCTGTTGTAATCATGGCCGATGGGTCTTTGTATAATACTTTTATCATATCAATGAATTCTTTTCCTAACCCCATCCTTTCTAGTACTGCCCATAAATAAGACCATTCCAACCTATCAAAGGCGTTCATCGCATCCAGGGACAGCATCGCTATAGGTGGGGTGTCATCCTTGCTGGCATCTAGCACATGTAATAACCGTCTTATATTATCCGTGATCAAGCGGCCTCTTATGAAGCCAGTGTGATCAGGATGAACTAAAGACGTCATATGCTTTTGAAGTCTGATGGCTAATACCTTAGAATACAGCTTGATATCGGTTCCGAGGAGGCTCAAGGGTCTATAACTACCGCAATCGGTGGGGTCTTTGTCTTTTTTAAGGAGGACTGTTATGAGTGCAATATTGTCAATCTTATGGAAATTCCCCTCCTTGATTGAGTATAAAATCATATTAAGTAATAGGGGTCCAATTACATCCCAGCATTAGAGGTACATTTCTGGTGGGATACCGTCCCTTCCAGGAGCCTTACCACTTTGCATTTCAGATATGGCCTCCCTAAGTTCATCTAGTGTGATGGGTGTTTCTAACTGTTTAGCGTCATCCTCTGATAGTTTAGGAAGGTTAATTTGATTAAGATACATGTCCATTTTGTTTTGATCGAAGGCCATTTCTGATTTGTACAAGTTGGAGTAAAACTTTTTGAATGTCTCGTTGATTTTTTTAGGGTCTGTAACAAGTCCTTGCTGTGCCTTAATAGTAGGGATGTTTATTGCACAATGTTGTTTTTTTATTGGATTCTATTATATGTTGTACCACTGTATTGCACATCGTTGCGGGCAAGACCACCCGCATTTCATTGTATACTTGTATGCCGTGACAATTAAAACTCTTGACTTGACTTGACTTGACTGATATCTGCAAATTTTGCGTCGGCTCGTATCTGCATAGCTAGTAGGTGACTTGGTTTAGAACCATGAAAGTAATACTGTTGTCTTGTGCTACGTATTTGAACTTCAGATTGTTGTTTTAAAATGGCATTAATCTCTTTTTTTAACACATTAATTTGAGATTCCAATCGAACCGAGTAGTTGTATTGTAAAGAGGAAAATAACGTAGAGTAAAGCGTTTCCAGCTCTGCCAGTTTTGAACAACGATTCTTGCGTATTTTGGAGGAAAAGACCCCGGTGAAATCCTTGATAAATCCCTTTACCGACATCCATAATATTCTGGGGTCCTGTACCGATTGCGCATTCTCCAACAGGAATACAACAAGAGCTTCTTTGAATTGTGTAATGAATTCCTTGTTTTTCAGCAATATCGAGTTAAATCGCCATCTTGGGGCTCGGGATGACAGTATACCAAATGATCCTTTTAGGAGTAAATAACAGTGATCTGATTGGGTACCATTGGGTACCATTTCCACGTCATAGTTATCAAATAGTCTAGGGGATGCAAAAACGTAATCTATTCTGGAGAATGTATTGTGTCTTGCTGATCGACAAGAGTACTTTCGGGTCGTTGGGTTGAGTGATCGCCATAGGTCATTTACACCTGTATTCTTAGACCAATCCTTTAATGCAGGGGTGTCAAACTCATTTTCACAGAGGGCCACATCAGCATTATGGTTGCCCTCAAAGGGCCAAAGACCGTATAAATGTTAATGTAATGTAAAATAAATGTAGCTACACATTTACATATTGTTAAACATGGTGTTTCTGTATTTATTACTTATTCAAGTTATACATATTGGATATTAATTTGCATAAATTTAAAAATATATGTTAGCTTATGTTATTTTAACAAATAATTTTAGTTTATCAGAACCCCATATTACTCCACCAATCAATGATCAAACCATTCAAGTAAATAACAAAGAAGAATATCATCAAATACAAGCTATGACATTAAGTTTGTTCAAAACCTTTTTGTCACAGTCAAGAGGGGCAGAACTAACAACTGTGAGCTGCAAAGAACACGTGGGACAGATGTAGCAGATGTTACAAAAACAAATGGCTGCACACAACCTTGCAGAGGCCATACATCCAACTAATGGAAGATAGTTTAATTAACTTTAATTAAAAGATTGCAGAATGGGTACAGTACAGTACAGCTCAATACACACAATTGTTAAGGGGATGCAGACCAGAGAAAGACTTTCGACTTGTTTACATCAGGGTCCCCCATTTTCAATTCGTAATGAAATTGCTATTATGTGTCTGCATGAACACACAACTGTAACTGTACTCAAAAATAACAAAATAAGGGTTGTCTCAGTTCACAACTATATTGGTCAAATTTTGGGTGGGATTTGTTTGCGTCCCTACAGCTTCTTATTCAATTGAGCGAGATGCTCGGTTATGTCACACAGCCAGTTTGCATCCGACAGTTCAGACAATATTTCTTCAACCCTTTGTTACCTATTCCGCCTGGATCTTTTTTGTATTTTGGGCTGTAAAATTGTCAAAGAATGTCTGAGGAGTAAGTGCTTTTGGCTTTTTTCCTTTGTTACCTCAGATGTTCAACATACATGTATGTGTAAGAATGTGTAATAACTAAGGCTGTCAAAGTTAAAGCTTTATTAACGCATTAACCCACAATTATTTTAACACTGCTATTTTTTAACCCAATATTAATGTAAAAAAAAATAATTTTTTTTTTTTTTTTTTTTTTTTACCTGAGCTCTTGGGGGGCCACATCAAATGACGTGGCGGGCCGGATTTGGCCCGCGGGCCGTGAGTTTGACACCTATGCTTTAATGCATTAGATGAATTTTTCTGATCATTGGAAAAGGTGGGATAAGATTTATCCATCCCGGGATCCCAAATGGAATTAAAATCTGCGCCAATTATAAATGAGTATTCAGGAAGGTTTAACATTGTTCTGGTAAGTGTAGCGTAGAAGTTAGCCTCGCAAAGATTTGGGGCATATGCCGCTACCAACACTATTTTCCTGTTCCTGTATACAATTTTAGCTATGGTTATCCGACCATCTGTATCAGACCATACTTCCTGCAATTCAATATTCAACTTCCGTTTTGCCACTATAGCAACTCCACGGGATCTCGTTCCAAAGGAAGAGTGGCTAATGTTATGATATATGTTGTCCTCTAGCGTTACTTTGTCTTCCACTAAAAGGTGCGTTTCGCTTAGAAGAGCCACATCAACCTGTTTGTTTTTCATCAGTGTGAGCACGCTTTTGCGATTATGTTGTTTATTTATTCCCCCAGTATTCCAAATCATTATATTCAAACTAGCCATAATCTATACATGTTGTTGTGTACTTGTTAGTAATGCGTCTGGAGTACGAATGCACAATGGATATATATCCAATTATTGAGGTCCCGTTGAGAGCCGAGCTTAAAAACATACATATATACAAATTATCCCCTAAACCCCCCTCCCTCAAAGAGCCGTACAAGGCTGTGTTCCTTTGACACCACCTTCGCGTACAACTCCACCCTCCCTTACACCACCGGTTAGCCCAGAATGAGCCATTTATCCTTAACTTTCCTATGCCAATTGCCATAGGATCTAAAACTTTAATTCTAATTTAAGAGAATGTCACTCGTGGCCTAGCCACTCTCTCGTTAATGTAATAAAATAAAAATAAAAAATATGCCTCAATTAGTATACTCATTTGAACCTTCTACTAACATGTATAGGTTGGAACATTTCAGAAAACAGAGAAAAAGAAAGAAAGATGTTTTAGAATTAAATTATAGAAATCCCTAAAATTGGGGAACAATTGCTTACATTTTGAAATAACTTTGCCAGGCGTCCACCTCTAGATGAAAATTAGGTTTTTAAATCCTTGCATGCAGAATGGTGGGCATTAATCCGTTATGAAGGTTTATTGATCTTCCATATCTGGTTCATGTGCAGGTCACATATCGATGTTATTGTTCCCGGGCCTTCATTGTAAAAGTCCAGTGTATTCCAGAAAGTTAGCCACCAATCATGACTTGTGTAAAACTGATGTTATGTTCCAGGGTATTCTTCCTGCCATAGAGTTATGACATTCCAGTGTATTCCAGTATATTCCAATATGACACAAGCGTTTGAAAAAAATTCCAGAATGTTCCACAATGTTCCAAAATGTCGACATCAGATCATGACCTGCACAAAACCATAAATCTATAAATATAGTGTCTAGCGTTTCGTATTAAACTATTTGTACCTCAATGTTGTCAAACATCTTGTTTGATGCCGTTCTTGATGTCTGAGCCATAGCAAAGTTATCCAACATAGATTAAAAAAATCGATTTATTTCCTTCATGTATTCTTCGGCCTCTTCAGGCGAACGGAGCCCTAACCTTTTTCCATTTCCCTCTACAATGGAAAGATTCGCTGGATAACATAGGATAGGATGGAGATTTTTCTCATAGAGCTGATGCATCACAACCTTGTAACGGGCTCGTAGAGTTATAGCCTCCCTGCACATATCTTCGTAGAACGACACTTGTTTATCTTTGTATGTCAGTTTTTCCCCATTTCTTACGTCCATCCCTGATGATCGTTCGTGTCTCTTATTTCAGTTTTACGCAGGGTAGCAATGATCACCCTCACTTTGTTGCCGCTGTAGTCTCGGGTGCCGACTCTGTAACGTTGGTCCACTGTCGTTGTTGTAGGGAAGATCTCTGAACCTAGAATTTCAGCTAACACTGACGGGAACGAGTCGTCTGTGCATTTGACTGATTCATCCAATCCCACTATACGGATATTAAATCTACGAGAGTAACGTTCGAATTCGAGCAGCCTATCCGTTGTTTTCTCGTTGTTGTCAAGTATCTTCTGCAAAAGCTCCTTGTCACCCACTTGCATCTCCTCTGCTAGTTCCGCGATTTCGACATGAAGAGCCTTGTTGCCCTCATCGACTTTCAGTGTATATTCGCTCACGGTATTTTCAACTGCAATAATGCACTCGGTTTGTGCTGCAGCCGCTGTTTTAAATTCTTCAAATTTTGTTTCGATAGATAACTTGAAGGCGTTAGCATTAGCGTCAGCCCTATCAGCAATATTACCAGCCTTGACGTCAGCATTATCTACCTTGTCGGTTAAGATCTTTACCTTGTCGGTCAAGTTCTTTATCAGATTAGTCAGAGACTCGAAATCAGGTGATATATTCTCCATGTCTGTCTCGGGTGAGGTTGCAGGAGCGGTGGAGGCGATGGTATTGTCGGTTGTTTTATTCTCGATCTCGACTGCCCTATCCTTCACAGAGCCGTCACCGGCGGGTCTCCCGTTAGATTGTCAGCTCCGCGTCTCTTTACAGGTTCTTTCTTTGATGCCATGTTGATTCTTTCTGTTGATATAGTTAGTAGAAGGTCTTAGTTAATATATACGTCGAGGTTTAAACACATTCGTGTTGTAAAAAGTGGGTTTTGAAGCGAAATTAACATGAACAGGAGTGACCGCTTACATGCTGTTGTCAAACCGGAAGTCCGGTCTAATACATGTTTAAGGTTCTTAGATGGATCCCCTGCTGCCTCCTCCTCTTCTTCCTCCTCCTCCTAATCCTCCTCCTCCTCCTCCTCTTCCTCATCTTCCTCCTCCTCCTCTTCCTCCTCTTCCTCATCTTCCTCATAATCTTCCTCTTCCTCCTACTGCTCCTAATCCTCATCTTCCTCATCCTGCTCCTCCTCTTCCTCCTCCTCCTCCTCCTGCTCCTAATCCTCATCTTCCTCTTCCTCCTGCTCCTAATCCTCCTCTTCCTCCTCCTCCTGCTCCTAATCCTCCTCTTCCTCCTCCCCCTGCTCCTAATCCTCCTCTTCCTCCTCCTCCTGCTCCTAATCCTCCTCTTCCTCCTCTTCCTCCTCCTCCTGCTCCTAATCCTCCTCTTCCTCCTCCTCCTAGTCCTGCTCCTAATCCTCCTCCTCCTCCTGCTCCTAATCCTCCTCTTCCTCCTCCTCCTAATCCTCCTGCTCCTCCTGCTCCTCCTCATCCTGCTCCTCCCTCTCCTCCTTTGCCTCCTCCTCCTCCTGCTCCTCCTGCTCCTCCTGCTCCTGCTCCTCCTCCTCCTCTTCCTCCTCCTCCTCCTCCTCCTCCAGGGGTCACTGCAGGGCGCCACGGGGAGCAGCGTACTGGCTCATATATTAGGCAGGCCATGGATTATGCAGCAGTTTACGGCACTGCGCCGGATCTTCATGTCCTCGGCTACAGTCCACCTGTCGCTGCTCTGGTCGTAGTGCTCCACGTTGGAGATGGTGGTGAAGTCCTTGTAGCCTCCGGCCACGAAGAGCAGGTCGTCCAACACCCCGATGCCAAAGGAGCTGCGGGGGGTGAGCATGTTTGGGAGGGCGCGCCATGAGTCAGTCAAGGGGCTGTAGGCCTCCGCGGTACGCAGGTCGTTTACTCCGTCAAACCCTCCCACCTGAGGACAGGACACATGAGAGGAATGTTTTAGTGTGTGGTTAAGGCAGGCAGGCAGACACTGTATTAATCCACTTAGGGAAATTAGGGCATCACGGCAGCATTGCAAGTCAAATGATACATATCTATAGAAATATCTAGTATAAAGCATTTGTCTCGGTGTGCACCTACCACATAGATGTGTCCTCTGTATGCAGCCACTCCCACTCTCCAACGCCTGCTGCTCATGGGGGCGATCAGAGTCCACTGGTCGGTGTCTGGGCTGTAGCACTCAGCTGTGAGCAGCCACTCCCCCCCGTTCCTGCCACCACAGATGTAAACCTGTAATAAGAAAGAATATTCTAATTTAGTTTATATATTCCATTTTATTTTATTGTACTTTAATTGTCTTGTCTGTTAATGTTGATGGACCAAAGGACCAAGACAAAATCTGTGTACTGTATGTGCAGCTGACTTGATGAAGACATTTTTTTTTTTTTTTTTTTTGGTCTTTTTCCCCCTCCATTTTCCTCCGATTTTCTCCCATCCCAATGTTAGTCGTATGCCAATTCCCAGTCCCTTCCTGGTCGCTGCGCTTTACCCCCCACAGTCAGATCATTTGGGAGAGTGGAGGCTACCACGTGCTTCCTCCGACACACGTCCAGCCAATCACCGCTTCTTTTCACCTGGCAGCGCGGATTCTCATTGAGAGGGCGTAGCGTGTGGGAGGACCACACTATCCCCCTCACGTCCAATCCGCGCTTAGCAGGCGCCCCGACCGAACTGTAGGCCTGCAGTCGTGGCTGTCCCTCACCACAGGGTTGTTGTGGACGTTGCTCCTGAAGTAGTCAGGCCTCATCAAGCCCATGCGAACCTGGGAAGAGACAAGCAGACAGCGGGTACAACTTAGACATCGGTTGTAGACGGTTTCTGTTGCTAGGGAACAGTTTGGACCCAAATGTTTGAGAACCACTGTACTAGGGAACCTAGTGTTGTTTTAATGTAATGCACAGTAATACAATTAGTTACCTTGGGCAGCAGCAAAGGGATGTGTGTTTTACGCTCCTAACGGGAGTGGTCGATCCAACGGAGGACGGCCTCGAACACTGTCTTCTCGTTCTTCACGTTCAGGTCATCCCTCTCGATGATGTCCACCAGTTGCTGCAGGGACAGCTCCACAAACTCCTGTGAGACGTGCAACATCTCCTCAAAGTGGCACACGATGAAGAGATAGGCCAGGTCAGGGCAGCAGTAGATGTCCGCAAACCTCCAGATGCAGACTCAGTTTTCCAGAGACAGCTGGCCCTCTAGGAAGTCACAGCACGCTCCTATTATGCCAGTGACAAGAAGCTGGTCTGCAGCCACCAGAAGCTCTTGCACGTTCTCTGCTGTCATCGGCACAAAGCGTGTGTAGGCGTAGTCTATGATGAGCTTCATCATACCCGGGGACACCACAGGGATAGTGTAGACTGGTTTATCTGAGTTGCTCCAGCGAGTGAAGAGGGTTCTGTGGGATGCAGAGTAGAGATATCTGATCAGTAAGCAACATTCTATCCTGTGTACTAATATATATTCACTGTAGAAGTATAGGGTCTTAGCAGAGTAGAATTATAGTATCTGCTTACAGTAGAAGTACAGTATAGTATCTGTTTACAGTAAAAGTACAGTATAGTATCTGTTTACAGTAAAAGTACAGTATAATATCTGTTTACAGTACAAGTACAGTATAGTATCTGTTTACAGTAGAAGTACATTATAGCATCTGTTTACAGTATAAGTACAGTATAGTATCTGTTTATAGTAAAAGTACAGTATGGTATCTGTTTACTAACCAAGCTCACCTGAACCAAGCTAACCTGAACCAGGATGACCTTGTGGGCATTAAACTCAGTGCTGTTGACTTTAATAACCACATCACAGAACCTTCCCTCCAGACGCAGTTCATTAAGGATTGTACAGGACATTGTTTCCTTTTCCATGTGGGGATTTTTAAATTGTATCTACAGAATATATTCAAGTATACAGACAAGTAGCCGGAAACAACAAGTGATATCTTCACTTGTCTTCTGAGATCTGTTGAATAGATACACAAATGTTCTAGAATGTTTGATTATGACATCATACTGTGACATCACAAATGTTCTAGGATGTTTGATTATGACATCATACTGTGACATCACAAATGTTCTAGAATGTTTGATTATGACATCATACTGTGACATCACAACGGAACATGTTTGAGTTTCATTTGAATAATTTAAATAATATGTTGACATTAAAAGAACAAATAAAATGATAAAAAAACTCAATAAAATATTGATACAAATTATAATCAAATATTTAAGTAAAATGTATAGAAATAAGGAAAAATAAGACAATGAAATAAAGATAATAATTAATTTAAAAGCTATTTTTAAAAAGTATGTTTTGAGCAGTGCCCACCGAGTCTGCTGTCCTAATGACCTGTCGGATATAATACAGAATATACAGACTTGGGGTCTGTAGGGTAATCACTTATTCCCTCCGCCCTGAACATTTATGGAGATGTATGGGCCTTTTAAGTCAGTGATAAAAGTGTCTTTCAAGGATAAGTGAGCTCCTGCACTGATTATTATAGTTCAATATTCAATATTTGATCACCAAAAAAACCCAAAAAGCATAAAAAGGCCCCTCCCCGCCCAAAAAGGGCCCCCAAAATAGCAGAGGCCTAGTGCCCTTTTCAGCCTTTGAGCACCTGCCCCTATAAAGTCCTGTGCACAGCCCTGATTGTCCAACTTTAGGTCACAATCGAACTTCACCCCTAGGTTGGTGACAGTTGGCTTCACAAAAGGTCCAAGGGGGCCCAAGTCATCAGGAGCAGACACATGCCCATTGCTGGGACCAAACACCATGACCTCCATTTTACTGTCATTGAGAAGTAGACAATTTACCGCACAGGTGATTGATTGAATGAACAATTTATTTAACAGATTGCAGAATGGGTACAAAACAGTAAGGCTCAATACACACAATTGTTAAGGGGATGCAGACCAGAGAAAGACTTTCGTCTTGTTTACATCAGGGTCCCCCATTTTCAATTCATAATGAATTGTAAGTAAGGGTGCAATTAGCACCGTACAATCCATTCTTTGTGGATCTAGCCTAGAGTGTAGTACAGCTACCAACTCATGTACACAAGATCACATGATCTGTCTGGCCCCTCCTCCTCTGTCTGCCCCCTCCTCCTCTCTGTCTGTCTGGCCCCTCCTCCTCCTCTCTGTCTGGCCCCTCCTCCTCCTCCCTGTCTGGCCCCTCCTCCTCCTCCTCCTCCTCCTCCTCCTCCTCCTCCTCCTCCTCTCTGTCTGGCCCCTCCTCATCTCTGTCTGGCCCCTCCCCTCTCTGTCTGACAAACTCTAACCTTAACCAACTTCGAAAGAGTGCCTAAGCTTAACCGTCGGAATCAGGGCAGGCGTTCTATCGCCATGCTCTAAGACAAACTCTAACCTTAACCAACTTCAAACGAGCGCCTAAGCTTAACCAGTGTAGAAACTTGCGGTCCCACGATTGGGCGTACATGTCAGATGACCAGAAATGACCTGGCCAATCAGAGACGCGGAAACGCAGTTCTGTTGTAGGCGACATTCAGGCAGCCCCCTCCTCCTCCTCTCTGTCTGGCCCCTCCTCCTCTAGTGTCTGGCCCCTCCTCCTCCTCTCTGTCATTATACCCTGGATCGTTTTGGATTTGTTGGATATGCATACATGTACCCTTAACATATTGAATAAATATGTTTATTATTGATTGCCTCATTTGTCTTTTTGAGTCTACTTTACAAATACAAACCAAAAGTTAAATAATTTCACCTGTGCAGCCATGTTTAGTCACTCATGTCCATGGAAACGACATTGGATGAAACAAATATGAATGTTCAATTAAATTCAAACTTTAAAATGTAAGAAACCTTAATAAACATTGATTTAATCAAATAATCAGTTTATATGGTAAACATATGACATAATAGAATATAAAGACATAAATAAAGTGCTGAATAATGGATAAAAAAGACTAAAAAGTAAAACAATTGCAAACTGGTGCAGGCAGATCAGCAATTATATTTCTAAATCTTCCATAGGCTATAGCTATGTGCATTAATCTTCAGTGTGATCATTCCAAGCAGCAGGGGTATTATAACAAAAAAAAGGCTGACTTCTCAAGTTTGGTCCGTATGCGGGGAACGTTTAGTGTAGTGTAATTTGAGCGTGTCAAATATGGTCCATAGTTCCAATCCACATGTTCAGCAGCAGTTACTATAGGTCTTCTCTTACTGAGAGACATGGGAGAGAGAAGGAAGTGGGAGGATACATTTTCTTTTATACTTGCCACAAGGTGGTGTACCTGAGTGGCTCCGCCTAGAGCGCCCTCTAGTGGAAACAGACATATATACAGTTAGACAGTTACTAACAATCCTACACAGAACCTCTGATCTCAACACTCCCACTTAGGTTTGTATTAGCACACTGGCTGACATCTTGGAAAATCATTTTACAAAGGAAATAATATAATCACAAAAACATCAACAGAACATGGCAGTCAATATCTACACACCAAACATGGCCTCTGAAAATCTATTCAATTTCAATTTGGAGGCAGGTTTCGTCATAGCGTCTGCTACCATGTCGTCCGTGGGACAATACATCAGTGTCATCCTTTCTTCTCTGATGACAGATCTAATGAAATTATATTTTATATCGACATGTTTACATCTCTGCAGACACACAGGGTTTCTAGCAATCACAATGGTTCCCTGGTTGTCCTCATAAACAACAGTCTTCTTATATATAGGTATCCATCCCTTCGAGCAGTTGTTCCAGGTAAATTCACTCCTGTATGGTCATAGCTAGAGCCATATATTCGGCTTCACAAGTTGATAAAGCCACGGTGGGCTGTTTCTTTGTTTTCCACAAAACCAATGAGCTGTCTGCGTTCAAACTCACACAATATCCGGTGGTACTCCTTCTATCAGTGGTGTCAGCTGCCCAGTCTGCATCACTGTAGGCTTTAAGCCCTAGGCCCTCGCTGCTCTTTCTGAAACACAGTTGTCTGTCTGCTGTACGAAAAACATGTTTTACCGTAATCCAGTGCTCCTCTGTGGGATCAGCAAAATGCTGGGACAACTTACTCACTACAAAACATAGGTCAGGGCGAGTACATGTCGTCAAATAGATGAGGCTACCCACTGCTTCCCTGTACATTTTTACATCTGTCCGTTTCTGAGCATCCTCCTGGTAGTCCAGTTTTTGATCACATGGTGTATCCCTTGTTCTACATTCCTGCATGTCAAAACGTTTCAGAATCTTTTACACATATCTCTTCTGGGATACTTTTACACAATTGGCAGACTGCTCAAAATCCATACCTAGAAAGTGTTTTAACCTCCCAAGGTCTTTCATCTTCAATCTATTGGAGAGCATCTCTTTCACCTGAGCTAGGCTCCTGGTGTTGTCCGCTGCTATGATCAAATCGTCTACCCAGATGACGATGATCACTTTCCCCAACTCCTTTGATTCCCTTGAGTGAACACAGGGGTCTACTGGGTTCTGTAGGAAGTGATCTTTGATAAGGCAGGTATGAAGCATCTCGTTCCAATTTCGCCCAGACTGTTTTAGGCCGTAAATGGATTTTTCCAGCTTACACACTAACTTCTCTCCTTCCTTTTCGTAACTGTAACTGAGGGGTACAATTCCCTGACTGTATTAATCAAGTACTGATATCATTAAATCACTACCGTCTATGTACTCCTGGCCAATACTGTACATAAGTATCTTAGATTAGAACACTCCCACAATAACACGGTTTTCCACACAAAATACTCGTTTACAATATTTATTACATAAAAGGGATTATATTACATGACTTAGTTGCGCTTATAAGGCAAATAGAATGTGCATAGGCGAGTCAATAGTAAATATTAAGAGTTATCTAGGGATATTCTGGGATAGGGGTGTACTACCGGTTGTAAGCCAGCAGAGGGGGGCAATGCTCTAGGAATGTCAATGGTCCACGGAGCTGTAGCAAAGCACCTGGAGACGGTGTATTTACTCCCTGCGTCAGCGGAGAAAGCAGCCTGGTAATCCCAGGGTGCGCTCCGCGCAGATGAAGGTGGAAGCCGTGGGGTCTCCGGTACGACGGAGACGGGCTTGAGTGATGTCCCCACGGGCACGTGGGTCCCACAGCAGTGGGTGTAGACGGTTCTCTGCTTCCAGCAGTTTGGTGAAGAATGAAGAATAATAATCCTTGCCCGGAGAGTGGCACCGCTGGCGGGGTGTAAATCCTCCGTGGTGCTGCTGCTCCGGTGTAAATCCTCCGGTGCGGTAATGCACGGTTAAACTTGACGTTACTATACTATTAGCACGGGCAATAAGTGCTCTATGTCGACGCACAATTACTCACTCCACGTGGTCTTTGACTCGTAATGAAGGTTTACTAATAAATAGAGAACGATACGACAAACAGACGTATTAGGATAACACGAGGCTCTATCTTGGGGCATGCGAGCCCTGCTCTGCCCACGTTGCGTAGTGGGTGAGACGTTGCTTGGATAACTGAACCAGACTGAACTGAAGACGAGCTGAAGAGGAACTGCAAGGGGGGTTCTGTATTCGCCGCGCTATATTTATATGTGCGGGGGGTAAACGATGGTGCCAGCCTGCTCACTGTCTCGTAGCCTTGGGCGAAAGCGGGCATGTTTGGGCAAGTCCTGGCGGTAGCTTTCAAGTCAGCTCGAGGGGGTAAGGCTTTACTCGGTACCTGGCGCCAGGGGATCGCTTCCAATAGGGGAACGAATATTATGGTCTGTCCTGCTAGACTAAAGGGATATTCAGTGCATATTGTACAAGGAATATACAGGGGATATCAAACGATATACAAATACCATACATGGGATCTCAGGCAATAAATATATATATTCGGTTTAATCTGACCCTTTGTAACAGTAACCCTCGGTTGTTCCATATAGATCTCTCTATCTATGGGAGCGTGCAGATAGGCTGTCTTCACATCCATCTGATGTAGGATCAGATTGTCCTCAGCTGCTTTCTGAACCACTACCCTTACACTGGTCAGATTGGCTGTGGGGGAGAATGTTTCACCATAGTCTATCCCCTCCCTCTGACTGAAACCCTTAGCTACAAACCTAGCTTTGTATTTATTGTGGCCTTCAATTCCCTCCTTGATTGAATACACCCATTTTCCTCCCACTGTCTGTCTGCCCTCTGGTAACTTGGTTAGAGTGAAGGTGTGGTTGTCTTCTAGGGACCTCATCTCCTCGTCCATTGCTCTCTCCCATTTACTTGCTTCAGGGGACACTATGGCCTCTTTAAAGGTCTGAGGGACCCCACTGAATACCCTGTAGCAGTAATCAACGGTGATGGGTGTACTGTCCTCCTCGTCACTCCCTTTCCGGGCATAGTCTGTCAGATACTTTGGGGGTTTGTGTTCCCTTGAGGGATACCTCCCACTGCTTGGGGCACTTGACGTCACCCTTGGGTGTTCCTCGTCATCGCCCTCTGGGGGTTGCTGACTGTCTGCCTGCACGACCGTACTAAGTACACTGGGTTGATGTGTCTCTGTTTCTACACACCTTGCTCTGGAGTCCAGCTCTGGCTCCTCTGTCTGTGTCTCGCCCTCACATGTTGTCTTTGTGACAAACTTGACTAGCCTATGTTTCTGCACTATCCATTTACCGGGATAATAAACCAGGAAAGCGGGGCTTCCCTTGTCGTGCCCTACAAAGAGCCCTTTTACACACCTGGACTCTAGCTTTCCTCTGTCCTGCAGGTACGCATAACACTCTGATCCAAATCTGTGCATTCTGGCTAGATTACACTTCTTTCCTGTCAGTGCTGTATATGGGGTGGTGCCCGTGTGCTTATTGAAGCACCTGTTTCTGGTGTAAGCGGCTTCTTGTACCGCATAGTGCCATAGGCTCTTAGGTAAGTTACTGCCTACTAGCTTACACCTAGCCATCTCGAATAGAGTGCGCCATTCCCTCTCTGCCACTCTGTTCTGGTGTGGGGAATATGGACATGACGTCTCGTGTCTTATCCTGTTCTTCCTCAACAGTGATTGAAACTCTCTGTTTGTGAATTCGGTCCCGTTGTTGGACCTCAAACATCTTACTGTACCATAAGGGGCTATGTCCGCCAGGAATTTTTCCGTGGCCTGGAGTGTGTCACTTTTTGCTTTAAGAAAGTAAACAAACACTGCCCCTGTGTACACGTCTGTAAAACACTGTACATATTTAAAGCCTCCTATGGACTCGTTCCTTACTGGACCGGCAAGGTCTGTCTTAACCAACGCAAGTGGTACTTTAACTTTTTCTGTGGGATTCCTGTTTCTCGATTGAGCAAACTTCCCCTTTATGCACATGACACATTCTTTATCAGGTCTACGCTTTTCGCCTTCAATGTGCATGTCCTCTGTCACTGTATGCAGTTTCAGTAAATCCTCGTAATTACAATGACCCATCATTTCATGCCATGTCTGAATATCGTGGCTGACGGTTACTTTACACATATTATTGTCATTACACTCTGTTTTCAGGTAATACATTCTGTGATGCACTTCTATGTCAAATTGCATACCGTTGGGCTCTATAAGAAAATGTTTACCTTCCATGAAGAACACTCTGGCCCCGTTTGCAGTAGCAGCTATTACAGAGAATAGTCCTTGTGGGAACGATGGCACATAGAGAACGTTCCTTAACGTCACTGTACGCCGGCGCACCCTGCTGTCCGTGAGGTATACATGTGCGTCCCCTCTTCCTCTCGCCAACCCGTGGATGCGCCTTCCGTCTGCCAGCTCCATGCTGTGTCCCTCCGGGCGGAAAGTTCTGTCAAAGTTCTTGAACAGACTCCTGTTGTTGATGACGTGGGACGACGCACCTGTGTCCACGATCAGTCCCTTCCTTTGGGCCTGTTGCAGCTGCGTTGGCCTGATGACGTACGCCGTCTGTGCCCTGGGGATGAAGTCCTCTCGTTCTGCTACTCTCCAGTCGTCGCCTCGGTCCGTCTCACGCCGACCATCGCCGCCATCTTGTCCATGCGCTTGTCGCGCACCCTGGCCGCGTTTCATCATGCACGCTCTGCCTGCGTGCCGCGTGGATCCGCAGGGGCCACACCAGACAGTCCTTGTGCAGTTACTTCTCCGATGGCCTTTCTCTCCGCATCGCCAACACGCCTGCTCCGTCCTGGTCCTGGTCCTCTCCCTTGGCGTCGCTCTGGCCTTTAGCGCCCTCTCTCCCGCCTCCGCGGCGGCTGGTTGGGTATCTTCTGAGGCCTCGAAGTTCCTTAACTTAGCCTTGAACTGTCCCAACGTCATGTCCGTTGAACCGTGTGTTACCAGGAGTGTGAACGGTTTGTACAGCTCCGGTAGTCCTCTCATTATCATCGCCATCATTAGCCCATCGCTTGGTGCTTCTCCGGCACCCCTCAATGGCGCCGTGATCTGCTCCGCTCTGTTGACGTATTCGGTCACAGTCTCGGTTGTTCCCTTCCTCAGGGTCGTCAGTGCTATGTAGAGGGCCATGACTCGGGGTCTCCCTCGCCCGATGAAATGCTCTCTCAATACCGCCAGGCTTTCTCGGCCTCTGTCTTTAGTGTCGCGGAATATCAGCCACAAGCTGGTGTCGTCGAGCATCGGTGCTAACTCACAGTACGCGCTTGCGTTACGCTGATCGTCTAGGGCTTGCTCTTGCTTTTCCGTTGAATGGTGGCCCTTTGTTCCTCCCTCTGGCCGCCACACATTCTAAGTTGTGGTTCTCCCCCTCGCCTCCGTTGTTTTCAGCGGGCGCCACGCGTTCTGAAGTGGGGTTCTCCCCCTCGCCTCCGTTGTGCTCAGCATGCTCTGTCTCCCCCGGTGCCGCCTCCTCTGGGCTCTTGGTTGCTGCCTTCCAGCGACTCCTGGCTGCTGCCTTCTTGACTCTCCTGTGAGTCTTCTTGGCTTTCATGTTCACCGTGGGTGGTAGGCGTAGCTTTAGCTCTCGTTGGTCTAGCGTCTAGCCGCGTGGTGCTCCCGGCGCTAACCTAGCCTATACTTCAGCTAATCTTGCTACCCTTATTATTTCGCCCCGGCGTTATCTGGGCCCATAACCTGTTAACAGAATTCGGCTATAGGGCGACAATAATGTGCATGGTCAAGATGCATGGTTTCTATCTTGAGCCCAAACTGGTGTGGTTTATTTATTCACATGTTCAGCCGCAGTTACTATAGGTCTTCTCTTACTGAGAGACATGGGAGAGAGAAGGAAGTGGGAGGATACATTTTCTTTTATACTCGCCACAAGTTGGTGTACCTGAGTGGCTCCGCCTAAAGCGCCCTCCAGTGGAAACAGACATATATACAGTTAGACAGTTACTAACAATCCTACACAGAACCTCTGATCTCAACAGATATCAATGTTTATTTTGCCTATCTGCCAAAGAAGACCAATACACTTTATCATATAAGTTGTAGTGGTGCATATCATATCTGTCACCAGTGATAAATCTAATCTAATCTTTTTTATTATTACATTTACATAGTCAATGGGTCATGTTGTTCAGCCTCACAATGCTATTGATAGTAAATGTGTTTACAGGTCCCACATTCTGGCCTCTGAAGTTGCTAATGTGAATTTAATTTGGGCCTCACAGGGTTATATATCGTATAGCGTACGCTCTGCTCTAGTGGAACTATCCCTTTATCCAGTCTAATAATGAATAATAATATTTTTCTCCACATGCACACACCCATCCGCTTGGCCACACCCACATCCGCTCCTCTACATAAGTGGGGTCGTGGCCACACCATCAGCTCCTACCCTATTTTCACCACTGAAAAAGTGCCTGTATACACCACTTTAAAGTTTAGTGCTGAAATAGTTATTGGAGAAGAGGAGCTGCGTTGAGATTGTATCTTTGTTTTCTCTCACAATTTCTCAAGGAAATACAGCGATAATGTCTTCGTCACCGGAGTGTCTAGAAGATGATGATCATTCTGACCTCCACCGGCGCTTCGCATTAGGGGCGCGCGTCGCTGAGCAATCCACGCTGGCATTGTCTCCGGCTCTGCAGCTGGACACTATGCTTGGGAGGCGGTCGGCTGTGTGAGGGCTGTCAGCCTCTCTGAGCGGGTGATGTTTTTTGCTACGCGGGCGCCAGGTGTGTCAGTTGTGGGGGGTCAACTGCACAGCTTACGAAGGTCGGCTCCAGGCTAGAATCCTTTTCGCTGCCCCTTAGCGGCGTGGAGGGGGTTCTAGTGTGATGCCCCACGATAACATTAGCTCCTCCTCAGTGAAGTCGTAGCTTTGTTTTCCTGGGACCATGTTTCCGAATCTGCGGTTCAATTCCCCGGGTCTCTGGACAAACGGATACCCTCTGCCGCACCGCTGGCCCCGCTTTTCAAGATGAAAAACACCCAGCACAAGGGGGGTGAGCTTGGTGTTTTCATTATGAGAATGTCTCCGAGCTCAGGTCGGCTGCAGCCCGCGTACAATGAGGGGCTTGCTGCCGATACCGCTGTGTCTGGTAAACACCGTTCTGAAGAGGGGCGTGTGTTGCCTTTTTTCCTTTTTTCTTCAGATTAGAAGAGGAAAAGACAGCGGCTGTCTGAAGTGTTGGCCTGTATTGCTATTTCTCACGTTGTACATCTTCAGTAGTAGCCGCTTAGCTTGCCACTGCGTTAGCTGGCGGCTACGCTTGGCTAGAAACGTTAGCTTGATGCTATCAGTTAGCCTAGAGTTAGCTGTTTAGCTTATGCTACAACCATTGGCGCTAGCCGTGAGGATAGCGGGCCCTGGCACTCTGACTACGGCATCATCTCTGGCAGAAGATGTCGTCGGGCCTGCGCCATGACCGGCTGCAGGAGGGGGGCGTCACGCCAGAGCAAGGCTCCAGCCATTGCCTCTTCTGGCCTTGCCAGCGAGAGGCCTTGTCAACATGGTAGACCAACCTGTGTTACGACCTTTCGTCCTGCGTTCGTTGGTGCAGGTAAGATGTCCATTGGACATTACCCCACTCTTCCTTCCTCCCCCTCCCGAATGTTTTTGGTTAATAACGATGTCTTTGTTTAAGAAAACATATGTCACTACATTTGGAGATACGACGTGTGGTGTGAACATTTTCTTGGTCGCTTTTGTATAGCTTAGGTTAGCGTTGGCCAAGGCTTGAACTGGGTTTTTTGTTGTATGATGAAAAGTTGTGTGTGTTCATGTAACGTTTAGACAATGTGGCTAGCTGGGTGTTATCCTACAACGCTGTACATAGTGGCATATGATCGAGGGCCTGAGTCCCTCTCTTAGCTTGTTATTCTTTACTTAAGAGTAATGATGAAAGTAACAAGTGGCAAGTTTTTTCACACATAAGCAGAGCTGTGGGAAACCTGTTTTCAACTGTGGCTGGCGTGCATGATGTGAAGCTTTTACACTAGAGGTAAGTATGTGCTTCATCTGGCGCGCCATGTACCTGGTATCACGGCTCTGTTTTTTCATTTTTTTAGGCGTCGTATCAAATAATAAATCCTTCCCCCCCTCTTTACTGATTGGCCGGGAGGTGGGACCTCCTGCCTGTCAGTCTCCCTGTCGGCTGAGGGGCAGCGCGTCACAAGGAGGGGGAAGGGGGGGCTCTGTGCTGCAGACCACTGTCTTTGTCAAAGTTGGATGATGTGATGCATTCGAAAACTGTTCGTTTTCTGCTCTGCTCTCTATTGCGTGTGTATTGGGCCGTTGGTCACTTGGCCCAATTATTATTGCATGTATCTTTTTAAATTGTTACTTACATAGAGGTCTCTCTGGGGGAACTTCTGTCTTCCCCTCTTATGTGAGGAGCATAATTAATGGGGTTGCCCTCAGACACGTTATATAAGGCCTGTGTCTGTGTCTTATTGACCGGCTTCCTGCTGCTCTTCCCAGACAGCATGGAGGGAACGTTGTCTGGTGTTTCTTATTAGAATTCACCATTGATGTGTTTCGGGTTCTTGACGTGCATATAGCGCTGGGCCTGGGTGCTTCCAATGTGGAACCACGTTATGGGCCGGCGCGCCATGGTTGCCCAATTCATAGAAACGGCATTTTTTTATGCAGGTGACTGGGAAGGAGATTTTTTATCTCTACCGAGTGCCAGTGCATTAGGTTAGACTCGATGACTCACGTGCATCTCCGGGGGGAGATGACGGAGTAGATCAATACATTGGCGGAGGGGTCTCACACCCAAGAGGTGGGCCACCAGGAGCAGCGCTTTCACGTACTGTCCATCTTGGTGGCGCCCTCTGTGATGTTTTAGATCGACACGCGTACCTACCCCCTCTTAGGACTGGGGATGGTGGCGTGACTAGGATGCAGGACTGGTTCTGGTCGCGCCGGACCAGGTCAGTTAACCCGTTGTCCGCCGGGGCGCAGATCAGCTGTTCTGGCACCCCGAGGGACATTGTGCTTTTCCGGGGGGAAAATGCCAGGCCGGTCCGGGCTTCGCAGGGATTGATGTTGTGGATGTGTGTGTCATATGTATGCCACTACGAGTTGCCCATGACAGTGGCGTGCTTGGTCCATACTGTGTTGACCTTGCGCTGTGTTAGGGGGCCTGGTCCTTTTCCATTTGTTTCACCCCTCGCTCCCCCTGCTGGGCGGGGATGGGAGGGGGCTGTCTGGGTGGTTGCTGTCAACCCCTCTAGGCATCCCTGTGTAGGTCCCGATCCGCCGGGCCCAGGTCCGGAGTCGACCTGTTGACCTGGGTTAACCCTTTGAAAACTGAAACACTTGTACTGCTTGTATAGCCTGTGTATATGCGCAGTTATGTTTCTAAAGTTTTCTTGGTGGGTTAAGGGAACAACCGCCTCCTGTTAAACTAAACATAGGGAGGTTGTTGGTTCTCCGGTGTGTTGGTAGCAGAGTCGACTCTCGGGTTGAGGCCGGGCTTGACCCCGTCTGCCCGAGAGTATGCCCCTGCATCTTTCATGATGTCTGCCAATTGTGCCGGCCTCTCCTTTGAGCCTCGACCCCGCTGGAGGGGTCGGGTTTGTGGAGGTCATGACATGGGGCACAGCATACCGAACACCCCTTCCGCCGGGTACTGTTCTCACAGTAGACCCCTTAGGTGCCTGTCTAGTCCGCAGTGCTCCAGGCACAGGTCGAGTTTTGGCCTGTTGCCTGGATTGAGGGATCAACCCCCTTGGGGGTTGTCTCCCCGGCGCGCCGTCTGGCCCCACAGTATTGTGGGGGGGTAGCCTCTTGGGGCTTACGGCCATGCCGACCTGGACACGCCCGATCTCGTCAGATCTCGGAAACTAAGCAGGTTTGGCCCTGGTTAGTTCTTGGATGGGACACCCCCTGGGAATACCAGGTGCAGTAAGCTAGAGTGCTTCAGAGCGGCGTGTCAAAGGGGGGAAGGGCCTACTCTTGATTTGGGCCCTGTCCGATACGCTGGCGATGTGGGGGGTGGTGTCACCAGTGACCGTCTGGTGGGGTCCCGATGCTACGGCATCGTTGACCTCACCAGGCCCCCTTTTTCGGGGGGTCCTGGCCCTCAGGTTGTTCCTAGGGCTGGGTCCTCCTCCGCGCTCCGCTGCTACGGCCTTGCCACAGGGTTGGGTTCTTGACCTTCGCCCCCGTGATGTTGGGGACTGTGACGGGGGTGTTTTGCTTCCCGTCTGTTCCCTGGTGGCATGTGGGATGCGCGCCTGAGTGGTCACGGGTCCTTCTGTGTGAAGGTAAGGCCCACGGTCTGCTCACAATGTGCGTTTTGAGGTGCTAAACCCTCTTCGCACAGTCGGATCAAATTCCCTCCCATCCTCCTCTAGCGGGGTCTGGGGGCTCTGGTCCTCCCCGGTTCTGATGGTTATGGGGGGCCTCAGCGGGTACATCTGTCGAGCTTCCACTCTGCTCAGCTCCTGTGTTCCACTAGAGCAGAGCGTAAGCTATACGATATATAACGTACGGTTATTCTATTATATGAGTATAGCAAGCACTCTGCTCGGACTCACTGAGGGCCCCGTGGTCTTCGCCTTCGGTGGTGAAAAACTTGGGAAGGAGCTGATGGTGTGGCCACGACCCCGCTTATGTAGAGGAGCGGATGTGGGTGTGGCCAGGCAGATGGGTGTGTGCATGTGGAGAAAATGTTTCATTATAAGACTGGATAAAGGGATAGTTCCACTAGAGCAGAGTGCTCGCTATACTCATATAACTATGGTTATAGAATAACCGTACGTTATAAATAGTGAATAAAACAGGGCCCAGGATCGACCCTTGTGGAACACCTTTTGTAATGGGTAATACAAACGACCATGCTCTCCTGTGGGTGAATGTGATGTGAGTAAGGATTTACGCAGACAAAAGTAGACGTTTAACAAGGTTTATTAAGCTACAGCCTACAACCCTGGATAATTGGTTTGGCCGGGGGGTCTCGTAACGGGGGGGGATTGAAGGTGAGAGACAAAATGGATGGGGAATGGTATAGTAATGGGATGAGGGGGTTGAAACATGGCTGGGGGGTTGTTTGAGGGGGGAGGGGACTATTATCCCACACTCCCCACGTTCACACATTGGTGTGTGAATAATAGCTCAGGAACAAACCACAAGCATTGATATCAAAACACATGTATAGTGTATTTAAAATAAGATGATGATCAACAGTGTCAAATACGTTTGACAGATCTATAGACTTAAACACATATTTGTCTAGTTGTCTATATAAATGGTAAATGGTGCATTTATATAGCACTTTACAATTTGTTACTCACATGTTTACCCAATTACTCACACATTCACACGGTGACGGCAGAGGCAATCATGCAAGGTGCCAACCTGCTCATCAGGAGCAATTAGGGGTTAAGTGTCTTGCTCAAGGACACTTCAACACAGTGCCCGGGAGTAGCGGAAATCAAACCAGGAACCTTCTGATTACCAGACGACACAGTTCCTTGCGAGTACACAGATGATTAGTTACTTTCACTTTCTTTAACACACAAATGGGCATAATTTTAAAAGTCCAATTTTATAAATTATTTTAAAATGTGATAAACCCCACATTGGATGTTTTGAATGTTTTGAACTCTGAGTAAAAAAGTAACTTTTTCAACCCATAATATTCTTTACTGGAACGTGGTTCCAGCAGCTGTGCCAGCCCAACGATCGTTCAGATCTAGATTTGAGAGAGAATGACCGCTCCGTCAATTACTGTACATTTTTACGGAGGCGGTTCTGGTACTCAGAGTCATGATGGCTTCCCATCCGGGGACGGACATTATGAGCAGCATCCCTGCAGCACAGGAGAAGAGGAATGACAACAATTAAGCTGCCATTTGCTCCGACTCGCCGGGACAACTGGACATAGTTACCGTCCAGTCATTTGTGCTACAGTTACACTGCAGTGCCTTCGGGCAGCATGACTAACATTAACGTGGTGCTCAGAGATTCCCATGAATATATCTGTTTCCGTTGAACACTGAGAAATAAAAGGAAAATGGGCACACACATAACAGTTCTCATTACAGCCTATAGCCCCTCTACCAGGAGCACTCTGTCCAGCCTTGAACTCCCCCTGTCAAGCCCCATCATTCCTGAAAACACACTCACACGTACACCCACACATTTCCTATCCCCCTAGGTGTGTGAATCATTTGGTGGCCATTAGGAGAGCTGCTGCGCTGTCGGAATAGCGATGGCTGAGTTGTCATCCATAAGGGTATTCTCTAGGTCCACTCTAAATGCAGATTTTATGAAGGGCTTGACAATCAATAGGAGGCCACTGTGGGAAACGCTTGAACTATAATCAAATATAAACATGAGAGGACCTCAGTTCCACTTAGCTACTTGAGAGGAGCGCCAGCCATTCTCTTTGAAGATTCCGTAACAACTTTCTGGAAGAAGAAGTTTCTTTTAAATTATAAAAGAATAAAACATTGTTAATTAAGGTGGCCTAGGTATTGGCTCTTACAAAGGGTCTTTAATTCTCCAATATATTCTATATGAGAAATGACAACCGAGGGGCAGAAGATTAAAGAAAACGGTTGTTTAGCCAAGAGTGTGATACATGCAAAAAATTATAATAATCAGCTGTTGGCTGTTTTTCTTTTGTCTTTGAATGATGCCATGTCGTGTTTCTCTCATCCTCATTACAGCTTGTTGCTTGCTACTTCAACTACAAAAGCCATTTCTTAACAGGCAATTAGGCATTCAGGATTCTAACCCCTGTGTTATCTGAGAAGTAGAAGGAGGAGGCATTGAAGGAGTCTCTTCTGTTTGTCTGTACGTCTGTGATTTTCTCGAGAACTGCTCATCCAATCGACTTCACACTTGGGTTGGGGTGTGTGTAGCTGAGGACCAGAGTAAGTGCCGCTCTAACAGGGAAGTTGATTGGATGAGTGGTTCTCGAGAAAGCCACAAGCAGGGTGGGGGGGGGCAAGCAATCGAGCACATCACAGGCATTGCACTAGTTGGCATGTTGATGATGTGGGTCAAGGTCGAGGCCTCTTACTTGGCTTAGTAAAGTTTAGACACTTCATTCCACACTTCTCCTCAAACAGTAGCAGACATGGCAGAGAAGGGACCCACACAGACAGGAACAGTCGCAGGATGAATGTGATGCTAACTTGACTCCTTTGATTGGCTGGTTAAATAAGGGGCACGTGTGAGCGATTACCGGCCGATGTCCGTCGACGCTCTGTTGAGAAAAGCTGGCGGCTCCAGCCGTGGGCTGCTTTTGTGAGAGATGCCTCTGTGTCCATCAGCCACAGGCTTCTGCTTTAAATTGAAAATTCAATACTCGTTTACGGAGCTCCAGATATTGCGATTAATTAAATGTTCGTCGTGCTGTCAGTCTCTCATCTCCCACCGACAACTGCCATCCATCCCCCCAGCCCCCCCCTCCTTTCCTTAAGTGATTCATGGGGCAGGCAAGGGAGTCCATCTTTCTGACGCTCACCACTTCAATCATTCCACTCTGGCTTTCTCGCTCGGGGGAAAAGATTCCAATATTAAAGAGACATCAAAATAACAGTAAAAAAAAAGGTAGAGAAATGACAGGC
>NC_140179.1:63262449-63479949 GCF_963971535.1 Notolepis coatsorum | reverse complement strand
CATCATCATCATCATCACCATCATCATCTCTATCATCATCACCATCATCATCATCATCTTTATCATTATCATCATCATCATCACCATCATCATCTCTATCATCATCACCATCATCATCATCATCATTATCATCATCATCATCATCTTTATCATTATCATCATCACCATCACCATCATCATCTTTATCATCATCATCATCACCATCACCATCATCATCTTTATCATCATCATCACCACCATCACCATCATCAGCCATTTTTTCCTTTATCCAAACATCTTCCACACCAGCCCCTCTGTGCCCCGACTCCTCTACCTACATCCTTCTATCTTAACCCTTTCACTGCAGCACTACCAAAAGGTTAACCCTTTCACTGCGACAATACACAGAAGGTTAACTTTTTCACTGCTGCACGACAGCAGGTTAACCCTTTCACTGCCACACTACAGAAGATGAATCCTTTACTATCACACTAGTAGTGTGATAATAAAGGATTAACCTTAAGTATAGTGTGGCAGTGAAAGGGTTAATATCTCGTTCCTCACCCAGTAGTGGGTCTCTTCTGGCCCCTCGATATACTACTTGGGGGAACAACGTAGTTAGTGGGAGAAACGAGAGCGGCAAGTTGATGGATAAGTGGACCAGCGCTTTTGCCATTTCCCACATCATGCCCTGAGGATCTTAAGAGCAAGAGGAGGGATGAAAGTAGGATGATGGGGGCACTGCTGGTATCAATCTGCCTGCTGCTGGCTCTGACGGATGAGCGAAACCACTACCCATAATGACCTGCTTGTTAACAGGGATGGGGAACATGGGGGCCTTGTACACATAGTTCAATCTCTACCCCCCCCTCCACCTCCCATTGGGTGTTATGAGCCCACAATGTTTCACTGACACCGCTTTGTAGAGAAGCTTACTGGATATGCACTTAACACCGTCAAACTGTGTGGTCTAAAGGAAGAAATTAATCTGTCTTGTGTGTGGGGGGGTTCCTGACATGCCCATTCCAGCCCCCACACATCCCCTCCCTCCTCCTCCCTCCCTCCCCTCTTGTCTCCAACCCCCCCCCCCCCCCCCCCCCCCCTCCTCCCCCACCCACTAAGGTTAAATGTATTTTTAAAGTAACTAGGAACTCACTCTAGTCCCTCCTGGTCAGAGAGCAGAGGCTTCCAGCTAGCTCCTAAATCTATTTGCTATTTGTGTATGTAATGCCTGATACATGTGTGTCAACTATGGCGATCTGAAACAAAGCGGGGCTCGCAACTCACTTTTGTTGCTCCAAGGTGTTTTTACTTGTGACAAATAATAGCAGCAGATACAACGTTTCGACCCTTCCGGTCTTTTTCAAGTATATGAATATCAATCTGAATATCATATACTTGAAAAAGACCGGAAGGGTCGAAACGTTGTATCTACTATTATTTGTCACAATTAAAACACCTTGGAGCATCAAAAGTGAGTAGCGAGCCCCGCTTTGTTTCATGTACTACTGTTTTTACAGTTTGGCTCAGCACCATGGAACAGAGGATGTGCGTTATTATTTTGTTCTGAACTATGACGATCTGACTATGCGCATCATTGACATTATTGATTCCACCACACTTGTTCTTTAGTGTGTTCATTTATGCCATACATTTTATGGTATTTTGTACACGTGGTAATTATGACGTTGTGGCTGTACTGAATTGACACACCATGCCAGGCTCCACCAATGAGACGTTGAGAAACTGTGATCGATGCGGAGGAAGTATTTAAATCTGTGATCGATGTGGAGGAAGTATTTAAACCTGTGATCGATGCGGAGGAAGTATTTAAACCTGTGATCAATGTGGAGGAAGTATTTAAACCTGTGATCGATGGGGAGGAAGTATTTAAACCTGTGATCGATGCGGCGGAAGTATTTAAACCTGTGATCGATGGAGAGGAAGTATTTATTGTTATGTTTCTTCTTGACTTGTTTAAAGAAGACGTGTACGGCCCATGGGGACATTAACGTGTGTTGTCGGGCCTTACAAATACATTTCATTTGATTTGATTAAACCTGTGATCGATATGGAGGAAGTATTTAAACCTGTGATCGATACGGAGGAAATATTTAAACCTGTGATCGATACAGAGGAAGTATTTAAACCTGTGATCGATGCAGAGGAAGTATTTAAACAAGACTCGCCTTTTGTTGACTCTGGAGGAGACACTTTATTCAAACGTTAGTCTGTTTGTTTGCACCGATGCAAATCAATGTATTCTCCAGAATTGATCCCCTAACCCTCTGTAGTGTGATAGTAAAGGGTTACGCTTCTGTAGTGTGGTAGTGAAAGGGTTAACCGTATGTAGTGTGATAGCAAAGGGTTAACCTTCTGTAGTGTGGTAGTGAACGGGTTAACCATTTGGTAGTAAATGGGTTAACCGTATGTAGTGTGGTAGTGAATGGGTTAACCTTCTGTAGTGTGGTAGTGTCACCAGACCCCCATGGGAAGTATCCAGATCTAGGGTTAAAGTGTGCAAACGCACGGATACACTTCCCAAAGGGCTCAGCTGATCTACCACTCATGAATTTCCCCAAGACCACAAACAGACACGGGAGAATGCTTAAGAAACTATAAGAAATACTTTATTACAGGAAATATATATATATAGCATACAAGTTCATAACCTAGATAAATAACTACTAACTAACCTAATCTAAAAGACCCATGCCCATAGGCCTAGGGTGGATAAAAGAAGAAGTGCTTCTCTGCACTGTAGGCCAACCCCAAGCTGCTACTCCCACCCCCACTATCTGTTCTGCCCCTAAAACATTGCACACATGGGAAATGGTGCTGATACTGCACCCAGGTCTGGAAATGGTCACGAACTAATCCACTGCACACTACATCACACTGCACACTACACTACAAACATAGCCTGAGAATATAAATACCACACGTCTGGTCTCAGGCAGTCACAGCACATAATCAAGTACTATTAAGAACAATATACACTGGTGGCACACAGCAAATATAAGGGGGCGTGTCTATAGTAGTGGGTATGGAGTGCTACGAGGTTTAGGTCTGGGCCCAGAATGTTCCTCCCACATCCTAGCCTAGGTTGGGGCAGTGAAAAGCGCTGGTCATAGTTGGTAGACAATACGACAAAAAGGGTATAACGCGGCCCGGAGGCGCGTGGGCGGGGAGGGTCCCTCCCCCCCTCCCTCTCTCTCCCACGGCCCCGGGCTGAAAATCGTTCCGACTGGGACCGGGGAATAGGGTACTGCTCTCCCCGTTGTACTGCTCTCCAACGAGCGGGCCCGTGTTAATAGTAGCAGCGTTTCAGCATGCGGTGCTCTCAATTCTCTTCAGTTTGTAATGTCAGTTTGTATTATCCAAAGTTCCTTATAGCACAGTTCATATATTCCATTTACTGATAGCTCGGGAAACAGTACTGTACATTCATCCGGCGCAGATATACCGATACTTTGTGTTTACTCACGGCGTGTAGCGTGGCTACAATGTCTCTCTCTTGGTTTCGGCTCCACTCGTTCCCCAGAAAGAAAGTGAACACAGCAGGCTTGAGCAGTAAGTGTCTTCCGTGGCAAAAGGCACGAGAGAAGGGTAGCGTGTCCTCGTATCTCCGCAGTTCCACGTTCCTCGTGTCGTCCGTGCGACTCTGTTCTGTTTACTGCCAAACACAAATCCTCCTTTCAACAGTGCCCGTCCTTCCGGGCACCGCCCCTCCACGCCAGCCAGCCAATCCATCTCTTGCTCCCTCCAGCGGCACCCCCCAGCTGCGTATGAAAGATGGACCACATGTGTAGACTGTACGATTGTAATTAGGTTATCCCCCCCTGGTGGCCCCGCACTCGCCTGCTGTCACTGGCCTCTGCACAAATCACCATCCCCACAGGACGCCTCCCCACGCTCCCACCGGGACTCCATGGACCTCACCTAAGAGGGAAGAAGGGACAGCATGGCGCAGTACTGCGATAGGAGAGTCCAATACACCACACAGTCGGAATTACACTTGCCTGTTCAAACGGCCAGGTAAGCATCTAGGTCCTCATCAGGACCATCACTGGGCGTGTCCTCCTCTTGGGGTCCCACAGGTACATCAACACACATACATACAGACACACATATACCCCCACCCGCGACATTCCCCCCCCCCCTATTTTGATGGCCGTCCCGGTCATCACAGCTGGACTAAGCGGATGGGTGGCTTGCCCAGGTTGCTGCGCCGGGATCGTCGAGGCGGTGTCACCTCCAGGGGGACCACTGCAGGCTCTGCTTCGGCCCCTGCATTCCCTCGGCTGCTCCCTCCTTCCCTGGGATCGACAGGCACCTCGATCTCTTCAGGGCCTCCTTCCACTCCATTCGACTCAAGGCCTGCTTCCTCTAGCTGTGCAGGTAACCTTGGTTCCTCCACAGGTCTTGGTACAGCGGGGCCAAGGTGTAGCTCTGGGACCGGGGGGATGTAACCGCCCTGGGCGGTCGCCGGGAGCGGCAGGAAGGGGAAGCGGGGACTCTGGGCTTCTAGGGGTGCCCCACCTTCTGCCGGTCCCTCCAGCAAGTCATCTGGGTGTGGATGCATTCCTGCTGGGCAGGGGCGGAGATTGTTTCGATGCAAGGTGCGACAAGGCCCCTCCTGGCCCTCCGGCCGGACCAGATACACGGGTGCTGCCCGATAACCACATGGGGTCTTGGTACCCACCATGGTGCCAACTTCCCATGGGCCCGCCGACGAAAGTTCCTTACCAAGACCCGCTCACCCGGCAGCAAGGGTACTGCTCAAGCCCCTCTGTCATAACGAGCCCGATCCCATCGCTGTCTCTTGGTCACATTCGCCTGTACATGCTCGTAGGCTTCAGTCAGCGTCTGGTGATGGCTGTGAACCCATCCCTCCAGGGTGGCTCTCTGTTGCGGGGGCGAGACATCGTGTATCAAGTCCACTGGTAACCTGGCATGGCGACCAAACACCACAAAATGAGGAGTCATACCGGTACTAGCATGTATGGCATTATTGTAGGCTTGGACTAGGTATGGACGCTGATGGTGCCAGTGTGGTTGGATGTCTGGGTCGAGGGAGCCCAGCAGAGAGAGCAGCGTCTGATTAAAGAGCTCACAGGCCCCATTGCCCTGAGGGTGGTATGGAGTCGTGCGGCTCTTCACGCACCCATACACGTCACACAACTGCTGCATCAGCCGGGACTCAAAAGCAGCTCTTTGATCCGTCAAAAACCGCTCTGGACACCCAAAGGGCTGGATCAGTGTTGTCCATAGTGCCTTGACCGTACTGGACGCCGTCTGATCCTTGGTGGGAACAGCAAAGGCATCCGTGTAGAGCCTGAACGGCTGGCCGTAGTCAGCGAAGGCCAAGATGGGGGCCTCCAACAGGTTCCTCTTCAGCTCCTCAAATGCCTGCTGACAGGGCAGCGCCCAGGTCACTGGCGCAAACGGTCGTCCAGCAGTACCCTGGAGCAGTCGGGTCAGAGGGGCGGCGATCCGGGCAAAGCCAGGGACGAACCGCCTATAGTACCCCACGAATCCCAAGAATAACTTCACCTGTTTGGCCGTGGTGGGCACGGGCCAGCTGCGGACGGCCTGAGTCTTCTCCGGGTCAGTCGCCACCCCTTGGCCGCTGACTATATGTCCTAGGTACCTCACCTCCCGGTGGAACAACCTGCACTTCCCCGGCTGGAGTTTGAGACCATGCTCCTGAAGCCGATGGAACACCATCTCCAGATGATCCAGGTGGCTCTGAAAGTCTGGGGAATAGACGATCACGTCATCCAGGTATATCAGAAGATGTTCATTCACCTGGCAACCCAGGCAACGCTGCATCAATCGTTGGAAGGTGGCGGGGGCATTGCACAGACCAAAGGGCATCCGTTCGAACTGGTACAACCCCAGTGGTGTGGCGAAGGCTGTCTTCTCCTGGTCCTCCGACGCTCGCCTGGGTCAAATTGGTCAATGACTCCTCTATCCGGGGCAGCGTGTATGCATCCTTGTGGGTCACGGCGCTCAGCTTCCGGTAGTCTACGCAGAAGCGCCAGGATCCATCCTTCTTGCGGACCAACACCACTGGGGCCGCCCATGGACTGGAGCTCTCGCACACCACCTTGCTGTCGACCATCCCCTGCAGCAGCGTTCTCAGCTCCGTGTATAGCTTGGGTGGAATCGGACAGTACCTCTCCCGAATCAGTGGTGCGTTTCCAGTGGGGATATTATGTTGAATCACCTTGGTACGTCCGAAGTCCTCCTCGTGTGCAGCGAATACATGGGTCCGTCGGCGCAGCAGGGCAGCGAGCTGTGCTTCCTGGTCCCCTGTCAGTCCCTCCCCCCTCAGATCTAGGGCCGGGTGGTCGGCCAGGGGGGGTTCAGCTACCCAACGCACATCCACTTCTACCACCCTGGGGCCTGTGATCGATACAGAGGAAGTATTTAAACCTGTGATCGATGCAGAGGAAGTATTTAAACAAGACTCGCCTTTTGTTGACTCTGGAGGAGACACTTTATTCAAACGTTAGTCTGTTTGTTTGCACCGATGCAAATCAATGTATTCTCCAGAATTGATCCCCTAACCCTCTGTAGTGTGATAGTAAAGGGTTACGCTTCTGTAGTGTGGTAGTGAAAGGGTTAACCGTATGTAGTGTGATAGCAAAGGGTTAACCTTCTGTAGTGTGGTAGTGAACGGGTTAACCATTTGGTAGTAAATGGGTTAACCGTATGTAGTGTGGTAGTGAATGGGTTAACCTTCTGTAGTGTGGTAGTGTCACCAGACCCCCATGGGAAGTATCCAGATCTAGGGTTAAAGTGTGCAAACGCACGGATACACTTCCCAAAGGGCTCAGCTGATCTACCACTCATGAATTTCCCCAAGACCACAAACAGACACGGGAGAATGCTTAAGAAACTATAAGAAATACTTTATTACAGGAAATATATATATATAGCATACAAGTTCATAACCTAGATAAATAACTACTAACTAACCTAATCTAAAAGACCCGTGCCCATAGGCCTAGGGTGGATAAAAGAAGAAGTGCTTCTCTGCACTGTAGGCCAACCCCAAGCTGCTACTCCCACCCCCACTATCTGTTCTGCCCCTAAAACATTGCACACATGGGAAATGGTGCTGATACTGCACCCAGGTCTGGAAATGGTCACGAACTAATCCACTGCACACTACATCACACTGCACACTACACTACAAACATAGCCTGAGAATATAAATACCACACGTCTGGTCTCAGGCAGTCACAGCACATAATCAAGTACTATTAAGAACAATATACACTGGTGGCACACAGCAAATATAAGGGGGCGTGTCTATAGTAGTGGGTATGGAGTGCTACGAGGTTTAGGTCTGGGCCCAGAATGTTCCTCCCACATCCTAGCCTAGGTTGGGGCAGTGAAAAGCGCTGGTCATAGTTGGTAGACAATACGACAAAAAGGGTATAACGCGGCCCGGAGGCGCGTGGGCGGGGAGGGTCCCTCCCCCCCTCCCTCTCTCTCCCACGGCCCCGGGCTGAAAATCGTTCCGACTGGGACCGGGGAATAGGGTACTGCTCTCCCCGTTGTACTGCTCTCCAACGAGCGGGCCCGTGTTAATAGTAGCAGCGTTTCAGCATGCGGTGCTCTCAATTCTCTTCAGTTTGTAATGTCAGTTTGTATTATCCAAAGTTCCTTATAGCACAGTTCATATATTCCATTTACTGATAGCTCGGGAAACAGTACTGTACATTCATCCGGCGCAGATATACCGATACTTTGTGTTTACTCACGGCGTGTAGCGTGGCTACAATGTCTCTCTCTTGGTTTCGGCTCCACTCGTTCCCCAGAAAGAAAGTGAACACAGCAGGCTTGAGCAGTAAGTGTCTTCCGTGGCAAAAGGCACGAGAGAAGGGTAGCGTGTCCTCGTATCTCCGCAGTTCCACGTTCCTCGTGTCGTCCGTGCGACTCTGTTCTGTTTACTGCCAAACACAAATCCTCCTTTCAACAGTGCCCGTCCTTCCGGGCACCGCCCCTCCACGCCAGCCAGCCAATCCATCTCTTGCTCCCTCCAGCGGCACCCCCCAGCTGCGTATGAAAGATGGACCACATGTGTAGACTGTACGATTGTAATTAGGTTATCCCCCCTGGTGGCCCCGCACTCGCCTGCTGTCACTGGCCTCTGCACAAATCACCATCCCCACAGGACGCCTCCCCACGCTCCCACCGGGACTCCATGGACCTCACCTAAGAAGGAAGAAGGGACAGCATGGCGCAGTACTGCGATAGGAGAGTCCAATACACCACACAGTCGGAATTACACTTGCCTGTTCAAACGGCCAGGTAAGCATCTAGGTCCTCATCAGGACCATCACTGGGCGTGTCCTCCTCTTGGGGTCCCACAGGTACATCAACACACATACATACAGACACACACATACCCCCACCCGCGACATTTCCCCCCCCCCCTATTTTGATGGCCGTCCCGGTCATCACAGTTGGACTAAGCGGATGGGTGGCTTGCCCAGGTTGCTGCGCCGGGATCGTCGAGGCGGTGTCACCTCCAGGGGGACCACTGCAGGCTCTGCTTCGGCCCCTGCATTCCCTCGGCTGCTCCCTCCTTCCCTGGGATCGACAGGCACCTCGATCTCTTCAGGGCCTCCTTCCACTCCATTCGACTCAAGGCCTGCTTCCTCTAGCTGTGCAGGTAACCTTGGTTCCTCCACAGGTCTTGGTACAGCGGGGCCAAGGTGTAGCTCTGGGACCGGGGGGATGTAACCGCCCTGGGCGGTCGCCGGGAGCGGCAGGAAGGGGAAGCGGGGACTCTGGGCTTCTAGGGGTGCCCCACCTTCTGCCGGTCCCTCCAGCAAGTCATCTGGGTGTGGATGCATTCCTGCTGGGCAGGGGCGGAGATTGTTTCGATGCAAGGTGCGACAAGGCCCCTCCTGGCCCTCCGGCCGGACCAGATACACGGGTGCTGCCCGATAACCACATGGGGTCTTGGTACCCACCATGGTGCCAACTTCCCATGGGCCCGCCGACGAAAGTTCCTTACCAAGACCCGCTCACCCGGCAGCAAGGGTACTGCTCAAGCCCCTCTGTCATAACGAGCCCGATCCCATCGCTGTCTCTTGGTCACATTCGCCTGTACATGCTCGTAGGCTTCAGTCAGCGTCTGGTGATGGCTGTGAACCCATCCCTCCAGGGTGGCTCTCTGTTGCGGGGGCGAGACATCGTGTATCAAGTCCACTGGTAACCTGGCATGGCGACCAAACACCACAAAATGAGGAGTCATACCGGTACTAGCATGTATGGCATTATTGTAGGCTTGGACTAGGTATGGACGCTGATGGTGCCAGTGTGGTTGGATGTCTGGGTCGAGGGAGCCCAGCAGAGAGAGCAGCGTCTGATTAAAGAGCTCACAGGCCCCATTGCCCTGAGGGTGGTATGGAGTCGTGCGGCTCTTCACGCACCCATACACGTCACACAACTGCTGCATCAGCCGGGACTCAAAAGCAGCTCTTTGATCCGTCAAAAACCGCTCTGGACACCCAAAGGGCTGGATCAGTGTTGTCCATAGTGCCTTGACCGTACTGGACGCCGTCTGATCCTTGGTGGGAACAGCAAAGGCATCCGTGTAGAGCCTGAACGGCTGGCCGTAGTCAGCGAAGGCCAAGATGGGGGCCTCCAACAGGTTCCTCTTCAGCTCCTCAAATGCCTGCTGACAGGGCAGCGCCCAGGTCACTGGCGCAAACGGTCGTCCAGCAGTACCCTGGAGCAGTCGGGTCAGAGGGGCGGCGATCCGGGCAAAGCCAGGGACGAACCGCCTATAGTACCCCACGAATCCCAAGAATAACTTCACCTGTTTGGCCGTGGTGGGCACGGGCCAGCTGCGGACGGCCTGAGTCTTCTCCGGGTCAGTCGCCACCCCTTGGCCGCTGACTATATGTCCTAGGTACCTCACCTCCCGGTGGAACAACCTGCACTTCCCCGGCTGGAGTTTGAGACCATGCTCCTGAAGCCGATGGAACACCATCTCTGGATAAATAAAGGATAAATAAAAAAAAAAAATAAAAATCTCCAGATGATCCAGGTGGCTCTGAAAGTCTGGGGAATAGACGATCACGTCATCCAGGTATATCAGAAGATGTTCATTCACCTGGCAACCCAGGCAACGCTGCATCAATCGTTGGAAGGTGGCGGGGGCATTGCACAGACCAAAGGGCATCCGTTCGAACTGGTACAACCCCAGTGGTGTGGCGAAGGCTGTCTTCTCCTGGTCCTCCGACGCTCGCCTGGGTCAAATTGGTCAATGACTCCTCTATCCGGGGCAGCGTGTATGCATCCTTGTGGGTCACGGCGCTCAGCTTCCGGTAGTCTACGCAGAAGCGCCAGGATCCATCCTTCTTGCGGACCAACACCACTGGGGCCGCCCATGGACTGGAGCTCTCGCACACCACCTTGCTGTCGACCATCCCCTGCAGCAGCGTTCTCAGCTCCGTGTATAGCTTGGGTGGAATCGGACAGTACCTCTCCCGAATCAGTGGTGCGTTTCCAGTGGGGATATTATGTTGAATCACCTTGGTACGTCCGAAGTCCTCCTCGTGTGCAGCGAATACATGGGTCCGTCGGCGCAGCAAGGCAGCGAGCTGTGCTTCCTGGTCCCCTGTCAGTCCCTCCCCCCTCAGATCTAGGGCCGGGTGGTCGGCCAGGGGGGGTTCAGCTACCCAACGCACATCCACTTCTACCACCCTGGGGCCGGTGTCTCTCAGAATCAGATGGTTGGTCCCATGGATATCCTGCAGGGGGACCAGTGACACCGTGGCCTGGGAGCACCGCTGGGGGATTAGCACAGAGGAGAGGTGGGGGTTACAAATACGCAGTGGCACCTTACCCCCCGTACCCAACTGAGGGACCGAGCCACTCGCCAGCCACGCTCTCCTACCACCAGGTCAGTGTGGTCTTCCACCAGCACCGGGCAGTCCAGGCGACCCATCCTTGGACTAACATCTGCCCAGACCACGATCTCAGACTCTGGGGGCACCAGGACAGGGGCCTGCCGCTGCAGTCTAGCCGTGCCACTGGCCACGTCGGCTGGGGGGGTGCTTTGTACCTGCTGGCAAAGGGTAAACGCCTTTTCCCACACCCTCTGGGCCGCTGGAGGAACAGTGGATTTGAAAGCTTCCTGCCCCGGGGGTCCCCTCTGAAATATTCCCTCCCAGCATTCTGATATAACGTTCATGCCCAACAGCCCATACTCCGTACTAATACAGTCATCGTTTACAATCACCACTCCCCGACCCAGTACCTCAATGCCGCCGATGGTGAAATCCAGAACCACGTAGCCCACAAACGGAATCTGTAGCCCATTGGCAGCTCGCAGGGTCAGCCATGGTAGTCTTCCGGCTCCCTCGAACCCTTCGCCACCGAAATGGCGCTGAAAGAACGATTTGCCAAACAGTCATCTGTGAACCCGTGTCCAGCACACAGGGTATCTTCTTGCCCCAAATCAGGACCTCTACTTCTGGACAGCGCCCCACCACGGTCGGTCTCTGCAGGGCCTCCATCATACCTCCTGGACCGGTCACTTGCCCTGCAGTGACCGGGACCGCTGAAAATCCGGGGGAGGCGCCGTCCTATGCGTGCAGTACCTCTCGATATGGCCTGCCTCCCCGCAGTTCCTGCAGATGGGCCGGCCCTGCTCATCCCACTGGTAGTCACGCGGCTCCCGGTTGTAAGGGCGCCGGCGTGGCCTGGCAGAAGGTCTAGCTGGAGGGCCTGGCTGTCCCCACCTCTGCGCCGGCTCGGGTCCACGTCCAGAACCCTGCATCTGGCTCCGTATTTCCTCTGCGAGGGTGCTCCCCAGCAGTGCTACCTGGTCACGTACTTCTTTCTGTAGCTCCATACGTAGAGAGTCTTTCAGCTGTTGTAGGCCGCTCTGGGGTAATGCTTCCATGCCGGGAGGTGGGATAGCTGGGGAAGCTCGGGTCTGGCAAGCCGCCACCACTTCAGTGGAAGCTCGTTCTTCTCGCTCGATGGAGCTTGCTTCCTACCGAACCTCCTCAAAGGTTGTCTCTGGGTTCCATCTCAGGTGGCGTAGGAGCTCGCGCTTGATGGGGCCTTCCCGCAGGCCTTTAGTAAACTGCGCCCTTAGCCTCTTGTTTTCCTCTCCTGCACTATCGGGGTCACTAACTCGCCATGTGTAAAGGCACTCTCTAAGGCAGGGGTTCCCAAACTTTTCAGGCCAGGGCCCAGAAAATAAGGCGTCAGAGAGCCGCGGCCCAATGGACATCGGCCCAATCCTATTAAGTTAGTTCAAGTTAGTTATTCATTTATATGTGCTATTTATGAGAGGGCTAACGTGTTGCAAAATAATAATGATAATAATAATAGCCTCATTAAAATACTATTGTTGCTTCGGTTGTTTTCAGCGTTTTATGTGCATAATCTGTTATTTAGTTTGAAATGTTCGTTGAAATAAGTAGATTTTTCGTTTTTGTTTATTAATTAAGTTAATATAAAACCATATAGTCACATTTTAGAATACAATAGAATAGAATTTTAGAATACAACTAGAAACACTGTCCTGGCCTGCTTCTAAGTTCAGTGGCCTGACAAAAATAAATAAAAAATAAATAAATAAAAAAAATTAAAAATTAAAAATTAAAAAAATATTTTTTTTAATTTTTTATTTAATTTTTTTAAAATCATCTCGCGGCCCACCCGTGGCTGCTCGCGGCCCACCTTTGGGTCGCGACCCCGACTTTGGGAACCACTGCTCTAAGGCGCAGGGTGAATTCCTCTATCCCTTCCTTCTCAGCCTGCCTACAATTGAAAAACCCCTCTTGAAGGGTATCAGAAGACCTATGGTCCCCGTACTTCAGGCCTTGATTACTTCCTGGGGGGAAGATTTAATAGCTTCTGAGAGGAGCATGGCTTCTCTATGTGCAGGGCCATCAAGGGAGCTAAACAGGAAGTCTATTCCCTGTGGGGGTGGTAAAGTTTGCGCTCGCAAAAAGGCCTCCACCTGGGTTAGCCACTGACTAAATTTAGTGGTCCCCTTTTCTCCACTAAACTTAAAAAACCCAATGCGACCCCAAGTACCAGGGCATCATGACTGCTTGCACCCTAGTTTCTCTAGCATTCTCATCGACCATGTTTGCTGTGGACTATGAGGAAATCCTACCGACTACGCCAAAATATGTCACCAGACCCCCATGGGAAGTATCCAGATCTAGGGTTAAAGTGTGCAAACGCACGGATACACTTCCCAAAGGGCTCAGCTGACCTACCACACATGAATTTCCCCAAGACCACAAACAGACACGGGAGAATGCTTAAGAAACAATAAGAAATACTTTATTACAGGAAATATATATATATATAGCATACAAGTTCATAACCTAGATAAATAACTACTAACTAACCTACTCTAAAAGACCCGTGCCCGTAGGCCTAGGGTGGATAAAAGAGGAAGCGCTTCTCTGCACTGTAGGCCAACCCCAAGCTGCTACTCCCACCCCCACTATCTGTTCTGCCCCTAAAACACTGCACAGGTGGGAAATGGTGCTGATACTGTACCCAGGTCTGGAAATGGTCACGTACTAATCCAGAATCACACTGCACACTACACTACAAACATAGCCTGAGAATATAAATAACACACGTCTGGTCACAGCACATAATCAAGTACTATTAAGAACAATACACACTGGTGGCACACAGCAAAGATAAGGGGGCGTGTCTATAGTAGTGGGTATGGGGTGCTACGAGGTTTAGGTCTGGGGCCAGAATGTTCCTCCCACATCCTAGCCTAGGTTGGGGCAGTGAAAAGCGCTGGTCATAGTTGGTAGACAATACGACAAAAAGGGTATAACGCGGCCCGGAGGCGCGTGGGCGGGGAGGGTCTCTCCCCCCCTCCCTCTCTCTCCCACGGCCCCGGGCTGAAAAGCGTTCCGACTGGGACCGGGGAATAGGGTACTTCTTAGTACAGAGCAGACCAGGGTAATGCGGTAGTGTCCTCCTGGCGGCAAGGAAATAGCACAGTTAATTACACACGTCGAGCTCTTACGTTCGTTTGTTTAGTCAATTGGCCGCCCCGTTGTACTGCTCTCCAACGAGCGGGCCTGTGTTAATAGTAGCAGCGTTTCAGCATGCAGTGCTCTCAATTCTCTTCAGTTTGTAATGTCAGTTTGTATTATCCAAAGTTCCTTATAGCACAGTTCATATATTCCATTTACTGATAGCTCGGGAAACAGTACATTCAACCGGCGCAGATATACCGATACTTTGTGTTTACTCACGGCGTGTAGCGTGGCTACAATGTCTCTCTCTTGGTTTCGGCTCCACTCGTTCCCCAGAGAGAAAGTGAACACAGCAGGCTTGAGCAGTAAGTGTCTTCCGTTGCAAAAGGCACGAGAGAAGGGTAGCGTGTCCTCGTATCTCCGCAATTCCGCGTTCCTCGTGTCGTCCGTGCAACTCTGTTCTGTTTACTGCCAAACACAAATCCTCCTTTCAACAGTGCCCGTCCTTCCGGGCACCGCCCCTCCACGCCAGCCAGCCAATCCATCTCTTGCTCCCTCCAGCGGCACCCCCCAGCTGCGTAAGAAAGAGGGACCACATGTGTAGACTGTACGACTGTAATTAGGTTATCCCCCCCTGGTGGCCCCGCACTCGCCTGCTGTCACTGGCCTCTGCACAAATCACCATCCCCACAGGACGGCTCCCTACTCTCCCACCGGGACTCCATGGACCTCACCTAAGAGGGAAGAAGGGACAGCATGGCGCAGTACTGCGATAGGAGAGTCCAATACACCACACAGTCGGAATTACACTTGCCTGTTCAAACGGCCAGGTAAGCATCTAGGTCCTCATCAGGACCATCACTGGGCGTGTCCTCCTCTTGGGGTCCCGCAGGTACATCAACACACATACATACAGACACACACATACCCCCACCCGCGACAGTAGTGAAAGGGTTAACCGTCTGTAGTGTGGTAGTGAAAGGGTTAACCTTCTGTAGTGTGATAGTAAAGGGTTAACCTTCTGTAGTGTGGTAGTGAAAGGGTTAACCATCTGTAGTGTGATAGTAAAGTAAAGAGAGATAGAGAGAGAGGGAGAGAGAGAGAGAGAGAGAGAGAGAGAGAGAGAGAGAGAGAGAGAGAGAGAGAGAGAGAGAGAGAGAGAGAGAGAGAGAGAGAGAGAGAGAGAGAGAGAGAGAGAAAGAGAGAGAGATGCATGACTCAACAAACGTTGGTTCAGGGACCACCTTGCTCAGGTCAGTGTAATGGAGGGCTGAGCAGCAGCGTTGGCTGATGGATGTCTGCGTGTTGAGTAACACACCCAGGTTAGTGGAGGCCTGGCAGCGTTATTGATAAATAACACATGACCACATGAAAAGCATTCATCTCTCACTCCTCTGCTTTGCCCCCCCCCCCCCCCTCTTCGTGGAGTTCCCTAAAAGAGGTGGTGATTTGATGATGTGCTTTTGGCTTCCAAGCTACTCAGTCATTGTTTGTTTTATTGGCGGCTGCAAATATCACTTTGACTGTGACTCATAGTAATACTTTTTTTTTTTTATCAGTAAACTCTATATCAGTTTATCATTTCAATAGGTAAATGTTTAAACATATTAATTTAAACCTTTAAATGTGCAGGGAACGCAAATACCTTATTAGGTGAAATGCTCCTTTAAACTCTTCCTTTGAAGGTGTAACACAATAAAAGTACCAAATGGAATATTCTAGGTTATGGGAATGCAAATACCTTATTAGGTGAAATTATCCTTTAAACCTTCTTTCTTTACAGGAGAACCATCAGTGATTCAACTATAATCAATGTCATCAATGGGTACACTTGAATCCCATTAACGTAACGTTATGTATATAACCAAGTTCTATGAATTCTGGTGACGCTCAGCGTCAGTCTGCACTGACTTCACTTCGTGCATGTGCACTGAATAAAAAATTCCACAATGTACCTTTACATACCAACATTCGTCTGGCCACACCCCTATCCGCTTACCTTCATAAGCAGGTGTGTGGTCACCTACTCGCCTCCTTCCCAAACTTTCACCACAAGGCGAGATCAAGGGCCGCAGCGCCGTCCTGACGCTGAGCGTCACCAGAATTCATAGAACTTGGTTATATACATAACCTTACGTTCTATTTCATTCTGGCCTCCGCTCAGCGTCAGTCTGCACAAGAGGAGCTGAGCGGAAGCCAGAAGCTCGACAAATGTTGGCCCCCCACAACCATTAGACCGGGGAGGACCGAGCCCCCCGACCCTCCCTAATGGAGGGATACCCTCCCTATTGGAATACGGGAGGGAGACGGATCCGACCGCGCGAAGAGGAACTCAAGCAACTCAACGCACAGGGTGAGCAGATCGTGGCTTGACCCCACGACTACGAACACGCACAACCCGCATGCCACCAGGGAACGAACAGAAGGAACAACCCTTGTTACTGCCCCCAAAATCACGGGGTCAAGAGCAAACTCAACCCTGTGGCAAGGCCGTAGCAGCGGAGCGCGAAAGAAGACCCAGACCCACTGAAGGGACTGGATCCCCTGGAAAAAGGGGGGCCCGGAGAGGTCAATGACGCCAGGCATCAAGACCCCACCAGGCGGTCACTTAGTGACACCGCCCCCCACATCGCCAGCGTATTCGGACAGGGCCCTTTCCCCCCATTAGTACACCGCCTGGCACATTGACCCTGCAACACAGGCAGTCAGCATGGCCGTAAAGCATTCAAAAGGTTAACCAACGGAAGCAGGCAGCGCCTGAAGCACTGCGGACGAGACAGGCGCCAAAGGGGTCAACTGAAAACAGCCCCCAGCGGAAGGGGCGTATGCTGGCGTTGTTACGCACCATGACAAAGCCTCCATAAAAAAAAAACCACCCATAGGGGTCGAGGCAGAGAATGCTGACACAATTGGCAGACGTCATGAACGTGCAGGGGCACACTCAACCGGGTAACCCGGGAGTTGACTCTGCTCCAACACACCAGGGAATCAACCACCCTCTTGGTACCACATACGGTGGTTGTTCCTATAACCCCTCAAGAAAAAATGGTTATCCCAGGCCCACGGTTTCAACGAAACATTACTTCGGACCGGGCCCGGCGGCTCGGGAAGCACACATGGTTACCAGAGGAGGTCCAGAAGACCACCCCAACAGTCCCCTCTTCGCCAAGCGTGAGAGAGGAGCGAAAGAAAGGAGAACCAGTCCCTTATGATAGTGCCAGGTACAATGTGTACCCAACAAAGTGTCTCCACAACGCCTAACCCTGTGACACCCGGGCCGACCCGGTATTTTTCCCCCCGAAAAAAGCACAAGTCCCTCAGGGTACCAGAACAGCAGATCTGCATCCCCGGCGGACAACGGGTTAACTGACCTGGACCAGCGCGACCAGAACCAGTCTCCAGGAGAGGGGGTAGGTATGCGTGTTGATCTAAAACATGAAAAGAGGGCGCCACCCAGACGGTCCTATTTATACCGCGCTCACTGGCCCACCCCAAGGGCGTGAGACCCCTCTACCTATGTTCTGATCTATTCCATTAACATCCCCCAGATATGAACGAGAATCCGTCGAGACCCAGTAACAGGCTCTCGAAAGAGGAAAAAATCCCCCATCCCAGTTGCCCTATAAAAACGCTGTTTTAATAACAAGCAACCAAGGCGTACTAGCCTCCCGCATGATTCTTAACAGAAACACCCCGAGCCAGCACTATGTATGCGTCGGGACCCAAACATATCAATGGACAGTCTAACCAGACCCCACATTGTTACATCAAGTCGCCTAGGAGAACGACAAGAAGTTTGTTGTGCTTCATATTCTCCACTCTTGTTTATTAAAAAAGAAAGAAACACCGACTGACATGAATCCCATGTGACGCAGCCGAGGGTAATTTTTATTTTTTACATTTTTACATCCCGCCACCCTCACCACAGAGGAGAGACGGAACTCCTCAGAGAGACTTCCCACGTGAGCCATAGATTGAAAAGTCACGGTAACATTGAGTCATGTGACCAAGCGACTCAAGTTACACGTATATCGAGCGTAGTAGAACAGTAAGTTCCTACACTCTGCCCCGACAACAACAGACCCTACATACGGGTCTAAACTCACGGAAGCCGTCGTCCAATAGAAACGTGCCTAGTGACGTTTGCTATGACGGGGGGAAACCCAAGACTCAATCGCCTGTGCTAGGTGCGGAGTCTGGGAAACCCTCCCCCCCCCCGTGCCAAGCTGCCTAACAGCTTGGCCCTGACCGAATGAAAAGAGAGTCCAATAACCCCCTGACCAATCAGAAGAGGGAAGGAGGGGTTTATCCGGTACCCCCTCACAAGCCCAACCCTTGCATACGACAACAACAACAGCCATATGATACCTTCAGTAGCAATGCTAATGAATAGCGCAAGCTAATTCAATGCACGCTAGCCACAGACACATCTGTGAACAGGGTTTATAGCAAGGCCAAGTTGTGTATGTGTGAACCCAACACCCGTATCTATGTTGTAAGACACAGAAAAATCTGATAGAGAGAGAGAGCTGCTGAGCCGCAGTACGTTTTCATACGAGCATTACTGCAAACCAACACAATAGTGTTGCAGCTCAATATCACTGTTTAAGCAACAGAGCACACAACTAACCTCTACCTTTATGTGAAGATTCAGGTCGAGGCAGAAAAAAAACCTTTTTCAACCGAGTGTAGGCTGCAGGCCTTGCTTAAGCTCTAACATGAAAGTAACGTCTAGCCCTCCTATCAAACCCATACTAGCAAAAGATTCACACGTTGCATCCCCATCATATGTTTGGTGAATAAACACACAGTTTGTTAACAAAAAATACAGTCCCTCCTTAGGAGGGACTCTTTATTTTTCAACAAAATCATAGTAGGGCCGGGAAGGGAACAGGGGGGGACCACAGAGGGAAAAAGTTAATTATCTTAGCGACGCCTGCCACGAGCCGCTCAGGGTTTTCCACCCCGTGGAGCCCCGGAGGGGCGGTAAACGATCGGCGGCTGGTCACGACGATCCCTACCGTCACCTCCGGGCGTAGATGGGCCGGCTGCAGTGGCGGAGGCGCCCTCTCTCCTCCTGGCCTTCTTCGCCGAAGGTCCAGCAGTGGCGGTGGTAGCAGCGGCGGCCACGGCGGAGGAACCTCGACGACGCAGCGGCCGTCTGACTCCACCGGCAACATCGGGCGGGGGGAAATGAGGCTGGAGCACGGAGCGCTCCTCCTGCATCTCCCTGCAGGTTGAGGTCATCAGCTGCAGTGCCGACCCGAATAGTCCAGCCTCGGAGAGGGGTGCCATCAGAAGTGGAGTCCTCTTCTTCTCCGGCACACGCACCTGCTCCAGCCAAAGGTGGCGCTGGATCAGAGTGGCCAGGGCATGCACTTTCCCAGCGGCTATAGCCTGCGGCTGAATCAGATGCAGGATGGCTCCTGCCGCCTGGGCGAGCTGATCATGCTGTAAATCAGTCAGCTCCGTGCCGCCCGTCAGTATCCCGGACATGAATCTCGCCAGTTGCGCGATGTTGGAAGTGGCAGCCAGAGATTGCGTCGCGGAGATAAATGACTGGTGACTCCAGTAAGCCAACCGCCACGCCGATTTCCCTTGAGGAACCAGCCTCCGTAATGGCTACCACACCACCTCAGGACAAAGGAGCGCCGCCATCGGCCTATCAAGCCGAGGCACGCCCTCCTTCATGCCTTCTACCAAACCCACCACCCGCGTGACTTGCACGTAGGCGGAAGTAAGGCCCATGATGTGGGAGACCACCTGTCCCTGACGGACGTAGGCCGCCATTGAAGGGAAAGATGGGTAGACAACGTCCACCCCTCTCACCGGGCGACGTTGCCATAGATGACCTATGAGATCGTCAGGGATAGGAACAGGCAGTGGCTGCGGCAGCGGCACGCCGTTTGCGACTGCCGCCGCCGCCATGAGCTCGAGGAACAAAGCATGCAGTTCCCCCTGCATACTTTCCCCCTCCGAGCCTGCGTCCCTCACATGCAGCAGACCACTGGTTAAGGAGCCACATTCTGATGTGGCTGATAGCAGGGCATCCCGCCGCCGAGTCGGAGGTTCTAACCCAACATCTGCGGACGAGGAACCCCAAGGAGACATCTCACCCCCCTCCAGTGTTACCTGGACGGGCAGGAGACATGTCTCCACCGGGCCTTCGAACAAGAACCCGTCCGCTTCTATCATGTAGTCCTCTGTTTCCATCGGCCATGTAGAGACATACGCATCCTCATCCGGCTCCAGCAACTCACCAAAACCAGGCCGTTCGCGTCTGCAAGCCACCATCTTGCGACGGGAGCGAGCTGACGCAAAAAGTTTGCGTCTCAAATCCCCCGCAACCAAAGGCGCCGGCCGCCCAACAGCGGACGACTCCCCGGAAGCAGAGGAACCAGAGCCGGAACCAGGCCATCGCACAGGAGACGGCGCTGGTGCTACAAGCTCCTTGGAGAGGCAAACTACACATCGGACGCCTACCGGGCGTGGCTGCGGACCACGAGAGAGGCCTCAACTCCGCTCCAAGACGTACGACAGAGGCGGCAATGGAGAACCGCTGGTGAAGGGTGACGTTGCGAGCGCGACCCTCCGAGGTAGACATTATGACTTCGCTTTTTTCTTTTTGAAATATATGAGAGAAGAAAAAAGCAAGAAAAAAATTTAAACATGTATCAACTTTCTTCAACTAAACAACCTCGTCAAGTGTGGGTATCTACCGAAGGCACTTCCTTGTGGTGAAAGTGAAGAAGGAGGCGAGTAGGTGACCACACACCTGCTTATGAAGGTAAGCGGATAGGGGTGTGGCCAGACGAAAGTTGGTATGTACATTGTGGAATTTTTTATTCAGTGCACATGCACGAAGTGAAGTCAGTGCAGACTGACGCTGAGCGGAGGCCAGAATGAAATAGAACTTGTCCTCTTTACAAGAGAACATCAGTAGTTCAAATATCTTACTGGGTGTAATTACCCTTTAAGTCTCCCTTCCTATAGGAGAATTATCAATGGTTCAAGTATCTTACTGGGTGTAATTACCCTTAAGTCTCCCTTCTTATAGAAGAAATATCAGTACCCATATATCAAATTAAATCAAATCAAATACAAAACACAATATCAAAATAACAAAAGGTGAACGGGGTCGAAGCCCTTGGAATGTCCTTATGTTCTCGTTCAATCAGTTCAATCTGTGGAAGTTCTTATAATTCAAGTTCAATCAGTTCAATCCTACCGGACTGTTGAGGTAACAGGAGTTGAGCAACAGGGGTATTCGAATCAGGCTGGCATTAGCCTTGAGCCAGTGTGCGACCCATAGCATGGTCTTTGCAGCGGGGGGGGGGGGGGGGGGGGGGGGGTGCGCGGCGCGCGGCGCGCCTCTCAGGGAGGAGTCAGACTGTTGGAGGATACTGTGATCGCAGACGTTAATGTAGCCTGTAGCCTGTAGACCTTGTGTATGTATGTATGTGACAAATAAACCTCTTGAATCCTGTCACATATTCAATCAGTTTCAGTTCTACAGAACACATAATACTAGACAACTCACTTGTTGAGGTCCGGCCGTCTGGACGGTCTGGGCTTCCACAGCACATTCATTTAATTAGATGATAGATCATCATACAACACTGTCTACTCTACAGTATCTAATCCTATCCTGTGTTCTGATACGAGTCCGACCGCAGGCGCCGGCACGGTCACCGGGCGTTGTAATACTAATAATAGTCGCAGTAGGCTGCAGCGCCGCCGCGCTCCGAATGGTAATTGCAAGAATAGCATGCATGTTGCCATATTACGTGTGAATTAGTGCGCAAATCATTAATCATACATCCAAAATAGCATACGTTTATTATTATACACGATGATGATACAGAAAATTACAGAAAAATAAAAAATGCATGGCAAAAGTAGCATTTATTTTCAGTAATTTAAAGACCCCCAGGGGAGCTTTAGAGACCCCCAAGGGAGCTGATGTCTGATCTAGGGGAGCTATAGCGGACCGAGCTCACCCCGTGGATCGCACCCTGCCTTGAGCTATATCAGAGGTTCAGTGGGTTGGCTCGCCATCTTGTATCGGTCCGGCACACTGCCTCGTCCCGCGTGGGCACACGTGGTGATGGGTGGTCTGGAACTGCTCCCAGGGTGGAACGGGGTGCTGGGCTAACCTAAAAACCTGGCCTGCTTGCAAGCAGGCATTCAGAAAATAAAAGCTATTTACCATCTTTTATCGCTTCATCATCTTTTCATTGCTTTCAGAATGAATAATCAATCAGGCTACTTTTAGCTATGCTAAGCTAAAGTAGGCTATCTTATCACAGCACGTGGGATTATCATATGCCACATGCTAATTTAGGCTAAAGTACACTAGCATATGGAACGTTCCCCACGTTCATATAAAACTCTCAAAAACATTCAAAATGTATATAGACCTTGTTCTTATCGTACAATACAATTATAAGTACTTCTGAAATGGTTCCTTCCTAGTTTTCATTTAACCAAATTGAGCTTGGGGCAGTTTGTGTATGACTCAGAATGAAACTACGTTAACGTTATTAGCTTGTACCATGGAGCTAACCATTCTGCACACTCGACAATTGAATAGCACAATATTGATTGAAACTCACCAAAACCGCAGGCTACAGCTACTTTACTGCAACGCTTCTTCGGTTTTGCCACTGGGGGAATCTTTTATAACTGTTTGATAACTGGTTTTATCATGCTATATTTCATCTCGTTATCCAGCAACGTTATCAGCTGCGGCTTCTCCATGGAATGAGTGTCTGCATCTGCGCAGTAGTGCAGATTCACCTGCCGTTAAGCAAAAACGTGACATCTATCTCACTCACGTCATCTCACGTCATGACGCAAATTAAAGGGCAATGCTGTAATTCAAAGGGACTTGGTATCCAATGATACTAACTACCAGTAGCGGCGCCAGATAATTGGCCTCGCGGGAGCTTTGGAGGGGCTGGATTGTTTATAGCAGGGGCTAATGAATTTTAATGCAACAAACAAAATAACGGCTAATATAGGCTAGGGGTCGGCTATTAGGTTTGGCCACGGGCCAGATTTTCCACAAGCCGTTGCTTGGCGGGCCAGGATAAAAAACAATGGCTAATTTAATATACTGATATTGAAAAAAAAAAAACGTTTTTCTCTGGTCTGCATCCCCTTAACAATTGTGTGTATTGCGCCGTACTGTATTGTACCCATTCTGCAATCTGTTTTTCATTCATTCATTCATTCATTCATGAACAGCAGATCAGCTGTTGCAGTCAGATCACCGCGGCGGGTGACGAACAGATCAGAATGCATGCAAACACGACTCACCATACCTTGTTTGTTGTTAAGTCCTCCAAAATCCCTGCTAATGTTTGAAACATGTCACATATCCACTCGCCGCCCTCCAATTCCAGATTGGCGTTGAATGCAGCAGCTACTTTATCTGCCAACTTGCCTCGTTGTTGTTGTTGTTGTTGTCGCCACATATTATGCAGAGAGGACGTCGGCTCGGCACGCAAGAATCACAGACCTGTTGCGATAAACCCGTATTTTATGTATGGCTCCTGTTTCTTAAAAGAAGCGTTATATTTCCCCGTTCTATCCAAAGATGTTTGTTTTGTTTTTTTAACTCGCACGCATCTCGAACGCGGAAGTGAAAGTGCGTTAGGGAAATAATATACATGTGGCCCGGTGGGACTATTCCATTGGTTCTCCCAGTCCACGTGACCATTTCTAGCATTTCAATTGGCTATAGTGACAGACTTGCTTTTGATGACGTCCGGTAGATAGATACAGCTTCACAATAAAAGAGGTGGAGATACTCATCACGCAAACCCACGATAATGTTGCCGTCTCTCTCTGCCAAATTTCTCAGTTCTTCGCTTGATATAATTAATACAAATGTCCAATATAACGGAATTCGTAATGTATTTTATATATAAATAAAATAAAAAAACATAACTGGGAGGGGGGGCTTAGAGGGGGCTAAGCCTTTTTCAGAGGGGGCTTAAGCCCCTGCTAGCCCCTCCCCCCCGCCGCCCCTGCTAACTACCCATGTTCTTACATAATAGCCTTAACTATTTATGTTCTTATTCAATGGCATTAACTATTTATGTTCCTATGACTTGAATAGTTATGAATCTGAAACCTGGGTTACATCAGTTGACCTTAAAACAGCAGAGATAGTTTTTAAAGCTAGAAGTTATCAACTGCCATGTAACTTACACATTTTGTTTAAAGAACGAGAGGTGACGTATAATTTAAGAAGAACACTCAATTTGAAACAGCCTAGAGCTCGAACCACACTTAAAAGTATGTCTGTGTCAGTTAAAGGAGTGAAACTCTGGAACAATATACCGGATGAAATAAAAAACAGCAGGAGTATTTTTAAGTTTAAAAATATGTTTAAAAACAGGGTTCTAGAATCTTATAGTAAAATGTAACCTACAATCTGTTTTTGAATTTTTTTCTACCATGAAACTCTGGTATTGAAGATGAATTTTTAATTTTCCTATGTTGGCTTATGTTCTTTTCAGGATCGTTTTTTGTTGATTGTTGATTTTTAGTTTGTTTGTTTGTTTTATCTTGCAAACTTTAACTTTTTGTGTTCTTTTCTGGATCGGTTTTTGTTGATTTTTGATTGTTGATTTATTTTTGTTTGTTATATTTTGAAAACTTAAACTTTTTTGAATTAGTTTTTTGAATTAGGGGTAGGTTGCTCTATAAGCCTTCGGCTTCAAACCTATCCTTTTCGTTTGTTTATTTGTGAAAATGTTCGAAAAATTATTTGTTTGTTTATTTATTTGTAAACATTCGAAATAAAATAATTCATTGTGGCGTATTGTCAATTTATTAGTTAATGACAACTAACAACTAACGTTATTTATTTAAATTGTTCCTGTTAATGAATAATTAACATAAGTAGCATGGTAATAATACGTATTGATACATTCATTTATATAACAAATGATACACCAGTAGAAGTCATGTTATTTTCTCATTGTCCTTGCTGTGTCGCTTGTCTGCCGTCGCCTCAAAATAGGATTGAGGCGATATTTAGCCAGGCGACAGAAGTTGCTGCGCGATCGTCGCTCGAAAATCTCCTGCCGTGTGGGTGGTCTCATTCATAACAATGGAAGCGATACAATTCTGTACGTCGCCTGGCTTAAAAAGTCGGTCGCCTGGCAAAAATCGCCCGCCGTGTGCATTGGACTTCCTCCCCCCTCCCTCACTGCCTGCCTCCAGGACATAACAACATGGATGACCACCAACTTCCTTCAACTCAACAGCAAGAAGACCGAATTAATAGTTGTAGCCTCCCCAGCCCTCCTCCAAAAGATCGACCACCTTGTTCTCTCCGTGGATGGCTACTCCATCTGCCCCTCCACGGAGGTAATGAACCTGGGCGTAATACTAGACTCAACTCTCTCATTTCACCCTCACGTCAAGTCTGTCACCAGATCCGCCTTATTCCACCTCAGAACTATTTCCCGCCTCCGCCCCTCACTCTACGACACCTCAGCGGAAACACTCATTCACGCCTTCATCACTTCCCGCCTCGACTACTGTAACGGAATCCTTCTTGGTGCTTCCAAAAAGGTTCTGGATCGCTTACAGTACGTCCAAAACTCTGCTGCGAGGGTCCTCACACGCACCAAACCCTGGCAGCACATCACCCCCACCCTGCAAAAACTCCACTGGCTCCCCATCAACTACCGAATCTCCTACAAGATCCTCCTCTTCACCTACAAATCCCTGCACGGGTTGGCCCCTTCCTACCTGACCAACCTACTCCACCCCTACACTCCAGCACGAGGCCTCCGCTCCTCCAACTCCGACCTCCTCACCATCCCCCGCATCAGGCGTTCCACACTGGGAGACCAAGCTTTTGCTGTAGCTGCCCCCAGGCTGTGGAACTCCCTCTCCCCCTCCATCCGAGGCTCTGACACCATCAACCTCTTCAAAACCCACATAAAAACCCACCTGTTCACACTTGCCTTCACGCAACATGGCCCTGCTCCCAAGTAGCCCAACCCTGACTCTTTTCTTTTAAGCCACAGATCCCGTTGTTTTATTTTGTTGTTTGTTTGTTTGTTTTTGTTTTGTTTTCTGTTTTTTGTTTGTTAATTTCAACCACTTCATCCAATTGGACAGCACCTTGCTTCCTTTTCTTATCTTATTTGTTTTTTCCTGTTGTTACTATACACATATATATATATTTTTTTACCCTTTCCTTGTACAGTGTCCTTGAGTCTGAGAGAGGCGATTCTCTCTTAAAATGCTATTTATTATTATTATTATTAGAGTTGCAAAGAGTGCAAAAAGACCCGCCTCCTTGGTGACATCACTCCGTATCATGACCTCTTGTCAGCATTTTCCAAAACATTGCTACTGCCAAAGCCTCCTTTTTTCACTATAAGATTGAGGCCTCGGCTAAGAACCTCCATAAACTGTACTGTATGCCACAGAAAACATGTTTTAACACTGTTGACGTCGAACCGTCCCACTACATGGACCCGAAAACCTCCCTACTCCTCCAGACCATCGCACCAGACGTTCCTAACTGCAACCACTCCTCCCTCAACTCCGGGTTGGTTGCCACTTCTCTAAAACAAGCCGGACCATTGGCTGACGGATGGAATTAGAAGAAAGACAGAGCCTGAGAGCCAGGGTGCGATCCATGGGGGAGCTCGGTGAGCCATAGCTCCCCTAGGTCAGGCACCAGCTCCCCTGAAAACATGATTTGTGAATTTTTGGGGGGTCTCTAAATTACTGAAAATAAATGCTACTTTTGCCATGCATTTCTCATTTTTCTGTAATTTTCTGTATCATCATCGTGTATAATAATAAACGTATGCTATTTTGATGTAGTGATTTGCGCACTAATTCACACGCGTAATATGGCAACATGCATGCTATTCTTGCAATTACCATTTGGAGCGCGCCGGCGCTGCAGCCTGCACGCACGGCACAAATCAAACTTGACCCACGTTGTAACCTGTGACTTGTTGACAGTGATAGTTTTGACAGGTAAATAAGGTCACTCAGGAATGGATAATGTCTAAACGAAAAATGCAACAAGTAAGCCTTTAAACCAATTTTGGTTTCACGAAGAAAGTGAAGCAGTCAATCGACTTGACAGAGCAGCAGGAGGCGGGATCATCTACAGGCGACGCCGTTACACCTGCTGCTGCGGTGGGGACTATTATGTCTGACTGACAACGCCCGGTGACCGTGCCGGTGTCCCGGCGCCTGCGGTCGTATCAGAACACAGGATAGGCAGAGAGAAGAAGCTGGAGATGGGGGTAATTTGGGTAACAGCTCGACAGAAGAAGAAGATACTGTAGACAGTGTTGGATCTATCATCTATTTAACTAAATGGATACTTTTTTATCATGGAATGTGCTGTGGAAGCCCAGACCGTCCAGACGGCCGGTGACCACAACATCAACAAGTGAGTTGTCTATTACAATATGTGTTCTGTAGTTACTGAAACTGATTGAATATATGACAGGATTCAAGAGGTTTATTTGTCACATACATAAATACATACACAAGGCCTACTACAGGCTACAGTACGTCTGCGATCACAGTATCCTCCGACAGTCTGACTCCCCCCGCAAAAAAATAATAAGGTTCCTTGGCTCACCCAAAGACCATGCTATGGTTCGCACACTGCTGAGAGCTGCAGAGAGGAAGTGCAGAAACCCACCTCTCTAAACAAAGCAATGAGTCACACCACTCATAAACAAAACAACGCTGAACCCCACCAGATAACAACCACCCTGTCTCTCTGTTCAATCTAAATCACTTTAACCTCTTATGGATACTCCACACTTTGCATAAAACGCCTGACGATTGCATACCCAAAGTCATTTGTGATTTATTATACTTTATACTTATAGCACATGCATGAGTCTGGCCTCTTTTGAAAGGTAACATTCACACAAAGGTAAGTGTTTTACACAAGAAAAATCACTTTGACTGCTAATGTAATAGAGAAACAGAGGTTTGAACACACTGAAATAAAATATTTTCTCCTTACTTTTGTGTTGACTTGTTGCCAGATGCCTGTTTTTGGGTTCCAGCTGAGAGGTAGGAGCTGGAATAGATAACGGTTCCATAGCCTGAAGTCTTATAGTCATACAGGTCCAAAGTTAATAAAAGTCCCACGGAGAATGTGTGTTTTACAAAGGTTTTTGTAATGTGTGTACCGCAATAATTCAGCGTGATTATCCAAAATGGCCGTCCGCTGTCATTCATTCAGACGGGCGAGTCAAAACAAAGAATGTGTTGGTCTTCTTCTGCCCCTTTCTTGTTGCAATAAGCCCTCATCTGGGATAGTGCTGGCTCCAGAATATCATTGGCTACAACTCTGGTCAATCATTTTCGCCATCAGTGGTGACTGATCAGTTCAGGACCCGGCCAAACCGGGCGTGGTCACTCGTCCGAATGGCTTGTCAAATGACACTCATTGGATGGTTCGTCTTGTAACTTGAGACTGGAAGCACACAATAGGTCGAGTGTGGTGACGATCAAAAGGCGGACATTTCTACTTTCCAACAATGTATAGGTTGCATGGCAAGAATTGCAGCCCGGAGCCGGCAGACGAGGGCAAAGTGCAGCGGCATGTGTGCGTGCGGGCATGACGGCCCCCGAACGTTAAGGGTTAACAAGCCGTATCCTCTCTGATTATCTACAGAACGACCTTCTGAACCCAAATCATTCAAGCTTTAAGACAGGTCACTCCACAGAGTGACAGCCCTCATAGTAGTTACAGAGGCTCTTCACTTAGCAAGAGCAAAAGGCCTCTCCTCTGTCCAGATTCTCCTCGACCTGTCAGCAGCCTTCAACACAGTCAACCATCAGATCCTCCTTGTGTCTCTTGCAAGAAGTGGAGTTGCAGGTTCTGTGCTGGCATGTCATCCTACCTCGACGACCATGCCTATCAAGTATCATGGTAAGGCACCCTATCGGACCTTCGCCCCCAACAGACGGGCGTCCCCCAGGGCTCTTCTTTCTTTTTTTCTTATCTATTTTTTCTCCCCCTTTTTTCCGTATTTTTCACCCATCCCAATTTTGTTGTTATGCCAATTCCCTTCCTGGTCGTTGCGCGCATTTTCCCCCAACTGTCGGCCTGGGGAGGGAGAAGACTACCACATGCCTTCCTCCGAAAAAATTTGGAGTCAGCCAGCCGCTTCTTTTCACCTGACAGCGAGGAGTCTCACTGGGGGAATGTAAAGCGTGGGAGGATCACACTATCTCCCCCAGATCCTTTCCCTGCTGAACAGGTGCCCCGACCGACCAGTAGGAACCGCAGTTTACAACGACCAGGACACATACCCCACCGGCTTCCCACCCGCTGACACTGCCAATTGTGTTAGTTGGGATGACTGACCAAGCCGGAGGTACCGCTGACAGCTGGATTCGATCCCAGAGACTCTGCGGTGGTAGGCGAGCGCTTAGTCCGCTGCGCTACCCAGCCGCCCAAGGCTCTTCTTTCTCTACACTAAATCTTTGGGTAACACCTTTTTTTTTTTGAACAAATGTTTTTTATTTTCCCTTTTTTAACATGAAACTAGACAAACAATACAGTAACAGTGATAATCAATGATAAATCACAGGACAATGACAGAAATAATAATAACAATAATGACAGTCCAGTAATTAAATCAAAATAAATGTAGATTAAAAGACATAAAAATGATAAATACAATACATGTGCTCTTGCTCGCTCTTCCTCGCTCTTTCTTTCCCCTTCTCTCCCCCCCCACCCCCCCCCTCAGGACCCCCACTTGGACTATACATCCACTATTTCATTTAACATCAGAAAATTACAAGTTTATATGCTTCCTTTTATCTTCTCCACCACAGCTACCCAGACTGCTATGCTGGCTTCATTAACACCTAAAATTCGTGCAGTGATATCTCTAGATAAATCACATCGAGATAGGTAAGAACCCATACCTTCCGGCACATTTTATCCGGTTGAATCCTGCGTGACGCTATCAACTTTTTGGCAGCCGTAAGACCGGACAAAATTAGTCTCTTTACATGTACAGAGGTTGATAACTGAGAAACATCATTCAACAACAATACAGAAGGCAGTGTAGGTATAGTCAGAGATTAAAATTCTGATAATTGAGTGGTTACTTTTTCCCAGAAAATCTTAACAGGAGGGCATTCCCAATACATATGCATAAATGTACCAAGAGCACCGTTTGAACACAAGGGGCATCGAGGGTCTTGTCTGAGACCCATTAGGTGCAAACGTCTAGGAGTCAGTTAAGTCCTATGAACAAAATTGAGATTAATCTGTTGGTGATCCGGGTTGTGTGATGATAGCCGGACGTTTGCCCAGACTGCATCCCAATCAAAATCTACTTCCAAGTTTGGGATATCCTTCCTCCAAACCGAATCTAGGGGAAGGACCTCATATGAGGACGTAAGTAAGTGACGATAAAAGTCAGAGACGAAGACTCTCGATGTCTCCTTGTCATAAAATTATTTGTGAAATCTGTGGTGGTCAAGTGGAATATTTAATGGGACTCCGTGAGCCTTCAAAGCTGCTCTTAATTGTAGATAGAAAAAAATTAGTGGAACTGGTGAGGTTAAATTTGTTAAATATATCTTGATAACTGCAGAAACCATGGTCATCGAAGATATCCCCCAATGTGTGTATGCCTTTTTTTTCCCATCTAGGAAATCTGATAGGTTGTTGTGCAATAAGGAGTAAATTGTTATTAAATAGAGGTGAATGACTGTGCCATTTATGTTGGTTAGTACACTTTTTCTGTGTGTCACGCCATATCCGGATCACATGTGTAATAAGAGGGCCAAATCTCAAGTTGCATTGCTTAATTGATAAGTTGGTGTACACTATATCCTGCAGTCTATGTGGTGCCACTATGTTCTCCTCTAATGGTCTCCAGGATACCGATGCTTGAGAATCAAACCATGTGATCAGTGGTCTTAAAGAGAACGCTTTAAAATAATAGTTGAAGTCTGGAAAGGCTAAACCCCCGTCGGCTTTATTTCTCTGTGCAGTGGATTTTTTTATTCGTGGACGTTTGTTGTTCCAAATAAATGTATATGCAGCGGAGTGTAATTTTTGCCAGTAACCAACGTAACGGCAACATTGAGCTGAAGAAGTTAATTCTGGGTAAAACATTCATCTTAACTATTGACGCTCTGGCCTGTAATGAGTTTTTTTTATTTTGACCACCTGCCGAAGTCATTTGTGATCCTATCTAGCAATCCGGAATAATTATACTTCACCGCTTGGCTTATAGTGGGGAATATTTCAACTCCAAGACATCTAAAGTGTTCTACCATGGGTATATTTGCTGGGAGGATGGTAGCCTTCGCAGTCACATTAAGTGGAAGGAAGGCCGATTTTGGCCAGTTTATCTTAAATCCCGATAGATTGCCAAAATCATCTATTACTTTGAGAAGATGAGGTAGGGAGGTGGTAGGGTTTTGCATGAACAATATTACATTGTCCGCATATAAGCTAATGTGATGCTGTGTGCCCTTAATTGAGATCGGCGCTATGGACTGGGATTGTCTTATGTACTGTGCTAAAGGTTCTACATTTACATTTACATTTAGTCATTTAGCTGACACTTTTATCCAAAGCGACTTACAAGTTCTATACGACAGCAAGAAGGGTACAACTCTATCAGCTGAGTAACAATGTTTATCAAAGTGTTGCGTGTTACAGTGTAGGTTAGTTTATTAGGAAAAGTGCATGACGGTAAGCAGGGCCGCCTCAGGGGGTGTGCGAGCAGTGCGGTCGCACAGGGCCTCGCGGGAAGGGGGGCCTCGCAAAAAAAAAAAAAAAAAAAAAATTATTAATTTTTTTTATTATTATTATTTTTTTTTTTTTTTTTTTTTGCGAGGCCCCCCTTCCCGCGAGGCCCTTTTTCATCACAGACCTAAAATCTAGTTTTGCTTATATGCTTATATATTTCACATTAGACACGTTTGTAGAATGTGTCTGACTTGTTCCTGGGTCTGCAGTCCTGCAGCTGCAGACATACTCACTATAGGAGCTCAGCCTCTGGGGTTCTGCAGCAGCATTGGTTTCAACGAAGGGAGTGGTTTTACTTACATCATGTGTAGACAGTGTAGACGCCGGCAGCGTGAGTCGGCTGCGTTTGACATTTTCGCGCGTGCAGCTTTTGACTATGCTTAGTTATGCCCAATAGCCAAGACGAAGAAAGAGGTCAGTCATTATCAGTCGGTCGGTCACCAACCAAGGTGAAGAGGACATCGTTCAGCAGATGGACTGAAGATGAAAGTTGTTGCATGTTAGACAGTTCAGTCAGGCTAGCCATCCCGGCTAAAGACAGGGACAGCTAGTTAGCTTTAGCTACGTTATAATATTGAGTGCTATCCCGTGTGGTTCAGTCGGGATAGCCATGATGCTGTCGCCGGCTAGTAGCTAGCTTAGCTAACGGCTAACCTATCCAGAGGAGCGAGGCGAGGCGAGTGGATGTCTTTTCAAAAGAAGCAATACGCCGAAAGGTGTCCAGTCTGCCGGAAAGTACTCGAAGAAGAAGAAGAAGAAATTACACCGTGGGGCCAAGAAAGTCTGCTTCGACGTTGATACTGCGTTATGGTGAGTGACCGTGAGTCAACATATGATTATATACCCGCCGTGGATCTGTCTTTCTCTATCTGGAGCCAAACTGGTCGACTGACTAGCTAATACTACTAGTAGCTAACGCTAACGGTGTGTGCTGGTGGTGAGAGCACCTGGCTGTATGCAGCTACATAGAGCCACGTGCCTGATTGAGCTAACTGTTAGCCAGACGCCATGTGTGGGCTGGCTGGCTGGCTGTCGGCCCACCACGTCCTCCCCACACCCAGTCTCCTCGGCCGGAGCCGTGGCCCCCCGTACTATACCAGGAGGGAGGGGTGGGGAGCGAAGGTGGAGGGAGGCGCGCTGAGGCCTTTCGTCAACGTGGAGACCTGTGTTGCGGCCATTCGCCCGGCGCCCTCGTGCAGGTAACTAAGATTAATGAAAATGTCATGACATTACCCCACTCTTACTTCCTTCCCCTCCCGAATGTTTTGTTAATAACGATGTTTTTTTCCAGGCAAAACATATGCTACTTCACAACATTTGGAGATACGACATGTGCTGTGTGTGAATGGTGTAGCTTGTGTAGCTTGTGTAGCTTGTGTAGCGTTGGGCCATTGGCCAAAGCTGTGTGTGGCCTGGTGTCACAGTACCTGGCTAGCCTATTTAGCTGATGTCGGCCATTGGCTCCTTGCTTTGGTTTCTCTGGTATACCCTGCTCTTCTTGTTGGATTTAAGTGTTGATCTTTGTCCTTTTGAATCTGTCATACATGCTCTAGTCTCTAACACACACACACACATGACAAACACACATGTTCTCTCTCTCTCTCTCTCTCTTTCTAACACACACAGTCTGCCTATGGCGGCCTTTCTCGATGGCTAGGCTGTGCTCAAGGATCTTCAGTCACAGTGCTCAGGTATTCTGCCACTGTGTACTCTCTGTTTAGGGCCAAATAGCATTTCAATTTCTTTCCAATGTGTCTCTCTCTCTCTCTCTCTCTCTCTCTCTCTCTCTTTTGATCTTTGTCCTTTTGAATCTGTCATACATGCTCTAGTCTCTCTCTAACACACACACACATGACAAACACATGTTCTCTCTCTCTCTCTCTCTGTACACTGTATATTGACTGTAGAACGGGAGCTCTCTCTCGCTCTCTCTTTTGCTATATGTTGACTGTATCATGCCCCGCCTCGGGCAGCGCTATTATTTAAGAATATGTTGACTGTATATAAAAAAAAAAAAAAAAAAAAAAATATATATATATATATATATATATATATTTTTTTTTTATTTTTTTTTTACCTTTGGGGGGGGGGGGGGGGGGGCTCGCGTTAAATCTCGCACAGGGCCTCGCATTTCTCCCAGGCGGCCCTGACGGTAAGGTTAGTCAGGGTTAGATTTTTTTATTACATTTTTTTATTATCATTTCAGATAATGGTTGAAGAAGTGAGTCTTTAGTCGACGGCGAAAGATTGGACGGGATTCGGCTGTCCTAACTGGGGTGGGAAGTTCATTCCACCATTGTGGGGCAAGGACTGAGAATAGGCGGCTTCTCTTTGATGACCCTCCGGGAGCTTGGATAGGAGTAGGTCTGAGGCGGCCAGAAGATGCAGAGCATAGGGGTCTTGAGGGTGTGTAGTTAGAGACCATTGACCGGAGGTAGGCGGGATCGGTTCCCTTTGCCGCACGGTATGCTAGGTCGAGGGCCTTGAAGCGGATACGTGCAGCAATGGGGAGCCAGTGCAGGTCCCTAAGAAGTGGGGTGACATGGGCCGACTTTGGTAGGTTTGAGATCAGGCGGGCCGCTGTGTTTTGAATGAGTTGAAGAGGCTTGGTGGCAGTGGCCGGGAGGCCAGCTAGCAGTGCGTTGCAGTAGTCGAGGCGGGAGATGACTGTTGATTGGACGAGGAGTTGGGTGGCTTCTTTTGTCAGGAAGGGGCGGATCCTTCTGACGTTGCTCAGGAGGAATCTGCAGGTTCTGGTTGTCGCTGCGATGTGAGCAGAGAAGTTCAACTGGTCATAGAGGACAACACCAAGGTTCTTGGCGGTCGGGGACGCAATCACAGCTGCATTCTCGACTGTGATGGAGAGGTCGGTCAGGGGGGAGGATTTGGCCGGCAGGTTGAGCAATTCTGTTTTGCTTAGGTTCAGTTTGAGGTGGTTGGTCGTCATCCAGGCGGAGATGTCGGACAGACAGGGCGAGATCCGCTCAGAGACGTGGATATCTGAGGGAGGGAAGGAGAGGAAGAGTTGAGTATCATCGGCATAACAATGATATGAGAAGCTATGAGACGTGATAATGTTACCCAGTGATTTAGTGTAGAGGGAGAAGAGAAGGGGTCCTAGGACCGAGCCCTGGGGGACACCCGTCCGCAGGGGGCGGGTGGCCGACAGAGTCCCTCTCCATGACACTTGGTAGGAGCGGTCGTTGAGGTATGATGTCAGCCATGTCAGCGCAGATCCAGCCACTCCCATTCCTGCGAGGGCCGCGAGGAGGATCTGATGGTTGACTGTGTCGAAGGCTGCAGATAGATCTAGGAGAATACGGACAGAGGAGAGGCCTTTCGCTTTTGCTAAGTGAAGTGCCTCTGTGACCGCAATGAGGGCCGTTTCTGTGGAGTGGCCAGTCCGGAAGCCAGACTGATTGGGGTCTAGGAGGTCATTCTGTAAGAGATAAGCAGTAAGTTGGTTGGATACAGCACGTTCAAGTGTTTTAGAAAGGAAGGAGAGAAGAGAGACAGGACGGTAGTTGCCTATCACGGTGGGGTTCAGGGTTGTTTTTTTTATAAGGGGCGTGACTCTGGCTTGTTTTAGGGAGGTGGGGACCACCCCCGAGTTGAGTGAGGAGTTGATGGTTGCAGTTAGGAATGGGAGGATGTCCGGTGCTATGGTCTGGAGGAGTGGGGAGGGTAGCTGGTCCAGCTGGCATGTAGTCGGACAGTTCGACGTTACCAGTGTCAGGGTCTCGGCTTCTGTAATGGGAGAGAAAGATGACAGAGTGAAGGATGAGGTTCTCGATTCAGTGTTTGGAATGGGTGGGGGTTGGGAGAAGGAGCTGCGGATGTTCTCCACTTTTTCCTCAAAGAAGATAGCAAAATCTTTGGCAGAAAAAGATGAGGGAGGAGGGGGTGTGGGGGAGTGAGGAGGGAGGACATGGTAGCATGCAGTTTGCGAAGATTCTTGGCGAAAGAAAGAAGCTTTGGCATTAGTAATGGTTTTGGAGAATGTTAACAAGAGGTTGTGATATGTGTCGATGTCAGCAGTGAGGCGTGACTTTCTATACTTCCTCTCAGGACCTGTCTTTGTTCTCTCACTGCATCCGTCAGCCATGGACTGGGTGGGGAACGGCGGGCAGGTTTCTCAACGAGGGGACAGAGCTTGTTGAAGGTGGTTGCTAGGACTTAGAGGAGGGTGGAGGTTGCCATCTCTGTGGGGAGAGCAGAGAAGGTGTCACTCAAAGGTAGAGCAGATATTATGTCAGATGAGAGGGTGGAGGGGGATAGGGAGGGCAGGTTGCGTCTGAGTGAGACGGTTTGAGTTGGGGTGAAGACCTTTCGGTTAAGCATGAGAGTTAGTGAGAAGGATATGAAGGAATGGTCAGATACATGTAGGGGAGTTACCGTGGTGTTAATGATGCTGGAGTTACGGGAAAATATGAGATCCAAGGAGTTGCCTGCTTTGTGGGTCGGAGGCATGGCAGTGGGAGTCAGGTCAAATTGTTGTAGGAGGGAGACCACTGGGACAGACTGAGATGAGTCAGGCAGGTTGAAGTCGCCCAATAGAAGGAGAGGGGTACCATCTTCCGGTAAGGAGCTTAGAAGCATGTCCAGCTAATCTGTGAAGTGATCGAGTTCTAGGGATAGAGCAAATAGTCCGGGACTAAGAGGACAACCCTGTCTGGACGAGCGTGACACAGGGAAGTGTGGGGAGCAGAATTTACCTGTTAAAATCATGGCCAATGGATCTGTATATAGTACTTTGATCATATTAATGAACCCATCTCCTAACCCCATCCTTCTAAGTACTGCCCATAAATAAGACCATTCCAACCTGTCAAAGGCCTTCATCGCATCTAAGGATAATACAGCTGTGGGAGGCGCGGCATCCTTGCTGGAATCTATCACATGCAATAACCGTCTAATATTATCCGTGATCAGGCAGCCTCTTATGAAGCCTGTCTGATCAGGGTGAACTAAAGATGTCATATGCTTTTGAAGTCGGATGGCTAGTACCTTAACGTACAGCTTGAGATCGGTTCGAGGAGGCTTAAGGGTCTATAACTACCGCATTCGGTGGGGTCTTTATCTTTCTTAAGTAGGACAGATATGAGTGCCATATTGACATCCCTGGAGAAGTTCCCCTCTTTGACTGAGTATAAAATCATATCAAGTAATAGGGGTCCAATTACATCCCAACATGAGAGGTACAGATCGGGTGGAATGCCATCCCAGCCAGGGGCCTTACCACTTTGCAATTCAGATATAGCCTCCCTAAGTTCCTCTAGTGTAATAGGTGCATCTAACCGTTTAGCGTCTTCCTTTGAAAGTTGAGGTAAGTTAATTTGATCAAGAAATGTATCCAGTTTATTATGATCGAAGATCACTTCTGACTTGTACAGGTTGGAGTAAAACGTACGAAAAGTCTCGTTGATTTTTTTGGGGTATGTAATCAAGGACGCGGCAAGGGGGGGTGCGGCGGGGGCTGCAGCACCCCCTGCTGGCGGGGAGTGTAACTGCAACTGCAAGGTTGTTTTGGCCTTTATTCCATTGTAATACCGAGGCTACTCAATGTCACTGAGCGAGCGGCACTGCAGATTTACCCTACTCTTGGAATTCATTGCCATATCCTCATAGGGGCGCTGTCTCAATAATGCAGTGTTATTAAAGAAGCCGCAAGCGTGTAGCCGACGCATGAACCAGTTGGGATTCGAATAGACGCGGCCTGGAAGCGTCAATGCGGAACTGGAAATCCGTTGGTAAAAAAAATAGCGGCCTGGAATAGTTTTTGGGACAATTCGCAGTAAAGGAATATATCTGTCGGCGATGTTGTATGCAGGAACGAATTGCAGAGAGGGAGGACTGACTGAAGTGGAGAGTGTGTTTACTTGTGTCTCAGAAAAGAAATGTCTCAAAAACAGATATCTGATTTCTTTAATAATAATAACCTGGACTTGCTGCATATACACCAGGATATTCTGGACTCACTGGACATTCATGTTGTCATGAAGGAGTTTATTTCCACCACTCCTGAACGCAAGACCACTTTCGGTGTTCTACCATCTTCGGAATAGGTAATGTGTGTTTATTATCGCTCCTGCAGGGATTGTTGTTGTGACAGTCAGTGACACACACACACACACACTGCTGCATTTCGTGTGTGAACTGTCCACATGTTGGTGTTCAAGTTTGTCTGTTGTAGTGTATAATATTGATCTTTCAAATGAATGGAAAATCACGAATGATGCGCTTCGCGCATGCATTTAATATGACGTTATTATTATTATTTATCTCTGACTCCGACCGCCGCACCCCCAAGTCTGACTCACTTCCCGCGTGCCTGTCTGTAATAACAATTCCCTGTTGGTCCTTAATGGCAGGGATATCAGCAAATTGTTCACTGGATCGTATCTTCATAGCTAGTAGGTGACTAGGTTTAGAACCATGAAAGTAATAATGTTGTCTTGTTCTGCGTATTTGAAATTCAGATTGTTGTCTTAAGATGGAGTTAATCTCCTTTTTCAACACTTTAATTTGAGACTCCAGTTGACACGTGTAGTTGCGTCTAAAAAAAAAGTATTTAATTTTTTTTTATTGCTAATTAAAATTAAAGAAATGTATTTATTATTTAAATGCCTTTATATCATATTCGACGCAGACGGTAGGCTATATATAGCTCATTTTGTTATTAATCTTATTAAATTCACCTCCGGTTTTGGGGATATTAGCCTCCGGATTCTATTGCCCCCTTCCCTCTGGACAGTGTCCCGGCGATACTCCCTGTGTATTCTGTTATTATAACAAACCGACCCTCTGATTCAGTTCTCAATAATAGTCGGGCCAGACTTGCTGAAGAGGCGCTCCTCTGAACAACTATACGTGACGTCCCCCTCTCCTCCATGGGTGATGGTGAAGCTCCTGTGGCAGATCCTGCATTCTATCTTTTGGGGATCATCTGAAACTCCAATTCAGCCATTGGGTGGGACGGTCACGTGACCCAAATAAGCCAATGGGAGCGAGGGTCTGGAGAGTGTGGGTCCGCAAAGTGTCGTGGTCCAGAGTGTGTCGGTGCTGTGGTCCTGCAGCTGGATACTATTGCTCGGCTTTGCAATGCATTGGTTTGTGACGTCGCCCGATTTTTTCATTTTAAATATAAGAGGGTATTGGAACGAGGCATTAAATTAACAACATTTAAAAAAAAATTAAATAATAATCTTTGAAAGATAAAAAATTAAAAATAATAATATTTTTTTATTTTTTTTATCTTTGAATTGCGGGACATTGTTTTGTTGTAGCGGGACGCGGGACAAACGTCCGAATATCGGGACTGTCCCGCAAATCGCGGGACAGGTGGGCACCCTACGTTGGATTGAGCGATCGCCACAAATCATTCACTCCTGTATCCTTGGACCAGGCCCGTAGTGCCGTAGAGGCCTGTTTCTGGTCATAGGATGTGGTGAGACTAGATTTATCAATCGAGGGATCCCAGATGGCATTAAAATCCACACCAATTATAAATGAAAACCCAGGGAGATCTAACATCGCTCTAGTGAGTGAAGCGTAGAAGTTAGCGTCATAAACATTAGGGGCATAAGCCGCTACTAAAGCAATTTTCCTGTTACAGTAATCTATTTTAGCAATAGTTACTCGGCCATCTGCATCAGACCATACGTCCAACAATTTAATATTCAACTTCCGTTTCACTACTATAGCTACAGCACGGGATTTAGTGCCAAAAGAGGAGTAGCTTATGTTTTGATATACTTTATCCGCCAGCTTTACATTGTCAGCCAATAAAAGATGCGTTTCACTTAAAAGAGCCACATCAACCTGTTGTATTTTCATCCATGTAAACACGCTTTTGCGTTTATGATGTATATTAAGACCCCCTGTATTCCAAATCAAGATATTTAAATTAGCCATAGTCTAAACAGGTTGCAGTATTCCTGTGTGTAATTCGTATGGAGTAGCAATTCATAATAGATATATATCCAACTGTTAAGGTCCTGTTGAGATTCGGGCTTGAGCATAAAACAAACATATAAAATAAACAGGCATATAATCCCCTATTCCCACCCCCCTCCCACCATTTAAAATACTTAACCAGTATCCCCATATCGAGCAAATCAACCATAACTCCCCTATGCAAATTTCCATAGGGTCTAAAACTATCAAATCTACCATTAGTAGATTATTCTCAGTGGCTGCTAGCCACTCTCCCGTTAAATAAAAAGGAGATAAAAAAAATGCGTCAAAGAGTAGAGTACATTCACTTAAACCTTATAAGAACTTGGCTAAGTTTAAACACACAGAAGAAATAGAAAGGAAAGGCATTGGAATTATTGCAAAAGAAAAGAAGGAGGGGTTAAATACGTGTATGCAGTACGTCCACCAGGCCAGGAGAGGCGATATTCCGCTGTGAAGACTGTTGTTTCCTCCGATGGTGACCTATGCCGTGTGTGTGGTCAACAGAACGCATGTAAAAGTTACACAATATTCCATTTCATTTTAGTAAAAGTGCCATTAGTCCATCGTATCAGGAGAGGGCGCTGTGCAACAGCTCGTCTGACATTCTAGCACCTTCTGTACTATTCCATTATGTCTGGCCGAAGCCTCCAATGTCAACAACAGCAATAGCAAATGACGAAGCCGGCGGTGGAAATCACTATATGTCGAGTGAGTGGCCGGTAGAACGCGCCCGAAACGTCGAAGTCCAATACAAACATGTACACACACGGGGAAAACATCAAAATAATAATAAAAAAGAACCTCCGGAGGTATTAGCAAAGTCATGGCTCAACACGATGACTTGCATAAAAAGCATAGATCATTTAAACAGAGCTAACGTTAATCTCCCCATCCTTAGTGGACGTTCAATGGTTTATCAAAACAAATAAACCCGACCAAACCCCCCTTATATCAGAACAGTATACTGTAGCCTATTTAGACGAGGTGTCCTCCTGGCTCTTCAAGAAGGTTTTAGCTTCCTCAGGCGAGGAAAGATGCGTCCTCAATCCGTCTTTGGTGATGATGGACAGCCTTGCAGGGTACCGGAGGGTCGGTCTGAAACCTTGACTGTAAAGTAAGGGCATGACGGTCTTGTAACGGGAACGTTGCTCCACAACTTTGGGGCAGTAATCTTCATAGAAATAGACTGTTTGCCCTCCGAATGCCAGTTTACCATTCCTCTTCCGTGCCTCTCGAACAATTCTTTATTTTATTCCAATTTGACGTAAGCTAGCAATAACTACTCTAGGCTTGGAGTTATTTACAGCTTTAACACCAATTCTGTAACATTGATCCACTTCAGGTGTCGTAGTGAGGATGTCGGGTCCCAGAATTTCAACCAGCGCTTTTGCAAAGAAGACATTGGGTTGATCGCAACTCACGGATTCATCCAGACCTATTATGCGAATATTAGGTTGGTGGAATCGGTATTCGAGGTCCACTATCTTAGCCATTAGCTTATCGTTGATTCCTTCTATATCCTCGCATCTAGCAGTGCAAGTACTCAAGCCTGTTTCCATTACGTCTAGACGATCGGTCTGTGCACCAACCGTTGCCCATAGCTTTTCGATTTTGCATTCGATAGATTCTTTGCTGGAGGCAACCTGGTTGGTTAGGGAGCGTATACCTTCCGCTATGGTGCTCTCTATTATCGGTATGGAGCGTTCAAGCTTAAGATGGTATTGCTCGAGATTAAGATGTGAATTCGTGAGCTTGATCTGGTATTCCTCCGATCTGACCTGGGACTGCGCTAGCTCCTCGATTAGCTTAGTAATGGAATCCATATCGGAGGAAGCGTCATCTCTCTTTGTCTCGGCTTTCTTCGGTGGCATTGTGGTTCTTTCAGTCAATATAGTTAGTTGGAAACCTAAGGTGATATATACGTACAGGAATTGGGGGTATAAAAAGAGGCTTAGTCAAAATAAAATAAATGGGAGAAGCAGCTTTACAGAATGCGACCTACATACTCGACCTTGAACCGGAAGTCTGGGTAACACTTTTCATGCCTTCTCATACCACTGCCCAAAGTCTGGATGAAAGTTGATGACCAACCACCTCAAATGAAACCTTGCAGACTGAGTCTTCCCCACTAACCGACCGTTCAATCATAGTGGAGAACGTAGCCGTGGCTCCATCCCTGAATCCGGGTGTGGTCCTTGATGACCGGCTGGACATCTCTGCTCACATTGCCTCAACAACCAGAACCTGCTGATTCTTCCTGCAACATGAGAAAGATCAGCTCCTTCCTGACGTGGCCTGAAAGAAGCCCTTCAAGTCCTCCTGCAATCAACAGTCATGTCTCGCCTCGACTATTGCAATGCTCTGGACGCTGTTTTACCAGCTGGTGCCACCAAGGTGCTTCAATTCATACAAAGCGCAGCAGCTTGCCTGATCTCAACTAAAAACACACCATTTCAATAAATAAAAAAAATAAAAATAAAAATAAAGAAAATAAAAACGATCCTTCTTACTGTGTGCTATGCTGCTATGTCTATACTACTATGTAATATACTGGGGTTCCTATACTACTACCTAGTATGCTATTATGTTTATACTATGTATACTATGCTACTATGTATTTAATACTATAAACTATGCTACTATGTCTATACTACTATGCACTATGCTACTATGTCTATAATACTATGTATACTATGCTACTATGTATTTAATACTATAAACAATGCTACTATGTCTATACTACCATGTGCTCAAAGTGAATCACTCAAATGCGGCATTGCTACACAAACAATAGCACTCCCCTTAGCCGCCAGAGAGGCACCCCCCTGCTGAGTTGTTGTGCACAGCTTGTCAATTGATTTGGATGAAAGCATCAGCTAAATTACTAAAGGTAAATGTCAAATGCAACCAGAATGATTACAAGTGTTACTGTTGTATGCAAAACGGATAAGATCTTCAAACATTCAACGGTGAGAGAGAAAGAAAAAAAAAGAAAACGGTCAGGTTTACTGCAGAAGAATTAGCAACAACACCTCCTAGGTAGGTCAGAGGCATCATTTTAAAACATCCACCGTCGTTATTTGATCGGCGCTAAGAAACTCAAGCGGGAGGCAAAACAAATCTAAGAGCGAGGAGCCGAGGCCTGATCCATCAGGGACCCGACCAGAGGTGGTGGGCGTCAGAGAAACTGTAATGAAAGGGGAACAGCACCAGGACTCAGATGGGGAGATAATGTCCAGTACCCCCCCCCCCCCCCCCCACCTCCTCCGCACAACTCATCCTCCTCCTCTCCTCATAGACAGATGAATGCACTTTTGAAGAGGAGGCAGAGGAAACTTTTAATGAACAAGAAGCTGAAGGCTTTTTTTTCTGAATTATCTCTTGGTTCGATAAGCACTCCACAGTACACATGGCACTGGGGGAGGGTTTTCGGTCAGATAAACTGCGTCTTTTCAGAGGGGGAACAGAGGGAAAAGCTGACACTCGGACTCGGGAGAGATTAGCGGGTCCCTTTTCAGAGCATGTCAGCCCCATTGGACAGGAATCGAAACTGTGAAAGTGAGGAGACAAGACAAGAGGTGGCCTCACCTCATCCTCCCTCTCTTATGCCGTCATATCTCTGTCTATCTCTCTCCCTCTCCCTCCATTTCATTTGAAGGTTTTTACACCTGTGCATTGAACCAGTGAAAAGACATACTTATATAAATTGCTCTTATTGCAGCAGACAAAGACCTTTCCTCTGCTGTTCTGTATCTCAATGACATACACCAACATAAAATGTCTTAGCCAGTTCCCTAAGCCTCCACTCAAGGTGCATTATCGCACAGGTAACTAGACATGCGGTGTCAGTGGCCGACAGCAGGTATATTCCCGAAGGGCCCGAGTTCTCAATCCACATTTTGTGACCATGTCCATGATCTGAGCCTTTCGTGACCATGTCCATAATCTGAGCCTTTTGTGACCATGTCCATAATCTGAGCCTTGTGACCAAGTCCATAATCTGAGCCTTTTGTGACCATGTCCATAATCTGAGCCTTGTGACCAAATCCATAATCTGAGCCTTTTGTGACGATGTCCATAATCTGAGCCTTTTGTGACCATGTCCCTAATCTGAGCCGTTGAGGAGTGATTCATGTTTGTCAAGTTTAGGGGAAATCGAATCAGGAGATAGACTAATTTGAATATGTAACAGTTTGGTCTGACAGTGGCGCTACAAGAATGGGGTCACCAAAATCAATAGGAATCTTCTTCCATGAATGTGCCCAGCAAATGAGAAAATATATGACCGAAAGGTATTCGAGATACACTCATTTGAAAATGTAAAGTTTGGACTGATTATGATGCCAGCGGAAAGGTCATGGGTTCACCAAAATCAATAGGGTTCATCCTCTCGAGCTCATAAATGTGCACCGCAAATTTTAAAGGATTCAAATGAAAGCTATTCGAGGTATCATATTCACACGAGGTTGGGGTGAATCCACACTTGTTGTTCGGAGATATAATTAAGGCAATTAGAGGGGAAAAGCTATCATATCATACATGAGCAGGAGCTTCTAGTGCTGCTAAAACATACTTACATTGATTCTATCTCATATTGAGTACTGTCACACAAACTGGTATTTTACAGGTGTCACCATCCTCAAACCCATAAAACATCTCTTCAAAAGAGGCATCAAAGTCCTCGTCAAAAAGCCTCTTAATATCATCACTGTGTCATAATGGAAAATACTGTTTTCTTAGTTTTTATAATTTCAAGTCATTCAACAGGTCTGTATGATTTACAAGACATTACACTGACTCTGTCCTCCTCCCCTGGGATAATTAATTAAAAAAAGTCTGATTGTGGTCATAGGACTAGGTCGACCAGGAAGTATGTTGTGGAACAGGTTAACTACCACCATTCGAGAATGTCCAACTTTTACTACTTTTAAATGCAAAGTAAAAAAAATGGTTTCTAGAACACCAAGCATGTGACCATTTAAAGCAGTGGTTCTCAACTGGTCTAGCCTCGGGACCCAACATTTTCCTTAGTCATTAAGTCGCGACCCAAGTTTTATGATTTATTTCAATTCTTTGCAGTAATACGCAATCGTTCATGCACTGTTAAAAACATGAAATAAACACAAAAAAGTGCAACAAAGGTGCAACTAGGGCTAAAAACCCAATGAAATAAAATAATAATAAATAATATATGCCTCTTTGACAGATTTCTTAGCTTAACATAACAGACCTAAGTTTGGGGGAACTAATGGGATAACTGGGGTTGCAACAAAAGTGCAACTAGGGCTAAAAACCCAATGGAATAAAATTATAATAATAATAATAATAATAATAATAATAATAATAATAATAATAATAATAATAATAATAATAATAATAATAATAATAATAATAATAATAATAATAATAATAATAATAATAATAATAATAATAATAATAATAATAATAATAATAATAATAATAATAATAATAATAATAATAATAATAATAATAATAATAATAATAAATAATTATGCTTCTTAGCAGACTTCTTAGCTTAACAAAACAGACCTACAGTAAGTTTGGGGGAACTAATGGGATAACTGGGGTTGCAACAAAAGTGCAACTAGGGCTAAAAACCCAATGGAATAAAAAAAAAAAAAAAAAAAAAAAAAAAAAAAAAAAAAATAATAATAATAATAATAATAATAATAATAATAATAATAATAATAATAATAATAATAATAATAATAATAATAATAATAATAATAATAATAATAATAATAATAAATAATTATGCTTCTTATGAGACTTCTTAGCTTAACATACCTACAGTAAGTTTGGGGGAACTAATGGGATAACTGGGGTTGCAACAAAAGTGCAACTAGGGCTAAAAACATAATGAAATAAAATAATAATAATAATAATAATAATAATAATAATAATAATAATAATAATAATAATAATAATAATAATAATAATAATAATAATAATAATAATAATAATAATAATAATAATAATAATAATAATAATAATAATAATAATAATAATAATAATAATAATAATAATAATAATAATAATAATAAATAATATATCCTTCTTAGCAGACTTCTTATAAGCTTAACATCCCAGGGAACTAATGGGATAACTGGGGATGTTGTTTGCTCCTGACAACAGTCTCAAAGTCTGGGGTGATGGTAGACAAAGCAACTCTGAGGTCATGCTCAATGTCCAATCTGTTCCTCTGCTTTGTCTTCAGCTGGACCAGAGCTGAGAAGCCACTTTCACAAAGATAGGTAGTAAAAATCCAAAAAAAATAAAAGTATTATTATTAATACACACACATCCGCAACCCACTCAAAATGGCCCTGCGACCCACTTTTGGGTCGCGACCCACCAGTTGAGAAACACTGATTTAAAGGACCTTCATGGTCCTGGTTAGAGATGCTCGATATTTTCTTTTACCGATACCGATATACCGATATTGTCCAACTCTTCATTTCTGATACCGATATCAACCGATATCAACCGATACCGATATATGCAGGGTTTCCCCCCAGGGGCGGGGCTAGGGGGTGGCTACTTGGGCTCAAGCCCCGAATGTTTTCTGAAAAGCCGCGAATCTACTTTCAAATTTTTTATTTATTTATTTATATATTTTTTGGACAATTAATCATTGTTACATGAAAATATCTTTGCACCAGATTTAGTAAGTATAATAAGCTAATTTCCATCTGTAGTCTATCCAGCTGCTAACTGTATTTGAGTGAGTTAAGTCTTGGTGTTATGGTAGACTCAGACCTAAGCTTTAAATCACAATCAACAAGTTGACAACAACATAATTCTTCCACCTTAGAAACAGCCATTTATAAATCAAAAGGACGCTGAAAACCAGATCCAAAATACGATGATAACTATTTTATTGCAATGCACTATTGCATTATTTTATTCTATTTTACTAAGTATTTTATTGCACTGCACTATTTTACTTTGTATCAGTGATAATCAAACCGTAAACAAAGATGCCTAATAACACTTTCAGCGCCAGATGGCGCTGTTTACTGTTACTGTTGAAAGGCCAGTGCCTTTTAACATGGGGATACATGGCTGTGTTTGCAGGCCTAAAGCTATATTATATATTATAGCTATGGATCTAATAATATAGTCGATTGTCATTGAGTTTCTTCCGGTCAAGATGCAAAAAACAGATCATTTTTCCATCCATACATTTCCGTTTTATACCGACGTGAATATGAGTGTAGTTTCAGGGTGGTCTGGTGTCATTCCCAAAATGCTTTGTAATGGCCGGCAACGTGTATTCTAGTAAACGCGTTATCGTTTCTTCCCTGGACTAGCTACTGTTCTCAAATCAAATTTAGATTATCAGTATTATGTTTCATCATGGATGTATGAAGGGGGGGGGGGGGGGGCGCCCCTCCGTGCTTTGATCGCAACCAACGGAACACGCCACACACACACACACGCCCCGATCAGCATGAAGGCATTTTTGGATCAACGCAATATTGATACCATATAGTCCTTACCTTGACCAGGATCTGTCCCGAAAAGAATATTCCAATTATCTGATTGCCATTCCAAGTACTAATGTTGATCAAGGTGCCAACGTAATCCAGCATTGAACATGAACCCAACCCTCGTCGATGCATGCGTTATAAGCGGTTAGCTTGACCGAGTAGTTAGACCCCGCCCGCAGGTCGCAGCTCGGCCCAGACAACAAGCCACATCGTTTCAAATGGAGTGCAATAGCGGCCGCAAGGCGTCAGGCGGCGGTATTGGACTTTTGAGATCTCAGACCCATCCCCAGTGATAACACAGGCTGCCGGCATGTCTTTATGAATGGAAATATCGAATAAAAGAAACAATGATGAAAACCCGACTATACTCTGGTTTTCGGGGGTCCTGGCGCTCAAAGTTCGGCGAGTTAACCCTAGATCTTAGATCCTAATATGAAAAACGATGTGATTTAATGTTCTATGTCTTACCTTGACTTTGTCTATTTTGCTGCTATCTATTTTATGCTTTATGTCTGCACTTTATGCATTGCTCTTTATCTGCCAATGTTGTGTTCATTTAATGCTTGTCTTTTTTTACTGCTGTGAAGCACTTTGAGTATTATTGTTATTATTATTAATTATTATTATTGTTTGCTTCATTAATTAAAGGGTGTGAATTTAAGTGTTCTCTAGTGCCTTTTGTCCGCTTTAAGGTAAAAAAATTTAATAAAAAAATTTAAATATATATATATATTTGTTTTACCGATACCGATCATTTTCTATATCCTTTTAGCTTTGTAGCCATGTATTTGTAAATTATTGTTCTTTTGTTTTAACATGTTTATATATTGCTGTTTTTGCTGTCTGTTTTTGTATTTTATTTGTTTTATGTTTGGGGACTGGGGATGGAAATGTGCATCCCTTGCTAAAGTCTGTGTATTGTGATGAGCCTGGTGGTGTTCAGACTTGTCACGGTTCAAAAACAAACAAATTCAAATGTCCACACAAGTGCAATATCAATCAATACAAATATTTATTGATTATAGGCAGAATATGGTTCGATGGTCAAAACACAAAAAAGGGATTGTTCACTATTCAGGGTAGTCGTCCGGTCCAGGGTCAGAACACAAGGGGGTTTCTCAGCCAGTCCAGGGTCCAGTACACAATGAACACCTTCTCGCCTTCACCTCTTCTCTCACTACCTCTCACCTTCACCTCTCCTCTCACTACCTCTCACCTCACAAAACTCCATATACAACAATCTCTCTCTCAATGCAACAACTCCAACCTCACCTCCACTCAACTCCACTCTATCTGTCCTAGTGTATTTGTATTGTGTGTGTCTGGGGTGTGTGCATGTTACGCTTTGTACTAGTAATAACATAATCAAAAATCCAAATTGAAAGTTTTATATAATACCAGTTGAGGCATCACGGATAGCTGGCGGCTATCAAGAGGGCACATGTAGACTCAGACGGGAGAGTCGATCAAAGCAGACCCTGGCCCCCAAGTCAAATCATATGTATGTCTGCTCTACCCATTTCATAACAGGTGAGAATAAGGAACACATGGATAAAGTAAATTAAGTTTTATTGGCTGTGAGGCTGTAAACAGCAGAGAAATGTTAGCTGCTAGCTACTTCACCATATAACGTTAGTCCATTCTCTTCAAGTAGCCTACATGCCTTTTTTTTCGCCTTAGAATCACCAGAAAGGCTTTCGAAATAGTGAAATGCCATGTTGGCCTCAATATTTTCAAAACAAATGATATGAAAAGGTTATGAAATGAACAAGAATGTGATAAAATATGTAATAAAACGGAGCTCAACGCATACATTTGATAGTAGAAATCCGTTTGTTTTCCACCATACCAAGATGGCGGCGGTCTCGTGACATCAGAGTGTCTTCGAGAATGACATTGGCTTCTGCTAATGATTGCAGTATGTGGACCCGGCCTGTAGTAGTTATCATCACACAGGACTAGTCGTCTCACTTGAATCAGAGGCTATAGTACAAAGAAGAGGAAGCGTGGATGGAAATAATAGACTTTAAGAGAGAGACTCTCCACCCTCATTTAAAGATAAGATCAGGCCTGTGGGGCCTGTAAGAGAAGGTCTCTCTCTCTCTCTCTCTCTCTCTCTCTCTCTCTCTCTCCCATCCTCTACACCCCGTTCTGGTTCTCTCTATCATCCCTATGCTGGGGAAGATCAGACACTCGACTGGAAGCAGTTGGGTGCGATCATTAACAAAGAAAAATGTAAATGAAAGAGAAAACTTTGCAGGAAAAGACAGACAGGCAGATAACTTCACAAAATCTAATTTGTAGGCTTGGAGGGAATGTCTCATCTCTGCAAGTGACTCCCTAGTCCTGAATTTATGCTGCATTTATCGTGTTATCGTTGCATTTCAATGTTATTTATTTCATCATTGTCTTATATAGTAGTGATGAGGCGTTGGCTAATATGAGTATCAGTCCTCTTGTTTGTGAATGAATGTGAATGGGGTGGCCTACTACATTACAGTAAGTACGCTGCCCCCATTAATGATGTCACTCAAACCTCTTAATCTAATGTTGTAGTTAATGCTGGCTACTGTTGATCAAATACCATCTTTAATAGTTAGCTAGTAACATTTGGTAGTTGACATACAGTACAGTAGCAGCTCTAATGTTTTTTTAGCGCCACTGCTTGTTAATAGCCAAAGATAATTCAGAAGTCAGCAGGAGGGGTAACTGTGCCTCTGGCAGCTAAAGTATTGGTATTGTTCGTCTAGCAGTGCCAAACTTGAAAAAAGTTCACTTTGAGTGCATAGTAGACATATTAGCATAGTAGGTAGTAGGGCTGACCCCGATTAGTGGAATAGTCGACTAATTGATCGAAAGGAGCCGTAGTCGACTGCCTATCTCTTAGTCGAATGCAATTTTTTTTTTAATTATTATTATTATATCTTTTAAAATTTTAAAATTTATTTTGTCTGAGAAGTGGGGTGATGTGGGCGGACTTCAGGGATCAGGCGGGCCACTGCGTTCCGTATGAGTTGAAGTGCCTTGGTAAACCAGCTAGCAGTGCCATGCAAATAGTCAAGGAGAGACATGTTGATTGCAGGAGGAGTTTTTATTGTTTTATTGTGGATCCCCATTAGTCTACACCAAAGTGTGGGTCCAAACATAAAAAACACAAACACAAAAAAAAGTTTAATAAAAATATAAAACCACAAACATTGAAGTACTCACAAGAAAACATCACAACAAACAAAACAAGTGAATCAACGCTCACTCAATATTCATAAGTCAGATATCACAATTCTCCAACCATAAATACATATTCCATAATCAGTCCATAAGAACAAAACAGATACAAATTGTTTCAATGATTTTAACTCCTAATATAGCATACCCTTTCTCAAGTCACGATCACCTTTATATTTCCATACTAATTTCCATAATAAGTCTTGTTATTCCTGAGCGCAATTTATAACTTTTTTTTAACCCTTTTGCGCTGCTTATTTATTTATCTTATTTTGGTGTTAACAAAAACTCTGGGTCCGAATGGACCCGGTGTGTAACTCAGTACCAACCACCCCAAAAAATAAGGATTATTATCCAGTTTTGTTTTGTACTTCATTACTAACTTATTAGCTCATTGTTACATCCCAATGTATATATTCCCCAGTGTGTGTCTCCATGTGTGTGTGTTCTCCATTTTTCTTTCCTCCCTCCAGCCATTGTTCCCTCCACCATTTGTCCCTGCCAGGCCCTTCCATTACCCAGCACAGCACCGATTGGTGGATGGTTTTCCAGACTCCAACACTCAATCAACACCACCCAATCATGGATCACCACACACCTGTTAAAACATGGCTTCTCACTTCAGTCACTCTCTCTCTCTGGCATGAGGCTAGGCCTAGTGTGATTTTGTAACCTTGACTTTGACAATATTGCATTTCGTTTATTGGCCTTTGTGCTTAGTGGAAATTGCCTTGTGTGTGTATGGCCACAGAGAGAGCATTGCTAGTTATAGTTTGTTTTTGTATATATTCTGCCTTTGTTTTATGTATCATTAATGTGTTTTTCTCTCTTTCTCAGGAGGCACAGATGGGGTGAGCTGCCATTTCCTTTGGATATTGTTTTCTCCTGTTTTGGTTAGGTAAGAGTAGTTTAGGTAATGTAATTTCTTTTACCATAGATTAGATTGGGTTTATTTGGAGTATAGTGGTGTTTGTTTGTTGTTTTGGCCTGGGCTCACCCTTGAGCTACATGTGCTTCCTTTGCATCTATCAATAAATATCATTGTTGTTTACAAACGTGGTCCATCTTTTCTGTCAACCAACTGTTATGTTACAGCCCTTTACCCTTAGACTCACAGGGGTCGTAACATAAATGGGGGCTCGTCCGGGATCTTGTAACCCGTGTTCAATTGTTGGTTGATGGATTTGGTGAACTGTGTTTGTTTACACTTGTATAGTAATTAATTAATTTGTGTGTAAAAATGGCATTTGTGTAAAAAAATGGCAGTTAGTACTTTTGATCTGGGGAAATTCTTGAGCAATCCTACTTGGGAAGCGCTGGATAGCTGCCGCAAGGCAGACTTAGTGGAGATTGCCACACATTTTAAACTCTCGGTTCAACAAAAGCATCTTAAGCAGGATATCAGGTGTCTTGTGGTAGATAAGCTGTTGGAGCAGGGGACGCTTGTTTTACCTGTGGTCTCCGATGAACATGCAAGTCCTCCTGGTGAACCTACGGAAGCACAGCCTTCTGAGGAGCAAGCCCATGGTGCTGAGAAGGCAGGTGTGAAAGTCACATTGCCACATTTTCACTTGGCCTCTCCTGTGTCATCTGGGTCTCGAGAAGGGGCCCAGGTCAAGGTTAGAATAGCCCGTCTCCAGATGGAGGCTCAGGAGAAGGCACAAGCATGTGAGGCAGAGTATCGGCTTCGTAGAATGGAGCTTGAGGCGGAAAATGAAAGGGCTGTTAACATTCGTAGGTTGGAGCTGGAGGTGGAAAAAGAGCTCAGACTGCGGGAGTTGGAGCTGGGAGACTAAAGGAGTGGATCCAACTCTGCTACACCGACTCCTCCATAAGGCCCGGGTATGTCCTCCTCCACAGCTTATTCATCACACACTTTTGATATAAGTAAACACATTGCCACGGAGGACGCCATAGCCCATGTGCTGCACACAGCAGCATCACATCTGGACAAGAGGCAGGGGAACTATGTGAGAATGCTGTTCATCGACTACAGCTCAGCATTCAATACCATAGTCCCCTCCAAACTCATAGCCAAGCTCAGGGACCTGGGCTTGAACTATGACCTGTGCCAGTGGGTCCTGGACTTCCTGACGGGCAGACCCCAGGTGGTAAGAGCCGGCAACTGCACCTCCTCATCCATCACGCTCAACATAGGGGCCCCCCAGGGCTGTGTTCTGAGCCCCCTCCTCTACTCCCTGTACACACATGACTGCGTAGCACAGCGGAACAACAACACCATCATCAAATTTGCTGATGACACAGTAGTGGTGGGCCTGATCTCTGCCAACGACGAAAGGGCCTACCTGGAAGAGGTAGAGAACCTGTCACAGTGGTGTCAGGAGAACTGCCTCTCCCTGAACGTCAGCAAAACAAAAGAGATGATTGTGGACTTCAGGAGGTCGGGGGTCAAGGACTACAGCCCCCTCAGCATCGACGGGGCACCAGTTGAGAGAGTGAACAGTTTCAAGTACCTCGGAGCCCACATATCCGAGGACTTGACATGGACCACACACATTGACAGTGTTGTGAAGAAGGCACGACAACGCCTCTACTTCCTCAGGCGCCTAAGGAAGTTCCAAGTCAGTCAGAAGATCCTTAGGAACTTCTACTCATGTACAATAGAGAGCATCCTGACCGGCAACATCACCTCCTGGTTTGGGAATAGCACTGCACAAGACCGTAGCAGACTACAAAGAGTGACACGTTCAGCCGAACGCACAATTAGAGGGGGGCTTCCCACCCTCCAGAACATTTACAACAAGCGGTGCAAGGGGAAGGCTAAGAGAATTATTAAGGACTCGAGCCACCCGAACAACTGCCTCTTTGAACTGCTGCCGTCAGGCAAGCGATACCGGAGTCTTATGGCGAGCACAGAAAGACTCAGAAGGAGCTTCTATCCCCAGGCCATCAGGCTGCTAAACGAACAATAATCGCTAAACGAACAATAATCACTATGCAACAACCATCAAATGCACACAGCACACACACCCACACGCACACACTCACTCAAACAAACAACACACTGCAGCACCCACTCTCCACACTGTTATGGTTTGTAACCGACCCCAATCGCACAACACAAGACAGGTATGATGGTTTGCCAAGAAACAGATATTTATTTAGAACAGGGAAAAAGGGCACTGTCCCTTTAAGGGAGAAAACACAAAACACTGGAATAACACAAGAGGGGAAGGTAAAGTGCCTTTAAGAGGCGGGCAGGAAAAGGGAACACTATGGGAAGGTAAGGGAACGCCTAAGGGAAGGTTAAGGGAACGCCTAGGGAACAGAGGAACTAGAGACTAGGAGAACTAGGGAAAGAGGACTAGGGACTAGGAGAACTAGGGATAGAGGACTAGGGACTAGGTGGAACTAGAAGGGGAGAACTTGGGACAGAGGGGACTGAGGCCCGCGGAGGCGGGCTGGGGAACAGGGAGGAACTGGGGACAGAGAACCGCGGAGGCGGGCTGGGGACAGGGAGGAACTGGGGACTGGTGGGAAAACATCTGGGCCGCTCTGCAGAACAGAGGAGAGGGTTAATATTCAAAGGGAACAAACAAAGCAGATGCAGAACAGTCCAAATAACAAAGTAACAAAGTAAATACTATCTTCGTGTGAACAAACACACAGTGGGAGATGAAATGTCCAAAATAATATCCACGAGAGAACAAAACAGAGTGGGAGATGAAATGTCCAAACTAATAACTAAGAGAGAACTAACGGAGGCAATACGCTGGGTGAGTGACATCACAATCAAAACTCACCCAGGCGTATGCGTAATGGTACAGGAACAGCAGCGGGACGAGGGCAAGGGGCATTACGCTGAGTGAGTGACATCACAATCAAAACTCACCCAGGCGTATGCGTAAAGGTACAGGGACAGCAGCGGGAACGGGGGCAAGAGGCATTACGCTGAGTGAGTGACATCACAATCAAAACTCACCCAGGCGTATGCGTAAAGGTACAGGGACAGCAGCGGGAACGGGGGCAAGGGCACTACGCTGAGTGAGTGACATCACAATCAAAACTCACCCAGGCGTATGCGTAAAGGTACAGGGACAGCAGCGGGAACGGGGGCAAGGGCACTACGCTGAGTGAGTGACATCACAATCAAAACTCACCCAGGCGTATGCGTAAAGGTACAGGGACAGCAGCGGGAACGGGGGCAAGGGCACTACGCTGGGTGAGTGACATCACAATCAAAACTCACCCAGGCGTAAGCGTAATGGTACAGGGACAGCAGCGGGGACGAGGGCATCGCCACCGGGTGGCTGGCTGTCCGAGCCGAGGGACAGAGTGCTGGAACAGTGGCGGTGGCGAGGGTTTCGTCCACCGGGTAGGCGACTGTCGGAGCCGAGGAACAGAGTGCGCGCCACACCTTGGTGTGCGCGTCGGAACAGTGGCGGTGGCGAGGGTGTCGTCCACCGGGTAGCCGCTGTCGGAGCCGAGGAACAGAGTGCGCGCCACACCTTGGTGTGCGCGTCGGAACAGTGGCGGTGGCGAGGGTGTCGTCCACCGGGTAGCCGCTGTCGGAGCCGAGGAACAGAGTGCGCGCCACACCTTGGTGTGCGCGTCGGAACAGTGGCGGTGGCGAGGGTGTCGTCCACCGGGTAGCCGCTGTCGGAGCCGAGGAACAGAGTGCGCGCCACACCTTGGTGTGCGCGTCGGAACCGAGAGACGCATCTGGTGCGTCTGCGTGGAGGAGTGTGCCAAGCAGGAAGGTCTGGAAGATGCGCGTCTGTGCGCTGGTACGGAGGAGCGTGCCAAGCTCGAAGGTCTGGAAGATGCGCGTCTGTGCGCTGGTACGGAGGAGCGTGCCAAGCTCGAAGGTCTGGAAGATGCGCGTCTGTGCGCTGGTACGGAGGAGCGTGCCAAGCTCGAAGGTCTGAAGTGGAACACTGGAATACCTCCCGTAGAGGATTAGAGAGCGCAGTACAGTGTCTCCCTCCAGGCAAACGGCGGCAGGTGGCGAAGGCTTGAGCGCATCTGGCGCGCTGGTCTGGAGTGGAACACTGGAATACCTCCCGTAGAGAATTAGAGAGCGCAGTACAATGTCTCCCTCCAGGCAAACGGCGACAGGTGGCCAAAGCCCTTGAAGATGCGCGTTGCGCGCTGGTGACTGGAGAGCGTGCCAAGCCCTTGCAGATGCGCGTTGCGCGCTGGTGACTGGAGAGCGTGCCAAGCCCGAGGGTCCGGGAGATGCGCGTTGGTCTAGATGTGCGTCAGGACGAACAGCTGCGCTGGGGTCTGCAGTGGAACGCTGGGGTGCCTCCCGTGGAAGTTACAGGGAGCGCAGAACAGTCTCCTCCACAGGCTACGGCGACAGCAGACGAAGGCTGGAGCAAAACATCTCAAGGCTGGAGAAATCCAAATACAGCATTGGTAGACCAGAGGATCTCCCGAAAGAGTCTAGATGTTAGAGGAAATGACTCAGCATGAATACAACACGACCCCACGCCGAAACGAGGGGAAGAGCCCTGGTATTTAAAGCCCACAGGGGAACTAATTAGCCTGCCACCACAGGTGCGAGAGGTAATTGATAATAGTCCAGGTGTGGCCACTGAGAGTAAACGAGAGTAAAGAACGAGAGGGTGGGGGCTAGAGAGAGTGAGTGAGAAGGGAATTTCTAACAGTAGGCTTTAAAGAAACAGAGAAAAGGTGGTGAGCAGCGGGCAAAACCTCACAGTACCCCCCCCTCAACGGGAGCCACCCGGCGACCCAAAACAAATACAGACAGAGTGGCAGGGGGCAAAACAAGAGGTACTGGCCAAGCCAGCAGGGGAAGCCACCACAAGAGTGGGGCTAGCAAAAGAAACAGGGTCGCCGAGGGGTAACTAGGGTAGCAGAGGGGCAACTGGTCTAGAGGAACTGGGTCTAGAGAACTAGTCTAGCGAACTGGGCAAGAGAACTGGTCTAGAGAACTGGTTTAGAGAACTGGTCTAGAGAACTGGTCTAGAGGAACTGGTCTAGAGGAACTGGGTCTAGAGAACTGGTCTAGAGCAACTGGTCTAGAGGAACTGAGGGGCAAGCAGGGTAGCTAAGGGGTAACCATGGAAGCACCGGGAAAGGGCTAGCAGAGGGAAGGTTAGCTGCCAGGGCACTGATAGCTACAGGGCCTATGCTAGCTGTACTGCTACATCAACATAGAGGCTGCGCAAGCTGCCGGAGCCAGGCTAGCAGAGGGAAAGGGTAGCTGCCAGGGCACTGATAGCTACAGGGCCTATGCTAGCTGTACTGCTACATCAACATAGAGGCTGCGCTAGCTGCCGGAGCTAGGCTGGCAGACAGGGCTGGACCAGCATGAGAGCACAAGCTAGCTGGAAGGACAGTCCTAGCTGTGTGAGAAAAACTGACCTTGCTAGCTGAAAGGGCAGTCCTAGCAGTGGGATAAACTACACAAAAAAGTGGAGGCCATGCAGAGGGACCGGGTTAGCTGCTTGGGCCTGGCTAGCTACAGGGCCTATGCCAGCTGCAAGGCTGCATAAACATAGAGGCTGTGCTAACAGCCGGGGCCAAGCTAGCAGACCGGGGCCATGCAGAGGGAAACTGGGTTAGCTGCCAGGGCATGGCTAGCTACAGGGGGGTCAAACAGGGCAAAACGGGAAGCAAACAGGGGAGCTAACCGGGGAGACTAACAAGCTAAACAGGGGAGTAACAGGCTAACAAGGGAGCTAAACAGGACTAACAGGGAAGCTAAACTGGGCAAACAGGGAAGCTAACAGGGCTAACAGGGGAGCTAGAGGGGAGACTAACAAGCTAACAGGGGAGCAAACAGGGCTAACAGGGGAGCTAGAGGGAACAAGAAAAAAAAAAGGCAAACTCAACATACACCGTCTGTGCTGGCTGGGGTCGTCGATTTGGTGGGGTCGTACTGTTATGGTTTGTAACCGACCCCAATCGCACAACACAAGACAGGTATGATGGTTTGCCAAGAAACAGATATTTATTTAGAACAGGGAAAAAGGGCACTGTCCCTTTAAGGGAGAAAACACAAAACACTGGAATCACACAAGAGGGGAAGGTAAAGTGCCTTTAAGAGGCGGGCAGGAAAAGGGAACACTATGGGAAGGTAAGGGAACGCCTAAGGGAAGGTTAAGGGAACGCCTAGGGAACAGAGGAACTAGAGACTAGGAGAACTAGGGAAAGAGGACTAGGGACTAGGAGAACTAGGGATAGAGGACTAGGGACTAGGTGGAACTAGAAGGGGAGAACTTGGGACAGAGGGGACTGAGGCCCGCGGAGGCGGGCTGGGGAACAGGGAGGAACTGGGGACAGAGAACCGCGGAGGCGGGCTGGGGACAGGGAGGAACTGGGGACTGGTGGGAAAACATCTGGGCCGCTCTGCAGAACAGAGGAGAGGGTTAATATTCAAAGGGAACAAACAAAGCAGATGCAGAACAGTCCAAATAACAAAGTAACAAAGTAAATACTATCTTCGTGTGAACAAACACACAGTGGGAGATGAAATGTCCAAAATAATATCCACGAGAGAACAAAACAGAGTGGGAGATGAAATGTCCAAACTAATAACTAAGAGAGAACTAACGGAGGCAATACGCTGGGTGAGTGACATCACAATCAAAACTCACCCAGGCGTATGCGTAATGGTACAGGAACAGCAGCGGGACGAGGGCAAGGGGCATTACGCTGAGTGAGTGACATCACAATCAAAACTCACCCAGGCGTATGCGTAAAGGTACAGGGACATCAGCGGGAACGGGGGCAAGAGGCATTACGCTGAGTGAGTGACATCACAATCAAAACTAACCCAGGCGTATGCGTAAAGGTACAGGGACAGCAGCGGGAACGGGGGCAAGGGCACTACGCTGAGTGAGTGACATCACAATCAAAACTCACCCAGGCGTATGCGTAAAGGTACAGGGACAGCAGCGGGAACGGGGGCAAGGGCACTACGCTGAGTGAGTGACATCACAATCAAAACTCACCCAGGCGTATGCGTAAAGGTACAGGGACAGCAGCGGGAACGGGGGCAAGGGCACTACGCTGGGTGAGTGACATCACAATCAAAACTCACCCAGGCGTAAGCGTAATGGTACAGGGACAGCAGCGGGGACGAGGGCATCGCCACCGGGTGGCTGGCTGTCCGAGCCGAGGGACAGAGTGCTGGAACAGTGGCGGTGGCGAGGGTTTCGTCCACCGGGTAGCCGACTGTCGGAGCCGAGGAACAGAGTGCGCGCCACACCTTGGTGTGCGCGTCGGAACAGTGGCGGTGGCGAGGGTGTCGTCCACCGGGTAGCCGCTGTCGGAGCCGAGGAACAGAGTGCGCGCCACACCTTGGTGTGCGCGTCGGAACAGTGGCGGTGGCGAGGGTGTCGTCCACCGGGTAGCCGCTGTCGGAGCCGAGGAACAGAGTGCGCGCCACACCTTGGTGTGCGCGTCGGAACAGTGGCGGTGGCGAGGGTGTCGTCCACCGGGTAGCCGCTGTCGGAGCCGAGGAACAGAGTGCGCGCCACACCTTGGTGTGCGCGTCGGAACCGAGAGACGCATCTGGTGCGTCTGCGTGGAGGAGTGTGCCAAGCAGGAAGGTCTGGAAGATGCGCGTCTGTGCGCTGGTACGGAGGAGCGTGCCAAGCTCGAAGGTCTGGAAGATGCGCGTCTGTGCGCTGGTACGGAGGAGCGTGCCAAGCTCGAAGGTCTGGAAGATGCGCGTCTGTGCGCTGGTACGGAGGAGCATGCCAAGCTCGAAGGTCTGAAGTGGAACACTGGAATACCTCCCGTAGAGGATTAGAGAGCGCAGTACAGTGTCTCCCTCCAGGCAAACGGCGGCAGGTGGCCAAGGCTTGAGCGCATCTGGCGCGCTGGTCTGGAGTGGAACACTGGAATACCTCCCGTAGAGAATTAGAGAGCGCAGTACAATGTCTCCCTCCAGGCAAACGGCGACAGGTGGCCAAAGCCCTTGAAGATGCGCGTTGCGCGCTGGTGACTGGAGAGCGTGCCAAGCCCTTGCAGATGCGCGTTGCGCGCTGGTGACTGGAGAGCGTGCCAAGCCCGAGGGTCCGGGAGATGCGCGTTGGTCTAGATGTGCGTCAGGACGAACAGCTGCGCTGGGGTCTGCAGTGGAACGCTGGGGTGCCTCCCGTGGAAGTTACAGGGAGCGCAGAACAGTCTCCTCCACAGGCTACGGCGACAGCAGACGAAGGCTGGAGCAAAACATCTCAAGGCTGGAGAAATCCAAATACAGCATTGGTAGACCAGAGGATCTCCCGAAAGAGTCTAGATGTTAGAGGAAATGACTCAGCATGAATACAACACGACCCCACGCCGAAACGAGGGGAAGAGCCCTGGTATTTAAAGCCCACAGGGGAACTAATTAGCCTGCCACCACAGGTGCGAGAGGTAATTGATAATAGTCCAGGTGTGGCCACTGAGAGTAAACGAGAGTAAAGAACGAGAGGGTGGGGGCTAGAGAGAGTGAGTGAGAAGGGAATTTCTAACAGTAGGCTTTAAAGAAACAGAGAAAAGGTGGTGAGCAGCGGGCAAAACCTCACACACACTTTAGATCACACAAACACACTTACACTTTATATTTATTGATAAAGGATTTGCACTACAACTCGTACACCTACTGTGAATTGTACCTAAACTGCACCTCGTCCATTTATGCCTTGCACTATATAGTATTGTATATTAGTACACTGCACAGTATTGTATATTGTATGGTAACTACGTCTACGAACATTGTACATATGTCTAAACTGAACACTGTGACCTCTTTTTTTTACTTCTAATTTTTACTATGTCTTTATTTCATACTTATCTTGTCATGCACAGTCTCTGGAGCGCAACAGTAAGAAGCATTTTGTACAAAAGTATTCTGTACTTCTGTATGACAACTATTAAAGAAACTTGAAACTTGAACTTGCTTTGGTGCCTCCGTTCCGAGAGACAGAAGTTGATACTTATTTTAATGTGTTTGAGCGTATTGCTGCTTCATTGCGCTGGCCAAGAGAGGTCTGGCCTTTGTTGCTTCAATGCAAATTGACTGGTAAAGCCCAAGAGGTTTGTTCAACACTTTCCCTAGAAGATAGTTTACTGTATGATACTGTGAAGGCTGCCATCCTTCGTGCATATGAGCTTGTGCCCGAAGCTTATAGGCAGAGGTTTCGCAGTCACAAGAGAGCTGTCAACCAGACCTTTGTAGAGTTTGCTAGAGAGAAGGGAACTCTCTTTGATAAATGGTGTGCAGCAAGCAAGGCCTCAGATCTTAACTATCTCAGAGAACTCATTCTATTAGAAGAGTTTAAGAATCGTTTGCCAGAGCGTATTGTCGTTTACCTGAGTGAGCAGAAAGTGTCCACTCTGCAGCAAGCTGCTGTATTAGCTGATGAGTTTGCGCTAACCCATAAAACTGTGTTTGTAGATAGGCGTGACTCGTTTCTCCCCCATGATTTCTCTCAGAGACATTCTGTCCCCAACCATCCAGAATTCACACACCCCCGACCAAAAATGTCACCTCCACGCTCAAAAGAGGAGCGGACATGTTACTACTGTCATAAATCTGGTCATGTTATTTCTGACTGTTTAACATTAAAACGTAAGCAGCAACCGTCCTCTCAGAACTTTAGGCAACCCAAAGGGGTTGGTCTGATTAAAATGGCACCTGGTTCCGATCAACAGATGCACAATGATCAGGATGTTCTCGATCCTTGTTTCAGGCCATTTACTTCCAAGGGTTTAGTTTCCTTGACAGGGGATCCAAAAGATCAGTGTACAGTTCAGATCTTACGAGATACTGGAGCCTCACAATCCTTTATCCTCTCTGATGTACTACCTCTGTCTGAGAAATCTTCCTGTGGTTCTAGTGTCCTAGTTCAAGGTATTGAGATGGGTTTCGTGCCAGCCCCGTTACACTGTATTCATGTACAATCTGATTTGGTCACTGGTTTCTTTAAAATAGGGGTGAGACCTTCCTTGCCAGTTAAAGGCATTTCCTTTATCATGGGAAATGATTTAGCTGGAGGACAGGTGAACGCTGTGCTGGAAGTGTTGGATCACCCAGACACAGATTCTCTGCCTGATGACTTGTCACAGAACTTCCCTGAAGTTTTTTCTGCAAGTGTTGTCACTCGGGCTCAATTGAAAAAGAGAGGTGATGAAATTAATTTGTCTGACTCTGTTTTTGCTTCAGCCTTTGTCAGGGAGGTGTTGCTGGCTCCAACTTCTGATACCGCTGACAAACCACCGACTCATAGTAAGGTACCCCCACAGACAACTGTAACTAGTTCCGACGCATTGAAGTTACCCGTTACTCGTGAAATGCTAATTACTGCCCAGAAGGCTGACCCTTCTCTTGCAAAATGTTTCTCTTCTCTTGAAACAGAACAGAGGAGAGAGTTGCATTCTTATTTTGTGGATGAAAGAGTTTTGATGCGTTCATGGAGGTCCCATGGTACTAGACTGGCAGAGCATGCACAATCGGAGATAGGGCTACCAGATCAGGTACCAGACTGGAGCACTGTTTATCAGATTGTTGTCCCTGCAGTTTATCGTCAGCATGTACTGTTCTTGGCCCATGACCACCCTTGGTCTGGACACTTGGGAGTCACTAAAACATACAACAGAATACTTCAACATTTCTTTTGGCCCGGTTTGAAGTCCGATGTAGCACAGTACTGTCGTACCTGTAGTACTTGTCAGATCACCGGAAAGCCAAACCAGGTAATTCCACCTGCTCCCCCCTGTCCTATACCAGCGGTCGGTGAACCATTTGAACATGTTGGTTGTGTTGGTCCGTTGCCAAAGACCAAAGCCGGCAATCAGTTTTTGTTGACAATAATGTGTACCGCCACCCGTTTCCCTGAGGCTATCCCTCTTCGCAGAATTACAGCGCCTGTAATAATTAAGGCTTTGACGAAGTTCTCCTCCACGTTTGGACTGCCTAAGGTAGTACAAACTGACCAAGGCACCAACTTCCTGTCTAGGTTATTTGAGCAAGTGTTACAGTCCCTGGGTATCCGACATATAGTGTCCAGTGCCTACCACCCTGAAACTCAGGGGGCTCTAGAACGTTGGCATCAGACCTTAAAGTCCATGCTGCGTAAATATTGCTTAGACACAGGGAAAGATTGGGATGAGGGTGTCCCCCTTGTTCTATTTGCTGCGCGAGAGACCATACAGGAGTCTCTTGGTTTCAGTCCTGCTGAGCTCGTTTTTGGGCACACTGTTAGAGGGCCTCTGAAAGTTCTTAAAGAACGGTTCATGTCAAAGGGTGCCAGCACACCCACTAATGTTCTAGATTTTGTTAGCCAGTTTCGAGAGCGACTGCATCAGGCGTGCTCTCTCGCAAAAGAAGCGCTCTCTTCTTCCCAGAGAACTATGAAACAGCACTATGACGAGAAAGCTGTTTCTCGATCTTTCCAGCCAGGTGATAAGGTTCTAGTCCTGTTACCTATCCTTGGTTCTGCTCTTTCCGCTCGTTTTTCCGGACCGTATGCAATAGACAAGAAAATAAGTGATACAGACTATGTAGTTCGCACCCCTGATTGTAAACGTCACTCTCGTGTTTGCCACATCAATATGCTTAAACCATATTTTTCCAGAGATAGTGTGCAGGTGAAGACCTCAGACCAGACAGCCGGACTGGCCGTCTCTGCTGTTGCCTCAACTCCAATAGTTCCGGACTCTCCTGACGTTAGTGGTGAGGATGTAGATGGCTTAGAGTTGCGCAATGCAGCCCATCAGGGTGCTAGATTGTCCAACACTGAGATGTTATTGAACCTGCCCACTCACTTAGCACACTTACCTGAGGAGCAGCGAGAGGACATCACAAATTTGATTCAGGCCTACATGGCTCTGTTTGGTGATGTTCCCTCCTGTACTTCTATATTGGCCCATGATATTAATGTTAACAATGCTGTGCCTATCAAGCAACATGCATACCGTGTTAACATCACCAAGAGAGCCATGATGCAACAGGAGGTTGACTATTTGTTAAAACATGGTTTAGCCAAGCCAAGTTGCAGTCCCTGGAGTTCACCTTGCTTGTTAGCTCCCAAATCGGATGGAACTCCTAGATTTTGTACTGATTTCCAAAAGGTAAATGCTGTCACCGTGCCTGATTCCTTCCCACTGCCCCGCATGGAACATTGTATTGACAACCTTGGATCTGCCACCTATGTTAGCAAACTAGATTTGTTAAAGGGTTACTGGCAGGTCCCTTTGACCCCCGTGCCTCGGAAATCTCGGCGTTTGTTACTCCTGACAATTTTTTGCAATATACTGTAATGCCTTTTGGAATGCATAATGCCCCGGCCACTTTCCAGCGACTGGTGACCCTAGTCCTGGCTGGTGTTCCAAATTGTAATGCCTATCTCGATGACCTGGTTGTCTATTCGACCAACTGGCGTGACCACATGACAACCTTACAAACTGTCTTTGACCGCTTAGCTGGAGCCTCCCTGACCCTTAACCTTGCCAAGTGTGAGTTCGGCAAGGCTACGGTTACCTATCTTGGTAAGCAGGTAGGACAAGGACAAGTGCGTCCGGTGGATGCAAAAATATCTGCAATCACAACTTTTCCAGTGCCTACTACTAGGCGGGAATTGCGTAGATTCCTTGGGATGGCTGGGTATTACTGTGGTTTTTGCCGAAACTTTTCTTCTGTCGTCACTTCTCTCACTAGCCTGTGTAGCCCGTCCAAACCATTCATTTGGACAGCTGATTGTCAAAATGCATTTGATGGTGTTAAAGCTCTCTTATGCAGTTCCCCTGTTCTCTCTGCTCCAGATTTCTCCCTGCCGTTCCAGCTGGAGGTGGATGCCAGCGGGGTGGGAGCTGGAGGGGTGTTATTACAGGAAGATCACGATGGTGTCAGTCACCCGGTTTGTTATTTTTCCCGGAAATTTAACAAACATCAACTAAACTATTCCACTATTGAAAAGGAGACTTTGGCTATGTTGTATGCGTTGCAACATTTTGAGGTGTATGTCGGTTCGAGCGTATTACCAGTGGTAGTATACACCGACCACAACCCATTGGTTTTTCTGTCGCGGATGTACAACCACAATCAGCGCCTCATGCGTTGGGCGCTCATAGTGCAAAATTATAACCTCAGCATAAAGCATAAGAAGGGGTCTGAGAATGTGTTGGCGGATGCTCTATCTCGGAGTTAAATCTCTCGTGCGGTCGACTTGTTTGTTGACTGGTTCATTGTTGTACCGACGGCTTATTTTTTATTTTTTTCATAGCTCTTTACTTTGGAGTACCAGTTATCTCGGAGATGAGGATCTCGTTGTTAAAGAAAAACATGTTTAGTTGGTGTCAAACATGTTTTTGTCTTATGTATGGGGGTGTTACATCCCAATGTATATATTCCCCAGTGTGTGTCTCCATGTGTGTGTGTTCTCCATTTTTCTTTCCTCCCTCCAGCCATTGTTCCCTCCACCATTGGTCCCTGCCAGGCCTGCCCTTCCATTACCCAGCACAGCACCGATTGGTGGATGGTTTTCCAGACTCCAACACTCAATCAACACCACCCAATCATGGATCACCACACACCTGTTAAAACATGGCTTCTCACTTCAGTCACTCTCTCTCTCTCTGGCATGAGGCTAGGCCTAGTGTGATTTTGTAACCTTGACTTTGACAATATTGCATTTCGTTTATTGGCCTTTGTGCTTAGTGGAAATTGCCTTGTGTGTGTATGGCCACAGAGAGAGCATTGCTAGTTATAGTTTGTTTTTGTATATATTCTGCCTTTGTTTTATGTATCATTAATGTGTTTTTCTCTCTTTCTCAGGAAGCACAGATGGGGTGAGCTGCCATTTCCTTTGGATATTGTTTTCTCCTGTTTTGGTTAGGTAAGAGTAGTTTAGGTAATGTAATTTCTTTTACCATAGATTAGATTGGGTTTATTTGGAGTATAGTGGTGTTTGTTTGTTGTTTTGGCCTGGGCTCACCCTTGAGCTACATGTGCTTCCTTTGCATCTATCAATAAATATCATTGTTGTTTACAAACGTGGTCCATCTTTTCTATCAACCAACTGTTATGTTACAGCCCTTTACCCTTAGACTCACAGGGGTCGTAAAACTCATCATAACCAGTACCCATATCAAACATTATTTTATATGGCCCCCATATGGCCCCAAGACACAATATACATATTTGTTCAATAGAAAATATGATATTCACTCAGGCTGTTCCCCATATTGAAGAAAATATATAATAATATGTATGCAATCTGACTATAACAGGCTAATATATGAAGACACTGAGTAAACGTCAGCAAAATAAAGGAGATGATTGTGGACTTCAGGAGGTCGGGGGTCAAGGACTACAGCCCCCTCAGCATCGACGGGGCACCGGTTGAGAGAGTGAACAGCTATAAGTACCTTGGAGCCCACATATCCGAGGACTTGACATGGACCACACACATTGACAGTGTTGTGAAGAAGGCACGACAACGCCTCTACTTCCTCAGGCGCCTAAGGAAGTTCCAAGTCAGTCAGAAGATCCTTAAGAACTTCTACTCATGTACAATATAGAGCATCCTGACTGGCAACATCACCTCCTGGTTTGGGAATAGCACTGCACAAGACCGAAGCAGACTACAAAGAGTGACACGTTCAGCCGAACGCACAATTGGAGGGGGGCTCCCCACCCTCCAGAACATTTACAACAAGCGGTGCAGGGGTAAGGCTAAGAGAATCATCAAGGACTCCAGCCACCCGAACAACTGCCTCTTTGAACTGCTGCGGTCAGGCAAGCGATACCGGAGTCTCAAGGCGAGCACAGAAAGACTCAGAAGAAGCTTCTATCCCCAGGCCATCAGGCTGCTCAACGAACAATAAACACTACACAACAACCATCAAATGCACACAGCACACACACCCACACGCACACACTCACTTTAAACAAACAACACACTACAGCACCCACTCTCCACACTTTAGATCACCTAAACACACTTTATATTTATTGATAAAGGATTTGCACTACAACTCGTACACCTTACTGTAAATTGTACCTAAATTGTACCTCATCCCATTTCTGCTTTGCACTATATAATATTGTATATTAGTACACTGCATAGTATATTTGTGAGGATTCGCCTGTTTCCCTGGACCTTTTTTCCCTGTCCTCTCCTCACCAGCCCCCACCCTTGCGAGAATTTTCCCTGTCTACTCTCCTTCACCAGCCCCCACCCTTGGACGTTCTTGTTCCTCTACCTTCACGCACCTGTTGGGAGTTTGCAATCTGCTCGGGAGAGTACTTAGGTTGCAGGCTCCCCTCCAGTCCTGGTCGGGTCGTTCTGTGTTCATGGAGTTCTGTGTGCTGGTCTGTATTCTGTACGTTACCATCACCTGCCGCGTCTCCGGCGTGAGACGATGTGCCAGCCATCACCCCCTATTTCCACGGGAGGATGGCGTCTCTTCGTGATCCTCGTTCCTGGGGTGAGGCTCGCCGTCGCTCCCTATTATTCCATGGGAGGATGGCGGGTGCTCATCCCGTTCCCCTCGGACCCCGGCTCGTCATCGCTCCCTATTTCCACGGGAGGATGGCGTGTTCTGGCCCCTGTCCCCGTGCCAGGCCTCCGCCGTCGGGCCCCTGTCCCCGTGCCCGGCCTCCGCCGTCGGAACCCTGTCCTCATCCCTGTAAGCAGCTCTGGCCCTCGCCCTGTCCAAGGCCTTAACCCTGTTCTCTGTCCCTGTCTCCAGCCCGCCTCTCCGGGCCTCTGTCCCTGTCCCCCTCTCCAGTGCCCCTGGTCCTGGCCCTGACACTTAGCCCTGGCCCTTAGCCCTGGCCCTTAGCCTTAGTCCCTTAGCCTGTTTGCCTCTTAAAGGCACAGTGCCACATTTTCCATAATTCCTTGACTCTAGTGTTTTTGTGTTCTCCCTTAAAGGGACTGTGCCGCTTTTTGTTCTGAATAAATATTTGCCCTGTTTTGGCTTACTCTCATACCTTGTGTTGTGCGATTGGGGTCGGTTACAAACCATAACAATATTGTATATTATATGGTAACTCAGTTACGTCTATTCTGCATCGAACATTGTACATATGTCTATACTGATACTGAACACTGTGACCTCATTCTTACTTCTAATTTACATGCTATACTATGTTATTTCATAATTATCTTGTCTAGCACAGTCTCTGGAGCGTAACAGTAAGAAGCATTTTGTATAAAAGTATTCTGTACTTCTGTATGACAACTATTAAAGAAACTTGAAACTTGAAACTTGAAACTAAACTGCTTTGTGGGTTTTAGAACTGTATTATGGAAATAAATCAAGGAACAAAACAACTCCACCTCCCTACCACTCTCTTCCTCCTCTCCCTCTCCACCTCCCTATCGCTCTCTTACTCCTCTCGCTCTCCACCTCCCTATCACTCTCCTCCTCCTCTCCCTCTCCACCTCTCTATCGCTCTCTTACTCCTCTCCCTCTGCACCTCCCTATCACTCTCTTCCTCCTCCTCCTCCTCCTCCTCCTCCTTTTTTTATTTTTAAATTTTTTTTTACCAATAGTCGACTAACGGCACATTTTGGCCAATCCTAGTCGACCATCCAAATCCTTAGTCGGGGACAGCCCTACTCTCTTCCTCCTCTCCCTCTCCACCTCCCTATCAATTTGTTCCTCCTATCCCTCTCCCTATCCCTATCTTACTCCTCTCCCTCTCCACCTCCCTATCAATCTGTTCCTCTTCACCTCCCTATCACTATCTTCTTCCTATCCCTCTCCACCTCCCTATCACTCTCTTCCTCCTCTCCACCTCCCTATCACTCTCTTCCTCCTCTCCCTCTCCACCTCCCTATCACTCTGTTCATCTCCACCTCCCTATCACTCTGTTCCTCTCCCTCTCCACCTCCCTATCACTCTGTTCCTCATCTCCCTCTCCACCTCCCTATCACTCTCTTCCTCCTCTCCCTCTCCACCTCCCTATCACTATCTTCCTCCTCTCCCTTTATCATTCTTTCCAAAAGAAAAGAGGACTAGAAGTGTGGCTAACGCTAATGGCACGCATACCAGAGGCTAACTGCCTACGAAAACAGGCACAGAGGCACTGAAAGAGGATTTCACCCATCTAATGAACACACTAGACTAGACAAATATCAAGATGTATCCATCAGTGGACCAATTGCATGCTTTTGCAGAGGACAAGAAGCCTTCAGTCGACTCCTTCAGACATTAAGCACCCCCCACAGCCCAAATGGAATGATACAAAAAATAATAATAAAAAAAATATTATACCTTTTTTCTTTTTTTTACCAATAGTCGACTAACATCACATTTTGGCCAATCCTAGTCGACCATCCAAATCCTTAGTCGGGGACAGCCCTACTCTATTCCTCCTCTCCCTCTCCACCTCCCTATCACTATCTTACTCCTCTCCCTCTCCACCTCCCTATCAATCTGTTCCTCTTCACCTCCCTATCACTATCTTCTTCCTATCCCTCTCCACCTCCCTATCACTCTCTTCCTCCTCTCCACCTCCCTATCACTCTCTTCCTCCTCTCCCTCTCCACCTCCCTATCACTCTGTTCCTCTCCACCTCCCTATCACTCTGTTCCTCTCCCTCTCCACCTCCCTATCTCTCTGTTCCTCCTCTCCCTCTCCACCTCCCTATCACTCTCTTCCTCCTCTCCCTCTCCACCTCCCTATCACTATCTTCCTCCTCTCCCTCTCCACCTCCCTATCACTCTCTTCCTCCTCTCCACCTCCCTATTGCTCTCTTCCTCCTCTCCCTCTCCACCTCCCTATCACTCTCTTCCTCCTCTCCACCTCCCTATCACTATCTTCCTCCTCTCCCTCTCCACCTCCCTATCACTCTCTTCCTCCTCTCCACCTCCCTATCACTATCTTCCTCCTCTCCCTCTCCACCTCCCTATCACTCTATTCCTCCTCTCCACCTCCCTATCACTATCTTCCTCCTCTCCCTCTCCACCTCCCTATCGCTCTCTTACTCCTCTCCCTCTGCACCTCCCTATCACTCTATTCCTCCTCTCCACCTCCCTATTTCTCTCTTCCTCCTCTCCCTCTCCACCTCCCTATCGCTCTCTTCCTCCTCTCCACCTCCCTATCACTATCTTCCTCCTCTCCCTCTCCACCTACGTATCACTCTGTTCCTCTTCAACTCCCTATCACTATCTTCTTCCTCTCCCTATCAACCTCCATATCACTCTCTTCCTCCTCTCCGCCTCCCTATCACTCTGTTCCTCTCCCTCTCCACCTCCCTATCACTATCTTCCTCCTCTCCCTCTCCACCTCCCTATCACTCTCTTCCTCCTCTCCACCTCCCTATCACTATCTTCCTCCTCTCCCTCTCCACCTCCCTATCACTATCTTCCTCCTCTCCCTCTCCACCTCCCTATCGCTCTCTTACTCCTCTCCCTCTGCACCTCCCTATCACTCTATTCCTCCTCTCCACCTCCCTATTTCTCTCTTCCTCCTCTCCCTCTCCACCTCCCTATCGCTCTCTTCCTCCTCTCCACCTCCCTATCACTATCTTCCTCCTCTCCCTCTCCACCTACGTATCACTCTGTTCCTCTTCAACTCCCTATCACTATCTTCTTCCTCTCCCTATCAACCTCCCTATCACTCTCTTCCTCCTCTCCGCCTCCCTATCACTCTGTTCCTCTCCCTCTCCACCTCCCTATCACTCTCTTCCTGCTCTCCACCTCCCTATCATTCTGTTCCTCTCCACCTCCCTATCACCCTCTTCCTCCTCCCCCTTTATCACTCCTTCCTCCTCTCCCTCTCCACCTCCCTATCACATTGTTCCTCCTCTCCCTCTATCACTCTCTTCCTCCTCTCCCTCTCCCCCTCCCTATCACTCTGTTCCTCCTCTCCCTCTATCACTCTCTTCCTCCTCTCCCTCTCCACCTCACTATCACTCTGTTCCTCCTCTCCCTCTCCACCTCCCTATCACTCTGTTCCTCCTCTCCCTCTATCACTCTCTTCCTCCTCTCCCTCTCCACCTCCCTATCGCTCTGTTCCTCCTCTCCCTCTCCACCTCCCTATTGCTCTGTTCCTCCTCTCCCTCTCCACCTCCCTATCACTCTGTTCCTCCTCTCCCTATCGCTCTGTTCCTCCTCTCCCTCTCCCTCTCCACCTCCATATCACTCTGTTCCTCCTCTCCCTATCCACCTCCCTATCACTCTGTTCCTCCTCTCCCTATCCCTCTGTTCCTCCTCTCCCTCTCCACCTCCATATCACTCTGTTCCTCCTCTCCCTCTCCACCTCCCTATTGCTCTGTTCCTCCTCTCCCTATCGCTCTGTTCCTCCTCTCCCTCTCCACCTCCCTATCACTCTGTTCCTCTTCTCCCTCTCCACCTCCCTATCGCTATGTTCCTCCTCTCCCTCTCCACCTCCATATCACTCTGTTCCTCCTCTCCCTCTCCACCTCCCTATCACTCTGTTCCTCCTCTCCCTCTCCACCTCCCTATCGCTCTGTTCCTCCTCTCCCTATCGCTCTGTTCCTCCTTTCCCTCTCCACCTCCCTATCACTCTGTTCCTCCTCTCCCTCTCCACCTCCCTATCGCTCTGTTCCTCCTTTCCCTCTCCACCTCCCTATCACTCTGTTCCTCCTCTCCCTCTCCACCTCCCTATCACTCTGTTCCTCCTCTCCCTCTCCACCTCCCTATCACTCTGTTCCTCCTCTCCCTCTCCACCTCCATATCACTCTGTTCCTCCTCTCCCTCCCCACCTCCCTATCACTCTGTTCCTCCTGATAGTTGTCTATAGCCATTTATCTATACCGTGTCCGTTTGGACCCCAACACCACAGATGTAAAAAACTTTCTAGAAGAGATTCAGAATTAGCTAAAATGGTAAACATGAGTGTTTTTGTGTTCAAATAGCCGCCATGAGCACATACTCAAAGCCTTGTTCCGGAAAGAAAACGAGATGGCAATTATTGAATTTTAGATTATTGAAACGGGCCCGTTCGGACCCTAACACCACATAAGTTTGTTCCTTAACATAGTTATATTTCTCTGTATACTATTCCAATAAGCAACTGCTCTACATTACCATCTTTTTCAGAGCATTTGTTTTTGGTAGAGGTAAAGTAAAGCATGAATCTAATGCTTGCCTTGTGTTGTGTTGGCTTCTTTTGTCATGAAGTGACAGATCCTTCTGACGTTGCTCAGGAATAATCTGCAGGTTCTGGTTGTTGAGGCGATGGGAGCAGAGAAGTCCAGCAGGTCATCAAGGACCACACCGAGGTTGTTGGCGGCCGGGGAGGAAAGGTGAGGAGGGGTTGAGTGTCATCAGCATAGCAGTAGTATGAGAAGGCATGAGAAGTGATAATGTTACCCAGAGATTTGGTGTCGAGGGAGAAGAGGAGGGGTCCAAGGACCGAGCCCTGGGGGACACACGTCTGTAGGGGGCGGGGGTCCGATAGGGTGTCTCTCCAGCGGTCGTCAAGGTACAATGACAGCCATGCCAGTGCAGAATCTACAACTCCAATTCCTGCAGGAGGATCTGATATTTGACTGTGTTGAAGGCTGCTGACAGGTCCAGGAGAATCAGGACAGAGGAGTCTGTGACTGCTATGAGGGCTGTCTCTGTGGAGTGATCGGTCTTGAAGCCTGACTGATGTGGGTCCAGTTGTTCTGTAATAGAGAATAATGAGTGTGCTCACGGAGAGCACGGAACATCATCAAAGACGCTTCTCACCCCAAGCATGGACTGTTCACCCGCCTGCGGGGTACTTGCTCTGGGGCACGCTAACGCAGCCTCCCGGGCAGAACCAACAGGACCACGAGTAGTTTCTTCCCCTCAGCTGTCAGACTTCTGAATCAAAACTCTACATAGCCCACTGCACCTCACTGTATATCTGTGTATATAACCCATAGCTTATGTAGACTTTATTTTAATTATAATTTTTTATTCTCACCATTGCACATTGTGCTAACCATTGCACTTTACTGTACAGTTTTATTTATATGTGTCTTATATTGCAACTGACTGTTGATTGTCACATCCTGGTTGGACATACACAATCTCGTTGCACTGTCTTGTACTGTGTAATGACAATAAAGTGAATCTATATATCTATATACAGTAGCACGTTCAAGTGATCTAGAGAGGAAAGAGACAGGGTGATAGGTATCTATGACGGTAGGGTGCAGGGTTGTTTTTTTGATGAAAGGTGTGACTCTGGCTTGTTTTAGATAATCAGGACAGAGGAGAGGCCTTGCTCTTGCTAAATGAAGAGCCTCTGTGACTGCTATGAGGGCCGTCTCTGTGGACTGACCGGTCTTGAAGCCTGACTGATTTGGGTCCAGGGGGTTGTTCTGTAATAGATAATCAGAGAGGATATGGCATGTTCAAGTGATTTAGAGTGAAAAGAGACATTGCGAGAGTTATCTATGCAGGTGGGGTTCAGGGTTGTTTTTCAATGAGTGGCTTGATTTAGAGAGGTGGGAACCACCCCACATTTGAGAGAGGAGTTGGTGGTTGCAGTCAGGAATGGGGGGAAGTCTGGTGTGAGGGTCTGGAGGAGTATCAGATCCAGCTGGCATGTAGTGTGATGTCAACAGTGTCAGAACGTGTGTCTGTGAGGGGAGAGAAGGAGGGTCAGAAGGTGTGTATCGTAATAAGAAAAAGAGCTTCTCTGATCGTAATAATCTACTTTGCTGCGTTGTGTTTCTACAGCTCTATGTCTGTTACTGAAAATACTGTGGTTGGAGAAGAAGAAATCAAATGAGAGTTTGGTTATTTCCCAGATCTGGTTTATTCAAGGTCCAAAAGTTAACAAGAAACGTCTGGTTCAGTTAAAGAATGTGCAATGAGATTAATGTACCGAAGCACTATGCCGCTTGTCATTAATATCAGGCTAATCAAAAGTAATTAATAATCTTCAATGGAGCTTCGGTTGTGGAGCCTCGTTGATTTGTTGATTTCTTTGTTGCCAGGATACAAAGGAATTGTTTTCTCGTTTCAAAGAGCTTCGTCTTCGTCTGCTCCCGTTCGCCGTCCTCTTCCGTTGGGGGGTGGTGTGTGTTCTGTGTGTTTTCCACACTCTCCTTTTATCAATGAGTTGACACCTCTCAGCGTGAGGTCATCAGTGACATCACACATATGGTATCATCCAATCACCAGCCTTCACAGTTCAAATCTCAAAGGAGGTTGGACTTAGTCCAACTGCTCCATTTTTCATTGTTTCAAATCAGAGTAATATAACTAGTTAAAATTAGGCTTAATACTTTTGGTATTAAACTCCAGGATGTATTTAGCTGAATAGGGAGGCATTTTCTAAACACAACCATATTATTCCTGACTTAAAAGCATTATGTTTCAGATGAGAATCACAGTGTTCTACCAGTAAGCCCAGTTTTATAGTATTCTAATCATTCCCTTTAGCTTAAGTTAATCTCTACTAACAGTTATACTTAGTTATCATTTAACATATGTCCAACTTGGTTCAACCAAGGCTTGATTGTAAACTTTAATGATTCTCCTCCTATATACAACATGTTTCATATTATCCCGTTCATCAGCCTTTGTACAATCCAACAGTAATATTTGCAGTTTGTTTCACACTAATGTAAGTATATTAAACCAGTTAAAATAGATCTAAGTTGAGATCCTTGAAACCTCCTCTCTCCAGCTGTCTGTCTCTGTGTCACATGAGACTTCAGCGAGATAAGAGTCATGTGATGTGCCCAGCTCTATTGTTCAAAATGTGGCCAACACTTTGTATGTAAATTTACTCAGTGGTAACATTCCAAGTCCCCTCACCCATCCCGTCTTTAATCACATCATGTTCCCAGTATGCTTACTGTCTCAATTATTAATCATTAACTTTTATAGACTAAAAGTGTATTGAATTCATTTTGCCCATAGTAAAGCTTACTTTAATTAACTGACTATATCTATTGCAAAGTACCTATTCTCTGCACCAAAGATCTGTTTTCCTGTAACTTGAAAGAACCTTTATCACTCTTTGTACTTAATCCCTTTTGGGGACAGTTTCACAGCATGTTTTAGGAGCTATATTTATCATTATTTACGACATTTGTCTGTAAGGGGAGAGAAGGAGTGTCTGTGAGGGGAGAGAATGTGTGTCTGTAAGGGGAGAGAAGGAGTGTCTGTGAGGGGAGAGAACGTGTGTATGTAAGGGAAGAGAAGGAGTGTCTGTGAGGGGAGAGAATGTGTGTCTGTAAGGGGAGAGAAGGTGTGTCTGTAAGGGGAGAGAAGGAGTGTCTGTGAGGGGAGAGAACGTGTGACTGTAAGGGGAGAGAACGTGTGTCTGTAAGGGGAGATAAGGTGTGTCTGTAAGGGGAGAGAAGGAGTGTCTGTGAGGGGAGAGAACGTGTGACTGTAAGGGGAGAGAACGTGTGTCTGTAAGGGGAGAGAAGGTGTGTCTGTAAGGGGAGAGAAGGTGTGTCTGTGAGGGGAGATAAGGTGTGTCTGTAAGGGGAGATAAGGTGTGTCTGTAAGGGGAGAGAAGGAGTGTCTGTAAGGGGAGATAAGGTGTGTCTGTAAGGGGAGATAAGGTGTGTCTGTAAGGGGAGATAAGGTGTGTCTGTAAGGGGAGATAAGGTGTGTCTGTAAGGGGAGAGAAGGTGTGTCTGTAAGGGGAGAGAAGGTGTGTCTGTAAGGGGAGAGAAAGTGTGTCTGTAAGGGGAGAGAAGGTGTGTCTGTAAGGGGAGAGAAGGTGTGTCTGTAAGGGGAGAGAAGGAGTGTCTGTAAGGGGAGAGAAGGTGTGTCTGTAAGGGGAGAGACGGTGTGTCTGTAAGGGGAGAGAAGGAGTGTCTGTAAGGGGAGAGAAGGAGTGTCTGTAAGGGGAGAGAAGGTGTGACTGTAAGGGGAGAGAAGGAGTGCCTGTAACTCTCCTCCACAGAGAGAGTGGGGGGTGAGGTGTGTCCTCTACAGAGAGAGTGGGGGGTGAGGTGTGTCCTCTACAGAGAGAGTGGCGGGTGAAGTGTGTCCTCCACAGAGAGAGTGGGGGGTGAGGTGTGTCCCCCACAGAGAGAGTGGGGGGTGAGGTGTGTCCTCTACAGAGAGAGTGGGGGGGTGAGGTGTGTCCTCTACAGAGAGAGTGGGGGGTGAGGTGTGTCCTCCACAGAGAGAGTGTGAGGTGTGTCCTCCACAGAGAGAGTGGGGGGTGAGGTGTGTCCTCCACAGAGAGAGTGGGGGGTGAGGTGTGTCCTCCACAGAGAGAGTCAGGGGTGAGGTGTGTCCTCCACAGAGAGAGTGGGGGGTGAGGTGTGTCCTCCACAGAGAGAGTGGGGGTGAGGTGTGTCCTCCACAGAGAGAGTGGGGGGGTGAGGTGTGTCCTCCACAGAGAGAGTGGGGGGTGAGGTGTGTCCTCCACAGAGAGAGTGGGGGTGAGGTGTGTCCTCCACAGAGAGAGTGGGGGGTGAGGTGTGTCCTCTACAGAGTGAGTGGGGGGTGAGGTGTGTCCTCTACAGAGAGAGTGGGGGGTGAGGTGTGTCCTCCACAGAGATGGTGGGGGGTGAGGTGTGTCCTCCACAGAGAGAGTGGGGGGTGAGGTGTGTCCTCCACAGAGAGCGTGGGGGGGTGATGTGTGTCCTCCACAGAGAGAGTGGGGGGTGAAGTGTGTCCTCCACAGAGAGAGTGGGGGGTGAGGTGTGTCCTCCACAGAGAGAGTGGGGGGTGAGGTGTGTCCTCCACAGAGAGAGTGGGGGGGTGAGGTGTGTCCTCTACAGAGAGAGTGGGGGGTGAGGTGTGTCCTCTACAGAGAGAGTGGGGGGGTGAGGTGTGTCCTCCACAGAGAGGGTGGGGGGGTGAGGTGTGTCCTCCACAGAGAGGGTGGGGGGTGAGGTGTGTCCTCTACAGAGAGAGTGGGGGGTGAGGTGTGTCCTCTACAGAGAGAGTGGGGGGTGAGGTGTGTCCTCTACAGAGAGAGTGGGGGGGTGAGGTGTGTCCTCTACAGAGAGAGTGGGGGGTGAGGTGTGTCCTCTACAGAGAGAGTGGGGGTGAGGTGTGTCCTCCACAGAGAGAGTGGGGGGGTGAGGTGGGTCCCCCACAGAGAGAGTGGGGGGGTGAGGTGTGTCCTCTACAGAGAGAGTGGGGGGTGAGGTGTGTCCTCTACAGAGAGAGTGGGGGGTTAGGTGTGTCCTCTACAGAGAGAGTGGGGGGTGCGGTGTGTCCTCTACAGAGAGAGTGGGGGGGTGAGGTGTGTCCTCTACAGAGAGAGTCAGGGGTGAGGTGTGTCCTCTACAGAGAGAGTGGGGGGTTAGGTGTGTCCTCCACAGAGAGAGTGGGGGGTGAGGTGTGTCCTCTACAGAGAGAGTGGGGGGTGAGGTGTGTCCTCCACAGAGAGAGTGGGGGGTGAGGTGTGTCCTCTACAGAGAGAGTGGGGGGTGAGGTGTGTCCTCTACAGAGAGAGTGGGGGGTTAGGTGTGTCCTCTACAGAGAGAGTGGGGGGTGAGGTGTGTCCTCTACAGAGAGAGTGGGGGGTTAGGTGTGTCCTCTACAGAGAGAGTGGGGGGGTGAGGTGTGTCCTCTACAGAGAGAGTGGGGGGTTAGGTGTGTCCTCTACAGAGAGAGTGGGGGGTTAGGTGTGTCCTCCACAGAGAGAGTGGGGGGTGAGGTGTGTCCTCTACAGAGAGAGTCAGGGGTGAGGTGTGTCCTCCACAGAGAGAGTGGGGGGTGAGGTGTGTCCTCTACAGAGAGAGTCAGGGGTGAGGTGTGTCCTCCACAGAGAGAGAGTGGGGGGTGAGGTGTGTCCTCCACAGAGAGAGTGGGGGGTGAGGTGTGTGAGAGAGTGGGGGGTGAGGTGTGTCCTCCACAGAGAGAGTGGGGGGTGAGGTGTGTCCTCCACAGAGAGAGTGGCGGGTGAAGTGTGTCCTCCACAGAGAGAGTGGGGGGTGAGGTGTGTCCTCCACAGAGAGAGTGGCGGGTGAGGTGTGTCCTCTACAGAGAGAGTCAGGGGTGAGGTGTGTCCTCCACAGAGAGAGTGGGGGGTGAGGTGTGTCCTCTACAGAGAGAGTCAGGGGTGAGGTGTGTCCTCCACAGAGAGAGTGGGGGGTGAGGTGTGTCCTCCACAGAGAGAGAGTGGGGGTGAGGTGTGTCCTCCACAGAGAGAGTGGGGGGTGAGGTGTGTGAGAGAGTGGGGGGTGAGGTGTGTCCTCCACAGAGAGAGTGGGGGGTGAGGTGTGTCCTCCACAGAGAGAGTGGCGGGTGAAGTGTGTCCTCCACAGAGAGAGTGGGGGGTGAGGTGTGTCCTCTACAGAGAGAGTGGCGGGTGAAGTGTGTCCTCCACAGAGAGAGTGGCGGGTGAGGTGTGTCCTCTACAGAGAGAGTGGCGGGTGAAGTGTGTCCTCTACAGAGAGAGTGGGGGGTGAGGTGTGTCCTCTACAGAGAGAGTGGGGGGTGAGGTGTGTCCTCCACAGAGAGAGTGGGGGGTGAGGTGTGTCCTCTTCAGAGAGAGTGGGGGGTGAGGTGTGTCCTCTTCAGAGAGAGTGGGGGGTGAGGTGTGTCCTCCACAGAGAGAGTGGGGGTGAGGTGTGTCCTCCACAGAGAGAGTGGGGGTGAGGTGTGTCCTCTTCAGAGAGAGTGGGGGGTGAGGTGTGTCCTCTTCAGAGAGAGTGGGGGTGAGGTGTGTCCTCCACAGAGAGAGTGGGGGGTGAGGTGTGTCCTCTACAGAGAGAGTGGGGGGTGAGGTGTGTCCTCCACAGAGAGAGTGGGGGGGGGGGGGTGTGGCATTCTGTTTGTGGAGGTTCTTATCTGAGGCCACGGCTGGACTGGTAATATGGCATATCGGGCCTGTATGTATTGTTCGGTTCAGGGGATGTGCAAACAAAAATTATCTTCATTTGGCACAGAGGTGGGAGAGGTGGCGCGCCGGTTGCTGGCAGCAGCAGCATAACTAGTCAGTTTGTGGAAATGGCAAGCGCAATATAAATCAATCTTCATTACGACTTCAAACCACTTTTGCTGCTGGTCTGCTGCTCCTCTGCCACTATAGAACTAGCACTCAGGTGTTATATTTCGGGGGGGGGGGGGGGTGGCTAGCTCCCAAAGTGAACAAAGGGAGGGTACTTAACTTAAGTGCTGCCCCAGGGAAGGGGTCGGGGGCTACTGCCCTCAGCCCCCAAGATCATTTTTATATCGGCAGTCTGACTTGGGGTACTGCCCATATATTAGTGTTGCAATGCATGATAAGTAAACAGTGAAAAAAGCGAAGGAATCGGATGGAGCTGGGGCGTTTGGGACGAATACAAATTTAAGATGAGTGGAGGTGTGAAAGCTGGCCCGGTCCAGAACAATAGGAGTCACAAAATTAGTTTGGAGTGGAGTGGTGGAGGAGTGGTAGAGGACCAGTAGAGGTTAAATTTTTCAACTTCATGTCATCTGTTCTCTAGTTTTCAGCCTCGGCTTCACGTGAAGTTAAAAACTATCTAGAAGTGAAAGTGAAACTTAGCAAGCCTATAAGTTGTTAAAGGGGCACTAGGCAATTAATTTACTCTGGATGCCTGAACACAGAATGACACCAGTATCACTGACTACCACGGCAAGCCTATAGAACATTATTCTATTTAATAATAATAATAATAATAATAATAATAATAATAATAATAATAATAATAATAATAATAATAATAATAATAATAATAATAATAATAATAATAATAATAATAATAATAATAATAATAATAATAATAATAATAATAATAATAATAATAATAATAATAATAATAATAATAATAATAATAATAATAATAATAATAATAATAATAATAATAATAATAATAATAATAATAATAATAATAATAATAATAATAATAATAATAATAATAATAATAATAATAATAATAATAATAATAATTATTATTATTATTATTATTATTATTATTATTATTATTATTATTATTATTATTATCATAATTATCATAATTATCATACATATAATATATAAAAAAAAAAAAAAAAAAATTTAAATAATTATATTAATAATAATTATTATTAATATTTGTTTTCTGTTTTACCGAACCCGTACCGAACCGTGACCCAAATACAGAGGTACGTACCGAACCGTGGCTTCTGTGTACAGTTACACCCCTAGTGTTTACTATTAACTCTAACCGGGACTATTGTTGCTTTTCAACTCGATTCAACTCTACTCTATTTCCACTGCAGGTAGAGTCAAGAATGAAGGTACCACACGCTAAATTGTCCGTGCGGACCCCCCAACCTGAACCCATAGACTGTTCCATGGGTAAATTACGTTAATCCACCACCGTTTCACAATTACTGTGTTGCACTCAATATTTAAATAATGTTAGTCTAAATAAATGTAGACAGACAATGTATATATTTTAAAAATAGAATGAACAGAGCAGTGTTGTTTTGAAACAGTACAGTGTGTGTGTGTGTTTGATTTATGCTGCATTTTATATATATAAGTTAATACGTGTAGCCTATATTTTTCAGTCAGTTCCGTCTTTGTGTGCCAAACAGTATTTAAGGCAAACCGCTGTAATTTTTTTTTTTTTTTAATAAATGAGAAGCATGTTTACATTTTTGGAGTGTTACATATATTTTTTTATAAAAAACAACGTATACCGAATCGAACCGAAAACCATGACCACAAAACCGTTATACGAACCGAACCGTGGATTTTGAGAACCGTTCCACCCCTAGTGGTAACTATTATATGGTATGGATTAGTACTTACTGTTATTACTATCTATGGTAGCTCGCCACCTACACAAATTGTTTTTTTGCTGCTGTGCATGCACCTTCACGTGGTAGGCACATTAACTGTAGGTCAAACTCTCCAAACAAACAAGCACACCATTGATTTTTTCCCCCCAGTCCAGCCCTGTCCGAGGCCTCAGTCTGAAAGAAAGAGTCTTTGGCAGTAGTAATGTTTTTGGAGAATACTGACAAGGGGTCATGATGAGTGGTGATGTCAGTAAGTGAGGTGGGTATTTCTGCACTTCCTCTCTGCAGCTCTCAGGCTCTTGTCTTTCTTCTCTAACTGCATCTCTGCATCTGTCAGCCATGGTCTGGATGGGGAGCGACTGGCAGGCTTCTTGACAAGGGGACAGAGCTTGTCGAAGGAGGTTGGGAGCGCTGACAGGAGGGTGAAAGTTGCTGTATCTGAGGGGGAGAGCAGATCAATTCTCACTCAAGAGTAGAGCTGACACAATGTCAAAGGAGAGGGGAGTGTATGTTGCGTCTGAATGAGAAAGTTTTATTTTATTGACGTTTATTTCAAATATGCAACATAACAATCAAACATCAAGTACAGATACAGCCTTAAGCCGTTCAAATAATAAAGAAAATAAATCTAACTCCAATAATTGTTTGGTCATTTACATATTTGAAAAGGAGTGGGAAGAAGCATACACTTATGTAATTAATTCATACTTTACTAGACTTATATTGAAAAAGATTAACTTAGTTAACAAAATATTTTTTAATAATACCGTATTTGCCAAAACTGTAGGATACCCTGTATAGTTCCTCTAGCCATGTTATATACATATATACAACTACATACCTACATATGCACATATATACAAACATACACATACATAATGCCAGTTATCAAACCCCTTCTTCATCTTGGAGTTGGAGTGGGTTGTTTGGGGCATAAGGGTGGTCTGATATAATGGAGGGCAGTTACTGTGGTGTTATTTATGCTGGAGTCACAGGAGAATATGATGTCCAAGCGAGCTGCCGCCTTTGTGAGTGGGAGGCACGCTGATGACAGTGGGAGTCAGGTGGAAGGCTTGTAGGAGAGAGACCACTGTCGCAGACTGGGATGAGTCAGGTAGGTTGAAGTACACCCATTAGCACCAGGGGGGTTAATTTCCAGCTTGTCTGGAAAGTGTTCGAGGGGACCTGGAGGGCGACAGAGAATAACAATGGTGAGATTGAATGGATTAGAGATAATAATAATTCATTTATTTTGTATAGCGCTTTTCAATTACCCAAAGTCGCTGACAATAGGCAAAAAAACAAAGAAACATAGAACCACAGGGAAACGGAGAACAATATGAATACACAAGAACATAAAAACACGAGTAACGGATAACAAATACAGGAGTCAGTGGGGGAGACAGTCGGGAAGTGAGTAAGGGAAACCGAGGGGGGTGGGGGGGCAGGAGAGAACGTAGGGCAGGGCAAAAGGGGGTGGGGGGTGATAGGTTGGAGGAGGGTGGTTATGGGGAAGGACGGTTGAAGGCTAGGGAGAACAGGTAGGTTTTGAGTCTGGATTTGAAGGGGGAGAGTCTCGGACAGTCTGAGGGAGGGTGTTCCAGAGTCGGGGTGCAGCTCGTGAGAATGCCCGGTCACCAAAACTTTTAAGTTTGGATGACGGGACAGTGAGGGAAAGAGTGGAAGAGGACCGGAGGGAACGGGTGGGGCGGTAGGGGAGAAGGAGGTCAGTCAGGTGGGGGGGGGGGGGGGGGGGGGGGGGGGGGGGGGGGGCAGGCTATGGAGGGCTTTGAAGGTGTGGAGTAGTGTTTTGAAGTTTATGCGTTCCTTGATCGGGAGCCAGTGGAGGGAGTGGAGGACAGGAGTGATGTGTTCACGGGACCGGGTGTTAGTGAGGATAGATACAGCATAATATTCAAGGGATGATAAGGTGATATAAGGTATTGATATTATACTAGTAGTATTCACAAATATGGGGTTTACTCTGAACATGAGGTGGTTTCCCCCATAATTCCCCCACCTAAAATATTGACAACTTTGAATCTATGTGAGGTTTCTTGCCTGACACCAGCAATATGTAAATGGAAACAATGGTGTCAAGCTCTTTACTACTTATGCCTCACATTCACATTCACACACGCACTCACACACACACACACACACACACACACACACACACACACACACACACACACACACACACACACACGCACACACGCACGCACGCACACACACACACACACACACACACACACACACACACACACACACACACACACACACACACACACACACACACACACACACACACACACACACACACACAACACACACACACACACACACTGCATCGATTTAAAACAAATAGAATCGATTATAATAGAAATTAATCCAAATTAAAAAAAAATAATACAACTTTTTTAAATATTTTTTTTTATGTTTTTTTTGTGTATTGTTTTTATTGACCCATAGTCCACTCATGCTGAGTGAATCAGTTCGCCCAGCCACATTTGTGTAATACATTTTTTTGGGGGAATTAACTGATAGAAAATTAATCGAATCGAATCGAAGCGTGGTCAAATGAAGAGATTTCATGATGCATTGAATCGTTGCCTGAATAATCGTAATCTAAATTAATCGTTGTGAGGTCACATCGTTACACCCCTAGTGATTAGTGCTACATCACTAAGTGAGAAGAGTGATTTGAGATTGTGTCAAGAGCATCCACTGCCCTGGAATTTCATTATGACATTATGATACCTGAGCAACCTTTCGACTCCAGTCCTCATCCCATATGATTGGTGTTTGTGTTTGGGGATCAAAACCTTATGGCCCTTGACCTTTTGTGAGTGCTTTCACAATCTCTCTTTGATGACCTCAGATCAATTTAAGGGTCCTGTGGGAAATGGGACAGTCTCACCACCAAGGTCAGAGAGACACCAAGGTTAGTGATGATCGATCCACCCGCTGCCCAGTCACACGTAGTAAACACGGGAGCAGGATGAATCCCCCCAGCGCTGTCACACACACACACACACACACACACACACACACACACACACACACACACACACACACACACACACACACACACACACACACACACACACACACACACACACACACACACACACACACACACACACACACACACACACACAGTCTCATGTGAGTGCCCACCCCTCCCACACACACACCTTCACTTACTGCACCCTCAAACTGAAGTCATATTACTGTACTTGCATGCCTGCACTAATCCTACTGATGCGGCTGTGCATGAAGAAAATGTCACAGGTCGCCCTACATTTATTTGGTTTGAAATTTTACCCAGGGTAGTAGGTTCCCAAACAGTGGCACAGACACAGCAGATGAAGGAATACCAAGGGGAAACGTTTCATAGTAGGAGAAAATTGGGAAATGGGTCCCGTTTGAATTTCTGGCTTCCCAGACGTCAATTGCTGGTGCCAAACTTGCCAAACCTGGTGCCAAACCTGCCAATCCTGGTATCTTTCAGCAGCAATGTATGGGGGGTAACCTGATCATGACAGCTACACTGCTAGCTAAACTAGCGCCAAAATGGTGGGGAATAATTTAATACACACTCTAATTAGTGGCCTCACGTTTATGCAAGGCCTTTGCACAATGCAAAAACACACGTGAAATACTATACCTGCTATCACGCCTAGCACAGGGGCCGCACTGCGTACGAACACAAAGAGCCACAAGGGCTAAGCTAATGCTAACAAGCAGGCCTACACACACTCGCTGGCCAGCAACGATGATTCAGCATGCAACAGTGCATGTGAGCGGATCGGAGCGTGAGCGGCGCGGGGAGCGGAGCGGGTGGTTTTGACGTGAGCGAGGAGTGGGTTTTAAAATGGGTCGGCGACGTCCGGAGCGAGAGTTCTCCTCCGCTCCAATCCACTCCAGGCCGCTCACAGTGGTTTAACACTGATGTAATATACATGTAGTACAATGCCAAAGCAACAGATGGCGATGTACAAACATGAAGGCCATTTTCAACCAATGAGAAGGGTGAACCTGTGATATCCTGTTCAGGCTTTGTCACTCACATTCTGTTAGAAAAAGTTTTGACGCCATTGTTGTTGTCGTTAGCTTACATGCTAACGTTAATGGCAGCGACCATAGCATTGTGGCTAGGCTAGCTATCATCGCTTAATAGAGCTAGTGAATGGATAAACAACGTTATTTAACATTGCAGAATGGGTACAATTACAATGCGGCTCAATACAAACAATTGTTAAGGGGCCCAGGGGGTGTAGACTGTTGTAGTTTGAGCTAATTTACACCATGCTCCAAAAAAAAAAAAAAAATCTGCCGAGCGATGTGGCGCAGGGAGCGGGGAGCGCTCGATTCAAGGTGAGCGGTGAGCGAGCGGAGAGCAACTTGGGGGCGGGGTCAACATGAGCGATTAGCGGAGCGGACCAAGCTTTAAAGAGCAAAGAGCGGATTTCTCGCCTGCGCCGATCCGCTCACGTGGCCTGGCATGCAATAATATCACTTGCTCAGAGGCTGCTAGGACAGGAGGAGACACGGCCACAGAGGAGCCCCTTCATCATGAGTGGAGGGCCGCGGGGACCGCGCATGCTAAGGAGGTCAACAAAGGAACACACGCAAGGGGCTAAAAATACTACCTGGCAAGGAAACATAACTACGCTAAAAACACAATAAATGGAGGGAAAAGGGTAGGTACAAACACAGGGGAGACGGCCTACTGAGGACAGGGGATAGGGGAATAATAAGCTACTGACCCTGGGTAATAAGTGATAAGAAAAAAAAATCAGCCCGCTACAGCTAGCCTAAATAGACTGGCACTCGGGGGGAGGAAGTGCGGTGTAGTGCAACAGCAAGCAAAGTCTGTTGGAAAAACCACACACACACACACACACACACACACACACACACACACACACACACACACACACACACACACACACACACACACACACACACACACACACACACACACACACACACACACACACACACACACACACACACACACACACACACACACACACACACACACACACACACACACACACACACACACTTCTACTCATGTACAATAGAGAGCATCCTGACTGGCAATATCACCTCCTGGTTTGGGAATAGCACCCCACAAGACCGTAGAAGACTACAGAGAGTGGCCCGTTCAGCCGAGCGCACAATTGGAGGGGGGCTTCCCACTCTCCAGAACATTTACAACAAGCGGTGCAGGGGTAAGGCTAAGATAATTATCAAGGACTCCGGCCACCCAAACAACTGCCTCTTTGAACTACTGTGGTCAGGCAAGCGATACCGGAGTCTCATGGCAAGCACAGAAAGACTCAGAAGAAGCTTCTATCCCCAGGCCATCAGGTTGCTCAACGAACAATACCACTATGCAACAACCATCAAATGCACTCACAGCACACACATCCACAAGCACACACTCACTTTAAACAAACAACACACTGCAGCACCCACTCTCCACACTTTAGAACACCTAGACACACTTTATATTTATTGGCAAAGAATTTGCACTACAACCCATACCTCAGTACACATCACTGTAAATTGTACCTAAATTGTACCTCATCCCATTTCTGCTTTGCACTATATAGTATATTGTATATTAGTATATTGCATAGTATATTGTATGGTAACTCAGTTACTTCTATTCTGCATTGAACATTGTACATATGTACATACTGAACACTTGTGTCTACGTACGTGACTTCTATTTTTTACATTCTATTTTTACATGCTATACTTATTTTATTTCATACTTATCTTTTTTGTCTAGCACAGTCTCTGGAGCGTAACTGAAAGAAGCATTTTGTATAAAAGTATTCTGCACTTCTGTATGACAACTATTAAAGAAACTTGAACTTGAAACACACACACACACACACACACACATACACTATTATTAGTATTAGTATTGTTATTGTTATTACTTGGCATTGTGATGTCATATGAAAGATAAGGCCAGCCCATAACTGTCAAGGTGATTAAACTGAATAATAAGTCACAAAAAAATTAAGCTTTTTTTATCCTTGTAATCCTAAATATTTATGAGAAAGCCATTCATCAATGTTAGTGATTATAAAAAAAACTGGCAATAAAAATGATAAAATTCACAGTGACATGGGGTTTGAGTGAGTTATGCAGGAGACATTTGAAGGCGAGAGAAAGAGAGCAAGGTGGCACACACTGACAGTGCGACAGAGTTCATCTAGATATCTGTCATGCGGTGGCCTGTGCCTTTAAATCAGTACCGTCATCATTTACTGCATTGCAGATGGGAAGTCATTAGAGCCGCCAACGGTACACTTCATTGACCGCTGCGGTGGTAATGAGGTCACCCAGCTGGCCTAATGGACACCTTTTCTTTTGGACGGTGAGACGGTCAACGGTGGTGAGAGCAAGACCAGTATAATTATCTTGTGTCTGTGAGTGTGTATGTCTGTGCATATTTTTGTATTGCAGTCCACCCTTACACATGACAGTGTGTGTATATGCATCATCCATGCACAAGTGATGCGTGTGTGTGAAGTACTGTATGTGTTTGCGTGTGTGTGAAGTGGTGTGTGTGTTTGCGTGTGAAGTGGTGTGTGTGTTTGCGTGTGTGTGAAGTGGTGTGTGTGTGAAGTACTGTGTTTGCGTGTGTGTGAAGTGGTGTGTGTGTTTGCGTGTGTGTGAAGTGGTGTGTGTGTTTGCGTGTGTGTGAAGTGGTGTGTGTGTTTGCGTGTGTGTGAAGTACTGTATGTGTTTGCGTGTGTGAGAAGTGGTGTGTGTGTTTGCGTGTGTGTGAAGTGGTGTATGTGTTTGCGTGTGTGTGAAGTACTGTATGTGTTTGCGTGTGTGAGAAGTGGTGTGTGTGTTTGCGTGTGTGTGAAGTGGTGTATGTGTTTGCGTGTGTGTGAAGTGGTGTGTGTGTTTGCGTGTGTGTGAAGTGGTGTATGTGTTTGCGTGTGTGTGAAGTGGTGTGTGTGTTTGCGTGTGTGTGGGCGTCCGTCTATGGAACCCAGGGCAGGTGAGAGTGGGGGAGAGAGCAAACCTTGCGCTGCCTAGCGGAGCTTCAGACCCACTATATCCAACGACCTGTGAAGGGGAAAGTTTTAATTGACACTCATGGGCCAGAAAGTATAGTATGCGGTTAATGGAATGCACACTTAATTGAGCTGAGCACTACACATTAAGTAGGCTGGGATTATATTCACTAATAACGTTGAGGCGAGGGTTGAGTTTGTTAGCTCGGAGGTCACGAAAACGATAACGTATCCTGATATTTTGGAGTGTTTCAATTAAAAGGGATACAAATTATAAATATGAAGGTCGTACGCAACATCAAAATGTCGTAAACACTTTTGAAAATGCCTCCTCTCACTCCTGCCTTTTCAATGTCCACCCCTTCCCTGTGAAACAACCCATAGGCATAGTTTTATATAGGGATAACCCTATAAATCACTGTTACTCATTTTACTCTGTATTGTATATTGTATATTGTATATATATATATATATATATATATATATATATATATATATATATATATATATATATATATATATATATATATATATTGACGTTACCTACTTTTTACTTCTTAATTGTTTTACTTACTTTCTCTCTACTGTATGTAGGGCCTCATAAGAAACAAGCATTTCATTATAAAGTATACTGAATTTTGTTCTGACGAATAAAAACAACCTTGAACTTGGATGGTAGACATGTCCCTACCGAAGCCACGTAAAGACAGATTGCAAAGTGAAAACTGTAGTTTTAGGTATTATAATTCACAACAAAACAGCCTTTTTATCTGTTGCGAAAGTATAGGTTGACAGTTACATCAAGAACCCCAATCAGCAAGCTATCCTATTATCTGCAATATCCAATCAACCACCTGGACTTCCCTCCCTCCCTCGCCTCTGTCCCTGTCCTCACAAGCTCCCCCCACTCTCAGGAGCTGTTCATCGGCAGCAAGTAAGTTTGAAGTTCGCTAACAAAAAAAGAAATATGTTGACCGACTTCTTTTTTTGTACTCACAGTTGTATCAATGATAATAGTTCACATGTAGCCAAATACATCAATTCAGGAGGTTCATTAAAGAAACAGTGATTAGGATCATCTCAAGAAACAGTATTTACGCTCAAGTGCAAAAAAAAATACGCTCGCATAATTATTAATAATATTAAGTGTCAAACCTACGCCCCCGAAATAACCTCACACTCTTCCTTAGAAATGGATTGAAATAATGCATCAGGATATTCTTGGACTCTAACCCTTTCACTGCCGCACTACCAAACTGTTAACCCTTTCACTGTGACAATACACAGAAGGTTAACCATTTCACTGCCACACAACAGCAGGTTAACCCTTTCACTGCCACACTACAGAAGGTTAACCCTTTACTATCACACTACCGACGGTAACCTACAATCAGTGAAAGGGTTAAAGTGGCAAGATCCAATTTTGTTTTTGTTTTGGCAACATCTAGTGGTGATGAGTGGTCATTGTTGTTGCAGTTTTTACTTGCTTTCCATCATGAAAATTCACGCTAACTACTCAGTTAGTCTTCTATTAATTCCAAACTAACTGCTGCAGCTGCTGATGACGTAAAACGCATCACTTCCTGTGTAAAACACATCACTTCCTGTGTAAAACACATCATTTCCTGTGTGCCAGTTGATTTTCCTGTGCCAAGTCAATGCCAAGAAACTGACATCCACAGATGAACATGTTGGGATAAATCCCTTAGCCTGAGGAAGAGACGAGAGAGAGAGATAGACAGTGAGGCTTTGGCATTACTAAGGAGCTATATCCTTCATTATGATCTGAACACATACCAGAAACAGATGATATGCAAACATAATATCATTTGCTGGGGCTTATCGTGCATGAAATGTAATTTCTCAGGGATGGCGGAAGCACAAGAGAAGAGCAAAAAGAATGCATTTTCCTCAGATACTCCCCAGTTTGAGGTGATTTGCTGAAACAGGAACCTCTGACAAGCAGGGAGTCATGGTGAGAGCAACGTGGCGCTGTGATCAACGGGATAAAGAGTTCTTAGAACAGGTTGGGAAATTGTGAATGAATATTTTTTATTTGCTTTACGTGCTCCACCAGAACGCCAATCATGTGGCACTTGTGTCATAGAGGACAAACATACAAATACTTGTTTTAGGTGAATCCAGGATATTCTCAGCGAATCTTGCTGGTCATCTATGCATTGCACACCATCCCTTATACTGAGCCTGTTCCTTTTAACATATTTCCCCTTCCAGTCCGTCCGCAGCTCCAGACACTCAAGGTGCAGAACTTGTTAAATATAACGCTTGGCTCAGCACATAGTGCAAGGTCATCCGGCAGTCCTTCAGATCTCAGTCGGTGCAGTGCTGCCTCGGTGGATTCAGTGGGGCGAGGGGAGACAGGGCCCAGCAGGAAGGCACGGACACAGTGGGAAAGGTACCTGGGTAACTGACAAGGTCTAGGGAAGGGCAGCTCTATGATTGAGACCTTTCCACTTACTGGATCTTCTGCCTGCAAACTGCTGGCTCAGTAGACCGCCGTGACAAGGTCAGAGGAACTGGCAACCCTGCCCGGCTTTAGCCCGGGGGCGGAGAGTGGGATGCGATGGGAGATGAGTAACAACACATCCTCTGGGGGGTTTCTGTCTGATGTGAAGCGAGGCCGGTTTTGGTTAGATGGATGGAGGAATTTGCTTCTCAGGCGTGTGGGGGTGCAGCTTTGCCTGGTGGACAAGCAAGAGCGATATCCTTCTGATCAGCATGCTTGGATCAATCAAGGTAGCAATGTGCATGCTATTGGATGGTCTAAAATATAAAACAAACAACACACCACTAACTGTTCACTTGTGAAGATGAGATTACTTTGAAATGTCTTGATATGTGTCTACTAGTGGACATAGTATATTGACAAAAATAGCTAAATTTACCTTGATCAAATCTTGCTGTAGGAATCCCTACACATCGTACTTCATATTTCACCATTTGTTATTTTCCCTGTGAGGAGGTGTAGGATCGCTGCTGTGGAACGTGTGTGTGTGGGGGTGGCACCGACCTAAAAATAATAGACACTGAGTCTAGTTGCGCCTTGAAGCGTGATTAAGTGATTAATTCATTGCACACTAGTTGAGACCTATTTATCATTAATGATGTAGCCTATCTGCATCCGCTAGGCGCTCGGCGCTCCATCAAGACGTCACCATCACTTTCGTACCAAGACAAGTTATATTCATTAACACATTCCAGGCCAACCCCGAGATATCTCGGGTCAACTCGCCATGCGCTGGGCGCCAAGACCCGAGATATCTCAGGTTTTAATCGATATTTCTTTTATTAGCTATATCCATTCATTTTTCATCCATCCAGCCTGACGTTATCATTGGGAATGGGTCTGAGCTCGCAAAGGGCAAATACCGCCGCCTAACGTCTCCCGGATGGTATTACACATCATTGGAATCCCTCTGGCTGCGGCTGTGCATCGATCTCAAGTTTCAAGTTTCTTTAATAGTTGTCATACAGAAGTACAGAATACTTTTATACAAAATGCTTCTTACTGTTACGCTCCAGAGACTGTGCTAGACAAGATAGTATGAAATAAAATAGTATAGCATGTACAATAGAAGTAAAAATAGAGGTCACAGTGTTCAGTATAGACATATGTACAATGTTCGATGCAGAATAGAAGTATCTGAGTTACCATACAATATACAATATACTATGCAATGTACTAATATACAATACTATATAGTGCAAAGCAGAAATGGGATGAGGTACAATTTAGGTACAATTTACAGTAAGGTGTACGAGTTGTAGTGCAAATCCTTTACCAATAAATATAAAGTGTGTTTAGGTGATCTAAAGTGTGGAGAGTGCGAACCTAACACGAACCTAAACTAACTTTAGGTTAGTTGTAACGTTAGTTTAGGTTCGTGTTAACGTTAGATAATGTACAAAATAAACATTTTCCGCTGCTATAAACGTTGCACTTTTATTTTGAAAACCCCAGAAAGGAAGTCATTATATATGCTTTACCATCCTGATCTGTGTTAGCTCCGGTTAGCTCAGAGCATCCGGTATAACAATACCAGCCATTGGATTACTGTTTTCTAAATTGGGGAGGCTTTTAATCGTCAAGGTAAGAGGATTTTAAGTCATGGTATCCATAAACTTCAATCGGTTCGGATCCTTTGAATGAATGAGAATGTCAACAATCACGACGACACGTTGAAATCACTGGCTGCACAGGAGTGGTTAGGCAAAAAATAGTTCAGAGTATATTTGCTTATAAAACGTAATTGTCTAATTCAATTATTTTTTATTTCTCCACGTGGTGAATACACAGGTCACAACATGTTTACATGAACGTTTTGGAGTTGTATTTGGAGTGTATTTCGTGACTGTATACAGTGTAAGGGAACGTCAGGCTCCGGATCTCCCCCACTTCCAGTGATGAAGCTCCGGATCTCCCCCACTTCCAGTGATGAAGCTAAGCTACACTAACGGAGTGACTGTTCCCAAAGCTAAATGCACGTACAGAGACAAAAAGGTATGTATCTTCTTGTCTAACTCCAGGGAAGATGTTAAATAAGCTAATTTCCCAAAATGTTGGAGTTTTCCTTTAAGCCTAAAATTAAACGTGCTCCGCAAAAACTAACTCCCTGGTTTACGGAGGAAACGCGCTCCTTTAAAAAGGCTTGTCGCAAACTTGAACATAAATGGCGTTTGACCAAACTCTAAGAATTCCGCCTCGCCTGGAATGATAGTTTACGTAACTACAAAAAGGCACTCTCACTTGCCAAACCCTCATATTTTTCCAGGCTCATAAATGAAAACAAAAACAACTCAAAGTTTCTGTTTGCCACAGTTGCAAAACTTACGCAGAAACAACCAAGTGCCCTAAACCATGCGTTCTCGGCTAACGAATTCATGACATGAATTTTTACCAAGAAAATTGACCTCATTAGAGATGAAATTGTTGCTTTACTCAACAATCAGAGTCCCTCCCAACCTCTGATGGGCCTTCCCCCTGACTTTGATTCCAGCCATACGCTATGCTGCCGTCATCAGGGGCGCCTGCTCTGTCGAAGCTTTTAAATCCCTGCTTAAGACCCATCTTTTCTCTCTCTCCTTCAACCTACCCTGATCTCACCTGGTCGGGGACTGACCTTTAGATTAATCTGTCTAGTTTAGTTAGGACGTTTATTTTATTTCCCCCCATGTCTGCTTTTTTGCAGCACCACAAACATGGGAACTCTCTAACTCCACCCCCCCCTTCCCCCCCCTCCCTCCCCCCCTTCCCCCCCTCTGCGTGCCCTCCTGTCTCCGGAGGTCTCGTAGTGGTGACCGGAGTGCCGGACGTCCCGCAATGATGTGGGGGAGTTCGCGACCCTCTCTGCACCGCCCCCTATCTCCCTGTCTCCGGCTGTCCCTGAGCAATGACCGGAGTGTTGAATGTCCCGTGATTAAGACGGAGAGGACGCAACCCTCTTTGCGCCGCCGCTGTGCCTCAAATAGATTCGCTATCAGCTCTATCTTCAATCTTTCAAAATGTTCAGTTGCTATCGCTATCAGCTCTAGCTTTAATCTTTCAAAATGTTCAGTTGCTATTGCATGCACTCATCTGTGTTTCACTACACACTTGAGTGCATGCTTACCAACTGTTAGTCTGCACCACTACTATCACCGACATCTAAGAAGGGAGATCCCCCCTTGAATGGCCCTTCTAAGGTTTCTCTCCTCCACACTGCCTGTGGAGCATTTTTCCCTATTGTTAGGTTTTAGTAAGTTTTTCCTTACCTTCGCGTGGGGTATGTCTGGGAGTGCTTGCATTCTTTCATTTATTTGCATTTATTATAAATTTGTTGGACCTTATGGTGTTCTTGTTCTGTTCTTGACTTATTGTTATGTTTTCTGCTTGATTTGTTTAAAGAAGACCTGTACGGCCCATGGGGACATTAACGTTAGGTTATGGCTATAACCAAGTTCTGTGAGTAATGGTGACGCTCGGCGTCACTACTGCACTGTACCTCGCTCGTGCACGCGCACTGAATAAAAAATTCCACAATGTACCTTTACATCCCAACATCCGTCTGACCACACCCCTATCAGCTTACCTTCATAAGCAGGTGTGTGGCCACCTACTCGCCTCCTTCCCAAGCTTTCACCACAAGGTGAGATCAATGGCAGCAGCGGCGTCTGACGCCGAGCGTCACCATTACTCACAGAACTTGGTTATAGCCATAACCTAACGTTCTGTATCGTATGGCTCCGCTCGGCGTCACTACTGCACAAGGGAGGCCGAGCGAGAGCCATCGCCCGACAAATGTACCCCGCTGAGGCCCCCCACAACCATCAGATCGGGGAGGACCGAGCCCCCCCGACCCCCCCTAATGGAGGGCACCCCCCCTATTGGAGGTTCCCGGGAGGGCGACGGACCCGACCGTGCGAAGAGGCACTCAAGCAACTCAACGCACAGGGTGATCAGACCGTGGCTTGACCCCACGACTACACACACGCACAACCCGCATGCCACCCGGGAACGAACGGAAGGAACAACCTCGTTACTGCCCCCAGAAATCACGGGGTCAAGAGCAAACCCAACCCCGTGGCAAGGCCGTAGCAGCGGAGCGCGAAGGAAGACCCAGACCCACCGAAGGGACTGGATCCCCTGGAAAACGGGGGCCCGGAGAGGTCAATGACGCCAGGCATCAAGACCCCACCAGGCGGTCACTTAGTGACACCGCCCCCAACATCGCCAGCGTATTCTGATCAGGCCCCTCCAAGAGCGGGCCCTTTCCCCCCAATAGCACACCGCCTGGCATACTGACCCTGCAGAACAGGCAGTAAGCATGGCCGTAAGCACTCAAGAGGTTAACCAACGGAAGCATGCAGCGTACCGGGGAAACCAGGCAACAGGCTGTAACCTGAGCCTGGAGCACTGCGGACGAGACAGGCGCCAAAGGAGTCAGCTGAAAACAGCCGCCCCGGCGGAAGGGGCGTATGCTGGCGTTGTTGATCACCATGACAAAGCCTCCTTTAAACCCCCCCCCCCCCCCAGAGGGTATGAGGCAGAGAAGGCTGACACGATTGGCAGACGTCATGAACGTGCAGGGGCACACTCAACCGGGTAACCCGGGAGGTGACTCTGCCCCAACACACCAGGGAACCAACCACCCTGTCGTTACCCTATGCGGTGGTTGTTCCTATAACCCCTCAGGAAAAACTCCAAAACACACCTGCGGGTATCATACCGCAGTACAAGTGTTGCAGTTTTTCAAAAAAGGGTTATTCCAGGCCTACGGGTCGACGAAACATTACTTCGGACCGGGCCCAGTGGCACGGGAAGCACAGAGTTACCAGAGGAGGTCCAAGACCACCCCAACAGCCCCCTCCACGCCACGCGTGAGAGAGGAGCGAAAAGAATGGAGAACCAGCCCCAAGCACACCGCCCTTGGTATTCCCAGGCGGTCTCCCAACCAAGTACTAACCAGGACCAAACCAGCGTAGCGGCCGAGATCGAACGAGATCGGGCGTGTACAGGTTGGCATGGCCGTAGGCCATTACGACAGTGCAGAGTACAATATGTACCGAACAAGGGTCTCCATAGCGCCTAACCCTGCGACACCCGGACCGACCTGGCATTTTTCCCCCCGAAAAAAGCACAAGTCCCTCAGGGTACCAGAACAGCAGATCTGCATCCCCGGCGGACAACGGGTTTAACTGACCTGGACCAGCATGACCAGAACCAGACGGTCGGTGCGAACCGCGCCTGGTGGCCCGCCCCAAGGGCGTGAGACCCCTCTACATATGTTCAGATCCATTCCGTCATCATCCCCCAGATATGAACGAGAATCCGTCGATAACCAATACAGGTCGTCGGAAGAGGAAAAAACCTCCATCCCAGTTGCTTTATAAAAACGCTGTTTTAACCACAAGCAACCAAGGCGTGCTAGTCACCCGCCTGATCTTCAACAGAACACCCCGAGCTAGCACTTAACGTGCGTCGGGACACAACCACATCAATGAACAGGCTATTTAGACCTTTCAGTGAATCCCCAAGGCGCCCAGGGGAACGACAAGAGGGGTGTGGTGCTTCCTAAACTCTTTTTAATAAAAAAGAAGGAAGCACCAACAGTATGAATCCCAGTCTACACAGCCGAAGGTAAAAACTGTTTATATTTTTACATCCAGTCACCCCTTCCACAGAGGATTTAGACCGAAATTCCCCAGAAAGCCTTCCCACGTGAGTCGTAGAATGAAAAAGCCATGGCAACTGCGAGTCACGTGACCAACTGACTCAAGTTACACATAAAATCGAGCGTAGCGGACCCGTAAGTCCTACGCTCTAACCCGACACTTTGACACAACAGATCTCACGGAAGCCATCGTCATAGCAACGTATTGTATGCTATGACGGGGGGAAACCCCACACACAACTCCTGTTTGTAATAGGAGCATAGTCAGGACAACCCTTTCCCCCCCCCTAGCCAAGGCGTTTAACGGCTTGGCCCTGACTGGCCCAACAGGAGATGAGAAAACCCATTTGACCAATCAAGTGGGAAGGAGGGGTTTATTCGGCACCCCCTCACAAAACCCTTCCCCCTGCACACAATAACAACTGTAGTATATGAAACCTTTGGTAGAATGCCAATGAATAGCGCAAGCTAATACAATGCATGCTACCCACAGAATGTGAACAGGGTTTACAACAAAACCAAGTCGTGTGCATGTGTGAATCCTACACCCGCATTCCATGTTGTACATAGAAAAACACTGATAGAGAGTATACCGGCTAGGCCGTGGAACGTGTGTATACGAGCATTACTGCAACTAACACAACAGTGTTGTAGTTCAACATTACTTTGTGTGTAAGCAACAGACCATACAACCAGCTTCTACCTGCATGTGGAGCGTCAGGCCGAGATAGAAACCCTTCTATAACCGAGTGAATGCTGCAGACCTTGCTTTAATCTCATAACACAAACGTAACTCATCCATCAATGTATACCAATGCAGATTCACACTTTGCAACCTAATCATATGTTTTGGTGAAGAAACACACAGTTTGTTTAACCAAAAAATACAGTTCCCCTTTTTAGGGGACTTTTTATTTAATCAACAAATAATATGAGAGGGCCGGGGAGGGGTACAGAGGGGACCGCATGGGGAAAAAAGTCACTGTCTAGCGGCGTCTGCTGCCTCGAGCCGCTCGGGCTTTGCCACCCCGAGAAGCCCCGGAGGGACGGTAGGCAATCGGTTGCTGGTCTCGTCGATCCCTACCGTCTCCTCCGGTCGTAGATGGGCCGGCTGCAGCAGCAGCACCGTCTCCGATGGAGGCATTGGCAGCCACGGTGGAGGAAGCTCGATGACGTGGAAGCCTTCTGACTCCACCGGCGATGACGGGAGGTGGAAAATGGGGTTGGAGCACGGATCTCTCCTCTGCCATCTCTCTGCATGTTGAGGTCATCAATTGCAGGGCCTTCCCGAACAGTCCAGCATCGGAGAGGGTGGCCATCAGAAGAGGAGCCCTCTTCTTCTCCGGCACACGGGCCTGCTCCAGCCAAAGGTGGTGCTGGATCAGAGTTGCCAGGGCGCGCACTTTCCCAGAGGCTATGGCCTGCACCTGAGTCAGATGCAGGACAGCTCCTGCCGCCTGGGTGAGCTGATCATGTTGTACCTCTGACCGCTCCGTGCCGCCCGTCATTATCCCGGATACAAATCTTGCCAGCTGTGCGATTGTGTACCCGCGATGAACGACTGGTCACTCCAATACGCCAACCGCCTAGCCGATTTTCCTTGGAGAACCGGCTTGCATAACGGCTCCCACACCACATCCGGACAGAGGAGAGCGGCCATCGGCCTATCAAGCCGTGGCACACCCTCTCTCATACCTTCAACCAAACCCACCACCCACGTAACTGGTACGTAGGCGGGAGTGAGGCCCATGATGTGGGACACCACCTGGCCCCGACGAACATAGGCCCCCATTGAGGGGAAAAATGGGTAGACAACGTCCACCCCTCTCACCGGGCGACGCTGCCAGAGATGACCTATTAGATCATCGGGGACAGGAGCAGGCAGTGGCTGCGGCAGAGGCACGCCGTTTGCAGCGGCCGCCACCGCCATAAGCTCGGGGAACAAAGCCCGCAGTTCCCCCTGCAGACTTTCCTCCACCGAACCCGCATCCCTCACATGCAGCAGGCTTCGACTGGTTAAGGAGCCACAGTCTGATGTGGCTGATAGTAGGGCATCCTGCGGAAGAGGCAGAGGGCTTTCCCCGACATCCTCGAACAAGGTGCCCCAAAGAGAAATATCACCCCCCTCCAGTGTTACCTGGACGGGTGGGATATTCGTCTCTACTGGGCCTTCAAACAAGAACCCGTCCGCCTCTACCATGCAATCCTCTGTTTCCATTGGGCAGCTAGAGACCGACGCATCCTCGCTGGTCTCCAGCAATTCCCCAAACCCAGGCCGTTCACGTCTGCAGGACACCATCTTGCGATGGGACCGAGCAGACGCAAAAAGTTTGCGTCTCAAATCCTCCGGAACCAACGGAACCGGCCGTTCAACAACGGACGATTCCCCGGAACCAGAGGAACCAGAGCCAGGACCAGGCCATCGCAGAGGCGACGGCACCGGTGCACTGGCTCCTCGGAGAGGCAAACTACCCATCGGATGCCTACCGGGCGTGGCTGCCGACCACGAACGCGGCAACAGCCCCGCACCAGAACGCACAACGGAGGCGGGAATGGAGAACCGCTGGTGAAGAGTGGTTCTACGACTCTCCGAAGTAGACATTATGACTTAGATTTTTCTCTTGAATATTTATGAGAGAAGAAAAAAATAAGCACAATGTAAACTCGTCTCAACTTTCTTCAACTAGCAACCTTGTCAAGTGGGGATCTACCGAAGGCACTTCCTTGTGGTGAAAGTGAAGAAGGAGGCGAGTAGGTGGCCACACACCTGCTTATGAAGGTAAGCTGATAGGGGTGTGGTCAGACGGATGTTGGGATGTAAAGGTACATTGTGGAATTTTTTATTCAGTGCGCGTGCAGGAGCGAGGTACAGTGCAGTAGTGACGCCGAGCGGAGCCATACGATACAGAACGTGTGTTGTCGGGCCTTATAAATAAATTTGATTTGATTTGATTTGACAGAACGCTCTTGAAATATATTCATATTAATCACGGTATAAAACGGAAATGTATGAAAGAATGATCTGTTTCGTGCATGTTGACTGGAAGCAACTCACTGACGATCAACGTGTATCTATTGGTATTATATTTAATATATTTTAAGTAGGGCTGTCAGTTTATCGCGTTAATTAGATTAATCAATTACACAGCAAATTATCGCGTTATAAAAAATTACAAAAAATGTATTACATTTTTTTATTTTTTTCAATTTTATTTATCTCATTCATTCCATAAGCCCGTAAAATACACATTTACAGACTTTTTTTTTAAAATAGTCCATTTGCATGTTCTTGGTATCTGATTCTAGGGACATCTATGGATCTCAGGGAATGTATTCCCAGTGTCAGAAATACTGTGTCTGTTACTAGGCTTGAGTAAATTGTAATGAACCAAATGAGAATATCAATAAAAAAAGAATTTGCAAATGAATAAATGGAAGATGATTAAACAGAAGGTTTTGTAGATACAGTACTGAATTCTGCCATCCGGACACATGCCATTTTAAATATGATTATAGAATATAGAATATCAGGCCTAAAATGGTTATGCGATTAAAATGTGATTAATTAGATTAATTAATTACAAATCCTGTAATTAATTAGATACATTTTTTTAATCGCCTGAAAGCCCACATTTTAAGCACTCGCAAGTAAGTCCTATCCTACATTGGATAAAGCACTGGCGCTGAAGGGCCATCAGCGCCCTCTGCTGTTGGCCCCCAATGAGTTAAAGAAAGTTGATTTAATAAAAAAATAATAAACTAATTTAATCAGATTAATCACTTTATTCAAATTGAGGATATAGTTTGAGGATAAAATTACGTTTGATTATGTCATAAAATATGACGACAGACATTCAAAGCTTCATTCGAATACTTCAATAGAAGCTTCAAATGTAAAAAAAAAATACATTCGGTACAGCCCTAACCTAAACACATCACTTCGTAATACTCAAACAAGCGTGTCAGGGAATTTTGTGTTTTATTTGGGCCAGGGTAGCCACAAGTGCTTCCATTGCCACCGCGCCTTGATGGCGGGGCATTTCTGTATATTCATGTGTAAGAAAACGCCTTCCAGTTTGAGAATGAGTGACATACTGTACTTCATTCAGGAGTTCACAGCTGCGATCACCTGCAGTCGGCCTGACATTAACAGTCAGTGGCGGACTGGGACTATAAGTCGTACCGGGAATTTGACTCAGGCATACCGACAGTTTACCGGTGCACGTTACATTACAATTCTCTACTTCACTGGCGCTCTCTGTGATCTAGTCGATTCATTACTAGTATCATTCACCCTCTGCACTGCTGCCGTCAGTTCAACATAACGACGTGCTCCTTATACATCTCCGCAGCTTCAATATCAGCATCCAAATCATCCGTCAGAGTTATTATAGCTGTTCTATTTCACGGTCTGATTCCAACAAACTGTCTTCTTTAACTCCCAGTACATCCAATAAAGTGCTCAAGTGATCAACATTCGGAGTTTCCTTGTCAATGTCAATGTCCATCTGATTCAAAGCTCGCATAGGAACACCTCTGATTGCGCCCCGCTTTCGTCTCATTCTTTAAATTTTTCATAAATAGACCCATAGAGCTATCCAAAAAGCTCATATATCCCGGGTTTTGGCAGTCGATCTCATCATCATTTAAATCAATAGGCTTGTTTGAGATTGGCGAGGCCTGCGTAGGCTGTGCGGTTTTGAATGACAAGTTAACTCATTCCTGCCTGCTTGCCTGAACTTATATAGAGAGCACATATCCGCGCAAATAGAAACACGTATACTGACCTGGCCTGCTTCGGAGTTCAGTGGCCTGACTGCGGGCACAAACAAATAAAAAATTTAAAATAAAAAAAATCATTTGCCAGTCAGAAAACTCCCGGTGCTCCCGATGGCCAGTCCGCTAGTGTTAACAGCCGTCTGTTATAATCAAATTTAACGGGAGCATGCCTATGTTCCCACAACCCTATGTTGACACATTTACTTTTTTCATACATTTGTACCTGATTTTATCCCCCTTTATCTTAATTTGCTATTGAATTACACCCAACCTATTATCCAATTGTCCTGTAGTAGAGGGTTCCTCCGGGACCATAGGGCTGTGGGAACATAGGGCTGTGGGAACATAGGGCTGTAGGAACATAGGGCTGTGGGAACATAGGGCTGTGGGAACATAGGGCTGTGGGAACATAGGGCTGTGGGAATATAGGGCTGTGGGAACATAGGGCTGTGAGAACATAGGGCTGTAATAATAATAATAATAATAATAATACATCTATTTTATATAGCGCTTTTCCAGGTGCTCAAAGACGCTTCACATGGGCAGGAGAGACAAACTATGGCAAAACAAAAAAACAGAACAAAACAGAACAAAAATAATACATGACAAAATAAAATAAAACCGACAGAATTAGAGGTCAAAAGCAAGATTGAAAAGGTGGGTTTTGAGGGCTGATTTAAAAGATGTCAGGGTGTTTGCATCACGGATATGGCTGGGGAGGGCATTCCAGAGGGAGGGGGCAGCAGCAGCAAAGGCCCTGTCGCCCCAGGTCCGGAGCTTGGTCGTGGGAGGTGTTAGGAGGTTGGCATCTGCAGACCTAAGGCGACGGGTGGGCGTGTGACGGTGGAGGAGGTCGGACAGGTAGGGAGGGGCAAGGTTGTTGAGGGCTTTAAATGTGATGAGTAGTATTTTAAAATGTATCCTGTATTTGATTGGAAGCCAGTGGAGGTCGTGGAGGACAGGGGTGATGTGATCAGAGTGACGGGTGGAGGTGAGCATGCTGTAGGAACATAGGGCTGTAGGAACATAGGGCTGTAGGAACATAGAGCTGTAGGAACATAGGGCTGTGAGAACATAGGGCTGTAGAAACATACGGCTGTAGGAACATAGGACTGTAGGAACATAGGGCTGTAGGAACATAGGGCTATGAGAACATAGGGCTGTAGGAACATAGGGGTGTAGGAACATAGGGATGTAGGAGAGCTGTGGGAACATAGGGCTGTAGGAACATAGGGCTGTAGGAACATAGGGCTGTAGGAACATATGACTGTGAGAACATACTGTAGGGCTGTAGGAACATAGGGCTGTGGGAACATAGGTCTGTAGGAACATAGGGCTGTAGGAACATAGGGCTGTGAGAACATATGGCTGTAGGAACATAGGGCTGTAGGAACATAGGGCTGTAGGAACATAGGGCTGTAGGAACATAGGGCTGTGAGAACATAGGTATGTAGGAACATAGGGATGTTGGAACATAGGGCTGTGCGCACATAGGGCTGTAGGAACATAGGGCTGTAGGAACATAGGGTTGTGGGAACATAGGGCTGTAGGAACATAGGGCTGTGGAAACATAGGGCTGTAGGAACATAGGGCTGTGGGAACATAGGGAGTCCTTTTGAGATAAATCATAGAAATGTGGGAAGATAGGGCCTAATTTTCTTTTTTTTATCCACTTTTTCTCCTCTTTTTCAATTTTTTTCCCATCCCAATTACCCGCTGTGCCAATTCTTCCCTCCCCTGTCTTGAACGTTGCTCGCATATGCCCTCCACTGGCCGGTTGTAGGGAGGATAGAAGCCTTGCATCACGTGTCCCCTCCGGTACACGAGGAGGCAGCCTGTCACATCTTTTCACCTGCCAGCGTGGACTCTCATCGGCGAGGTGTAACGTGTGGGAGGCTCACACTACCCCTGCCATTTCCTGTCTCTGCTGTGTAGGCGTCCCCCAACCGACCTGTAGGAGTCGCTGTCCACAACGACCAGATTACCACCCATCGACTTCCACCCGCTAACTCTGCCAATTGAGTTAGTATGAGGGCCGGCCCAAGCCGGAGGCAACGCCGACAGCCGGAGTCGAACCCGGTGTCTCTTGCGTTGGTGACAAGCGCAATGTCCGCTGCGCCACCCAGCCGCCCGATAGTGTCTAATTTTGAGTGAAAAATAAATCTTAGACACGAGGGAACATAGGGCTGACCCCCATTTAACAAGCATTTTACGAGCAAACGAAATTCGTTAGATTGGACATTTGAAAATGGTCTCGATTGTTCTTTACACACTTTTTCTCCCTTCCCCTTTACCTAGAGACGAAAGTAACCAGGTGTAACCCGAGCGCCCCCTACTGGTTGATACCGTTAATCCGGCACAAACCCGGTACCCACGCCACAGTGCTGAGAGTCCTAAGCGCTACATCTGTAGAAACATAAAATTAAAATAGGGCTGGATTTATCTCATTACAGTGTTGTGGTTGGCAATTATTAATTGGAAGATTTACTAGTTGGGATCACTGGTTGGGATGCAAAATTGACGTTCCTTCCAAGTGCTGTGGCTGCTATGGGCTATATGCTATGTTATGCACTAAGTTAACGTGGGTATATTAAAATGTACTATTTACTATTAAAAAGACAAGGTAAAGAATTGAGCATTACATTCAGAGCATGAATACGTTTGTAAAACCATTTGTTTACCTTCTGCTGTATCTTTGCTCTTCTGTTTTTCTATTGTCATAATCTTGCTCCGTCTCACTCGACGTCAAGACGCGAGGGAAAGAGGTTACCGGTTTGTACGCCCAGATCCACAATGAAAACCGACTGGTTGCAACAATCTGAGGAGGAGGACCCTCGAGGGCATTGCTTCTCCGGTAAATGAATGAGATGTTGCACCCCGCGGGGTTGTGGGGGGGACCATGACTATGATGTGCTAACAGATGATACCTGAAGTCTACCCACAGACACGCAGGCTGACAGGTCACCCCATGGGAGATCCTGGCAGGCGGCGAGCGACCCGAGCGTGGCGGAGAGGCGGGAGAGGAAGCAGAGAAGAGATGTAAAGTAGCTGAGGCCGGAGGGCTGGCAAGCGGAGTGGACAACACCAGGTGGTCTAAAGGGAGGAGGCATGCCTGTCATACAAGACATGCTCAGTTACCTCTCTATTCTGCAGATGCACCAGGGGGGCCAAGTTGAGAGATTAGAAGGCGGGTGTTGGTGAGGGATCCCTGGGGGAGGTGGGGGGGAGCAAGGTTATAACAGTATTACTGAAACTAGCCCCCGCGATTCAAATGTTTTAACCTGTTAACGTTTGGGGGCCCGCATGCAGGCACTTTGCCCTCGTCTGCCGGCTCCGGGCTGTATTTTTTGCCATGCAACCAATACATTGTTGGAAAGTCAAATGTTCCGCCTTTCGATCATCACCACACTCGACCTATTGCGTGCTTCCAGTCTCGAGTTATTGATTGATTGATTGATTGATTGATTGAAAACTTTATTAACAGATTGCAGAATGGGTACAATACAGTACGGCTCAATACACACAATTGTTAAGGGGATGCAGACCAGAGAAAGACGTTCGTCGTGTTTACATCAGGGTCCCCCATTTTCAATTCATCATAATATGACATACATGACATACAGATAGACAGTACTGCAGTATCTATACATTTATGACATACCAGATTTACAAATACAGTACTGTTTGTGATACAAGAATAGTCTAAAAAAGAGAGTATATACATTTGACGAAGAAACTGTACATTGGAGGAGGTTGGTAGGTAGGAGGTTGGTAGGAGGGGTGGAGGGGGGGGAAACTGTACAGGGTGGGGGGGGGGGGGAGAAACTGTACATTGGAGGTGGTGGGGGGGGGGGGGGGGGGGGGGGTTGGGTAGGCGGGGTGGGGGGGGTAACTGTACATTGGATTATCGACTAAACCTTACTTGGTCCCAACAAGATGAAATATCCGCTAAGCGTAATTTGACAAGCCGTTCGGACGAGTGACCAGTCCAGTGTATGGCACGCTGAACGTTAAGAGGTTAAACACCGTAGTTTTCATGTTTTTAACGTTTTATTGAAGAAAACAAAGCGAATGTCACGACAACCAACCAGAATGTCAAGGGATGCCATGTCAGAGTAGTTGTGCTCTTGTGATTGGTCAAAGATTGGTAGACAGCATGTGGCATATGGGTACTGTAGTAGTTACCATGGAAATGAGTAAAGAATATGATAAAACACTCTCAAAGATTAAGTTCCTCTTTAGCCCGAGGTGTCCGTCAGCAGACTGCAAATGACATAACGCCATAAATCAATCTCTACAGACTGTATGAATTAATGTTGCGTTTTTTTTTTTATGTAGCCAAGAGTAAAGACCCTAACCATGTCAAAACAGCAGTCATAGTGTATATTTTCAGCAATACGTTTGTTTACCAATAGTGGTATTAGTGAAATATGGGTTTTGGAAATGTATTTGTTTGCACAAGCTCAGTGGCAGTTTTTATTCACCGTCAAAGATGACGTAAAAAAATTGAATTGATATGAATTTACTCAAACCTAGTAACAAACACAATATTTCTGACACTGGGAATACATACATATATAATTTTTTTTTATTTTTATTTTTTTTTATACAGTCAACATATTCTTAAATAATAGCGCTGCCCGAGGCTGGGCATGATACAGTCAACATATAGCAAGAGAGAGAGCGAGAGAGAGCTCCCGTTCTACAGTCAATATACAGTGTACAGAGAGAGAGACACATTGGAAAGAAATTGAAATGCTATTTGGCCCTAAACAGTGAGTACACAGTGGCAGAATACCTGAGCACTGTGACTGAAGATCCTTGACTAGGTACAGACTCAGCGAGCACAGCCTAGCCATCGAGAAAGGCCGCCATAGGCAGACTGTGTGTGTTAGAAAGAGAGAGAGAGAGAGAGAGCATGTGTGTTTGTCGTGTGTGTGTGTTAGAGAGATTTTGATTTGATTTGATTTGAAGTCTTTATTTCGAACATGCAATGAATACAACAAACAATAACAAAAAAGAAAAACAACTCAATCTGCATGTTCGAAAAGGAGTAGGAAGAAGTATACACTTATTTAATCCTACCCCTTTTCCACTACTCAAATGAGTGTACTATTTTAAACATAAAAAAGAAAAGAAAAGAAAAGAAAAAAAAAAAATATATATATATATATGCAAAACAAAAAAACAAAAACTATATATGTATAAAATAAAATAAAATAGAAACAAAATAAAAATGTAAACACCTGTGAATATCAAGTCCCTTCTTCATCCCTGTACCTTGTGAACATAATTTCCTTATACATCAGTTTGAATTGTCTCATGTTTGGACATTGCTTTAACACCACATTAAGACTGTTCCACAGTTTCACTCCACATATTGAGATGCAGTGTTTTCTCATGGTAGTGCGTACGTTTAGCACCTTTAAATTGTGTTCTCCCCTCAGATTATAACCCCCCTCCCTATCAAAGAACAATTCTTGAATGTTTCTTGGAAGTGCATGACTTTTTGCTTTATACATTAATTGTGCCGTTTTAAATTCCACAAGATCATTTAACTTCAATGTCTTTGACTCCAGAAACAATATGTTAGTGTGATCACGATAACCTGCAATGTGAACTATCCTTATGGCCCTTTTTTGGAGTATAAAAAGTGAGAGAGCATGTATGAGAGAGATAAGCAAAGATGACCCCCTAAAGGATATTCAACTTTTAATGAAAGAACAAAACAGAAGGAAAAGATAACTTCACAAAGGCAACATGAATATACATAGATCCAAAAGGACAAAGATCAACACTTAAATCCAAAGAGAAGAGGGTCTATACTAGAGAAAACAAAGCAGCAAGGAGCCAATGGCCGACATCAGCTAAAGGCTAGCCAGGTAGGCTACTGACACCAGGCCACACACAGCTTTGGCCAACGGCCCAACGCTACCCAAGCTACACAAACGACCAAGACAATGAATTCACACACAGCACATGTCATATCTCCAAATGTTGTGAAGTAACATATGTTTTGCCTGGAAAAAAACATCGTTATTAACAAAACATTCGGGAGGGGAAGGAAGGAAGAGTGGGGTAATGTCATGACATTTTCATTAATCTTACCTGCACCAAGGAATGCAGGGCGAAAAGCCGCAACACAGGTCTCCACGTTGACGAAAGGCCTCTCGCTGGCGGGACAAAAATAAGCTATGGCCAGAGCCTTGTCATGGTGCAGGCCCGACTACATCTTCTTTCAAAGATGATGTCGTAGTCAGAGTGCCAGAACCCCCTGCTATTCTCACGGCTAATGTCAATGGTCGTAGCACAAGCTAACAGCTAACTAGTCTCTAGGCTAACTGATAGCATCAAACGAATGTTCCCAGCCAAGCGCAGCCGGCAGCTAACGTCGTAGCTAAACAGCTAACTGGCTAACAGTTAGCTCAACCAGGCTATCGCTAACCATTAGCTAACGCAGAAGCAAGCTATGCGGCTACATACAGGTGCTGACACCAGGCCACACACCGTTAGCTACTAGTAGTACTACAACAGCTAGTCGGCCAGTTTGGCTCCAGAGAGAGAGAGAGAGAGAGAGAGAGAGAGAGAGAGAGAGAGAGAGAGAGAGAGAGAGAGAGAGAGAGAGAGAGAGAGAGAGAGAGAGATATCCACGGCGGGAATAGAATAGAGTTAATAGAATAGGTTAAAAACTCACCAAACGTCCAAGAGGATGGAGACAACCGCGTGGAGTTGACGAAGTTCATCTGCCAAACGACCATCCTCTTCATCTTGGCTGCATGCGCTGTCTCTAGGTTAGCTAACGCCTAGCTACTAGCCGACATCATCATGGCTATATCCCGACTGCACCATGACAAGGCTCCGGCCATTTGTCCCGCCAGCGAGAGGCCTTTCGTCAACGTTCCTTGGTGACCGACCGACTGATAATGACCGACCTCTTCGTCTTGGCTGGCATAACTAAGCATAATAGTCAAAAGCTGCACGCGCGAAATAGTCAAACGCAGCTGACGCACGCCGGCGTACTACACATGATGTAAGTAACCACTCCCTTTGTTGAAACCAATAGTATGTCTGCTGCAGAGCCCCAGAGCTCCAATAGTGAGTATGTCTGCAGACCCAGGAACAAGTCAGACACATTCTACAAACGTGTCTAATGTGAAATATATAAGCATATAAGCAAAACTAGATTTTAGGTCTGTGAGGAAAAAGGGCCTCGCGGGAAGGGGGGCATCGCAAAAAAAAAAAAAAAAAAAAAAAAAAAAAAAAAAATAATAAATAATTTTATTATTATTTTTTTTTGTGCGAGGCCCCCCTTCCCGCGAGGCCCTGCGCGACCCCCTGAGGCGGCCCTGAGGGCGTTAAACATTAACATCAAGACGTTAAAACATGTACCTTGTAAATAGTAACAGTATAATAATTAAATAATCTATACCTCCGTCAAAGATTATGAATATTTAGTTTTGATCTTCAATTTGTGCCTACAAAGCCGTTAACTGGATTGGAAGTGTCGTGCAGGATCCAGGCTGTTGAGTAGATCCAGGCAGGAGAACTGGCTTCACTCCTCTCACGTCTCCTCCTTCCCACCACTTCAGAAACCCAGCGTCCAGGAAACCAGCGTTGGCAGCGGCAGAAAACGGCATCTCGGGACGTGGGGGTGTTTGGAAGGCAGCCTGATCAGGCGACTGTGGAGATTACGACTGTACTGTGCCACACAGCCCGTGGCTAAGAGAGCGAGCCCTTTGCCAACGAGGGCTGAGACAGAGATATGACGGGAGGCATTAGGGGGGCTGTTGAGACAGAAATCCTATTTACAGCTGCACACAGAAAGGAAAGTGTTCTCATCTGTTATTGTGTCGAGAGAAGGCCATTACGGCAAAGCCCCAGATTACTCTTATCCACACCGGACCGCAGTTACAGTTCAGGTTCACCACTTTAAATGGCCCAGTGTACAATTGGGTAGAGGAAATCACCACTATTAGAGTAATACTATGGTGTACTATGTTATAGTAATATACCAAATATCTTTGTACCAGAGGTTGTGTTTGTTGTATCTGGCTGTGGGCTCATGCTCAGTGGGCCTTTTCCTGTCAGGAGCATTCAATGATTTATTCATTCAATCACTCACTCACTCACTCACTCACTCACTCACTCACTCACTCACTCACTCACTCACTCACTCACTCACTCACTCACTCACTCACTCACTCACTCACTCACTCACTCACTCACTCACTCACTCACTCACTCACTCACTCACTCACTCACTCACTCACTCACTCACATAATGGTAGTTAAGAGATACAAATAATAAGATGGCAGGCTTAGTGAATTTCAAATCATAGTCACGGTTATTTTTATTGATATTGAAATCACGGTTATTAAACACTTACTTACTCATTGATGTGAGAACATCATATGACAACGACTGAATTTGTTTTACTTTTCTTCTCGACCAAAGGCTGCCTTTCTGTCATCTTCTACAAATTACCAAAGACGTTTAAAAATAAGTGGATAAACGTGCCATGGCTCCCTCCTCCCTCTCAACACAAGATGAAACTACTGTTGGGGCTTGAGGGTGGGAGGGGCGGAGCATTTATGCATTTACAACACAGGACAAAATTAGAGCATTGTGGGAAGACCATTTGGAAGTTCGTAATTGAAATTGAAACTTTAATTGCCCTGCCCTAGTCTGTCCCCACTAAAGTAAACCAATCAGAACTAATGCTTTCACTGACATCACATGCTGAATACTAGACCAATCAGAGCTGATGATTTCACTGATCACTCATTGAAACAGTTATAGAGCAGTCCCACCCAGTTTGGTGACGTACTGCTGGTCCCACTTTCCTCCACTGGGGAAGAACACACTCTCTGTGACGGAGCACACCCTGAGGAGAGCGTTTATAGGGGTGAACACTAGGAAAGTTGCAGACCCAGATGGTATAACAGGGCAAATACTTACAGATGAAGCTTTTAGTTTTCCTGGGTGCTTTGCCGCGACGTGAGCACGGTTATATCACGTCGTGGAAATGAATTAGGAACCCAGGCTGCTGTTCTATTTTATGCCGCCAGGAGGCGCAAAGTCATTAGACGGACGCTACAACGTCCTACACAGTATACTGTATAACGATCTGTATGTTTTGTTGTCTAAAATAAATACCATACCATGTCTAAAGCAATGTTGCTGAATAAAATAATTAACCAGTTAAAACCTGTCGAATGGAGCAGTCAATGTATATATTTTGTGTAGATAGCTAGGTGGGCTCTATTTATAATGATATATTTTGTCTAGTACCGTGGTCTAGTGGTTTATCCCCATTCCTTTCAAGCCGACGCCCGGGGTTTGATTCCCAGCCTATCTAATATTTATATTTTTTTTTATTATTTATAAAATTAAATTGCCCGCAACGATGTGCATAATACAATAGTAATAATATATAATAAGAATCCAACCAATAGAGCGACATTGTGCAATAAACAAGTAAACAAAGTAGGGCATATCGGCATTTGTACATGAGTTATTCTGAGTCAACTTATTGTCTGTTGTTGCTACGCAACTTCACTTGACTTGAAAAGACTTGATACCTCCCCCCATGCCCAACGATTAAAAATTAACGTTATTAAATGTATATATATTAATTCATTTTGCGCGAATCCACACTTCATTTCCCAGACCCACTTTGTTTTGAAACAACCAATCACGTTGCGCGATAGCACGAGCGATCCACAGTCAGTAATAATGTTACAGCTGAGTTCACGGCGAAATGTAAAATGCTACCCAGATTGTTGCGTTTCGTTATAAAAACTATGCGGTGATAAACAAAAAACGAATCGCAGTATGCAAAACGTGCGGTTCGAGGATCACAGATGAAGATGCGCAACGTCCAACTTCGTTCGACACTTGAACTAAGAAGGTGCACAAAGATCGGTAAGTGAATGAACGAATGAATGAAAACTTTATTTAACAGATTGCAGAATGGGTACAATACAGTACAGCTCAATATACACAATTGTTAAGGGGATGCAGACCAGAGAAAGACTTTCGTCTTGTTTACATCAGGGTCCCCCATAGTAACTTGGCTTGCTACTGTACAGTAGCTACAGTTAAATCAATGAGCCATCGACAGTGTGCTAACGTTATCATATACTCTCTTTTTTAGACTCTTTTTGTATCACAAACAGTACTGTATTTGTAAATCTGGTATGTCATAAATGTATAGATGTAGCAGTACTGTATCTGTATGTCATGTATGTCATGTTATGATGAATTGAAAATGGGGGACCCTGATGTAAACAAGACGAAAGTCTTTCTCTGGTCTGCATCCCTTTAACAATTGTGTTTATTGAGCTGTACTGTATTGTACCCATTCTGCAATCTGTTAATTTTCTATCAATCAATCAATCAATCAATCAATCAATCATTACATCCAAGATACACGGCTGCTGTAGTCTTGTCTTATAAAATACATAAACAATCAGCAATGTCTCGCTTGATGAATGGCCAGCAGTAGCCTAATTAATATTAATAAAAGTATTATCATTTTAATAATTGCGAAACGTGTTTAGTCCCTTGTTTGAGCCGAATCTGGGTTGAACATGATTTGTGGAACTCCCTCTGGTGTTGTGGTCGTGGTATTCACTGACCTTTGGGAAGTATTTCGACATGTACATGGGTATCTTAGTGGTGTAGTGTACAGTATCTTGTAGACCAGGCCCATTGCAAGTTGCTGTACTCTGTCGTCTACTCTAAGCCATCCTAGGTAGTCAAAGTGGGCAGGGGTGAGGTGGGTTCTAGGAGTAAGGTCAAGCAGTAGTCTGACCAGTTTGTTTTGTGATGTTTGTAATTTAGTTTTTAGCGCTTTTGAGGTGCTTTGGTACCATGAGGTGCAAGCATAGTCGTAGTACCCTTGAATGAGTGCTCCTGCCAGAGTCTTCAGGGTATTCTTGTTTACCAGAGAGGAGATCCGGTACAAGAATCTTGTTCGTTGGTTGACTTTTTTTTATTACATTGGTTGCCATTTTGTCACAGGAAAGATTTGCCTCTAGGATGGAACCCAGGTAGGTAATTTCATCTTTCCTTGTGACAATATTGTCACCCACTGTAACAGAGAAGCCGTTGGCCTTGCTGAGTTTGTTATTTGATCCAAGAGAGAGAGAGAGAACTCGCATGGGGGACCCTGATGTAAACAAGACGAAAGTCTTTCTCTGGTCTGCATCCCCTTAACAATTGTGTGTATTGAGCCGTACTGTATTGTACCCATTCTGCAATCTGTTAATAACGTTTTCATTCATTCATTCAGGAGCAAAGGTCAATGACCAAACAGACTACATACCATCTGTATTCCCTTCAACATCACAGTCTACACCATCTACGTCAACAAACATCAGTCGCCATGAGCGGCGTGAAAAAAGGAGAGTGATGCAGCCAAGGAGGATGGTGACCAACAGACCTGGCCAGTGCTTCAGCACTTGTTTTCTTTCTTGCACACAGAGAAGACAAGGAGCACCATAATCTCACCCATAGATCAGCTATTTATCACCCTTGTCAAACTGCGTCACGACATGTCCTTTGACCTCATCTCCCACATCAGAGGTGTGTCAAAGGCAACAGTCAGTGATGTGCCCAACGGATCATTTCAGTGAGTGAGCGATTCGATACACGCTCACGGCAATGAACCGATTCACTGATTCGACTCACGGTTCAGTGGCGCTTCCGGATCCCGCTGCGAATCAAAAACTATAAAAAAATTTGGCAGATGTTATACATACAATTACATACAATTATACATACAATTGTTAAGGGGATGCAAACCAGAGAAAGACTTTCATCTTGTTTACATCAGGATCCCCCTGTTTACATCAGTAATCATCGGTAACATTTAGAATTGATTTCAAGGTCCTCCTCCTTATATACAAAGTATAAACATTGCGATCATCTACTATTGAAGGTTCCGAGTCACAGTCTAAAGAAAATCAGTGATGCAGCCTTTGCTAACTATGCACCAAAGTTATGGAACACACTATGGACATTAGGGAAGCTAGATCTCTTAATATTTTCAGAAATAAGCTAAAAACGTACCTCTTCACCATAGCCTTCTAATACACCCCGCTGTTGATTGTACTGTAGCACTATTTTACTCTGGCCATTCTATTGCATAATTTTACTATCTATTCTACTATTCTATTATTGCACTGTATTATTGGTGTGCAAACCAGTCAACTTACAAAAAAGAGCCTGTTGGAGGATTTCAACAAGATAAATGCGACAACATTGCAAAATATTTCACTATAATATTTCAAAGTGAAGTAAAAAATATTATAATAATTATTTGATCATGTTAAATAAGTGTGACTGACTGAGTCCACATTACAGTTCTACTTTTGTTTTGATGTGAAAAGTGATGCTGCATAAGAGGACTGCATTTAGCACTGACTGAGAAAGTACATATTACAGTTCTACTTTGCATTGCATGTAATTTAGAATACAGGCAAATAAAAGTAATTTAGTTTAAAGTACAATCTTGGCTGTCTTTTTCTCTCAACGCTTCAATAGGTAGATGACTAAATGTAAATGTAATATCAAATTTTAACAGATTGCAGAATGGGTACAGTACAGTCCAGCTCAATACATACAATTGTTAAGGGGGTGCAGACCTGAGAAATACTTTCGTCTTGTTTACATCAGGGTCCCCCAACAATTAGCATTTCAATGGTGTGTGGGGGGGGTTGCCAATCCAATGTCACACCTACACAGGTTAGTCACTACCCCCCTGTTGGGACGTAGTGCCAGTCTAAGTGAGAGAAGCTCTCTCATTTCATGGAAGAGTAGAAGACAACCAACAGTTGCACTTTCTACCTGCGAGGCAGGATACATGGCCTTAGCATCAGCCATACAGGAGTGTATGTATTTGCAACAGCTACTCAAGGGTATTGATGGATGTCAGTATGCACAAACCAAGGTTTATGATGATAACCAAGGAGCTATTGCACTAGCCAGGAATCCTGTAAACAGGCAAAGATGTAAACATATTGATATAAAATATCACTTCATAAGAGAAACTGTGAATAGTGGGAGGATATGTTTGGAATATTGTCCTACTGACAACATGATTGCTGATGTGATGACAAAACCAGCCACTAAGCTACAACTGAAGAAGTTTGCTCAGTATTTGTTTGGCACTTAGTTAGAGTGAAAGAAAAGCATGGATGTGCCAATATGTTTTTTTTGTTGTTGTTGTTGTTTATTTTGTATTGAAGGCCAAAGAGGGAGAATATATATATATATATATTTGTTTTACATTTACATTTACATTTAGTCATTTAGCTGACGCTTTTATCCAAAGCGACTTACAAGTTATGTACGACAAGCCATCAGGAAGGGCACAACTCTATCAGCTGAGCAACAATGTTCATCAAAGTGTTGAGTGCTACAGTGTAGGTTAGTTTATTAGGACAAGTGCATGACAGTACGGTTAGTTAGGGTTAGATTTTTATTTTTATTTTTTTTTAATTCAGATAATGGTTGAAGAAGTGCGTCTTTAGTCGACGGCGAAAGATTGGACGTGATTCGGCTGTCCTAACTGGGGTGGGTAGTTCATTCCACCATTGTGGGGCAAGGACTGAGAATAGGCGACTTCTCTTTGATGACCCTCCCGGAGCTTGGATAGGAGTAGGTCTGAGGCGGCCAGAAGATGCAGAGCGTAGGGGTCTTGAGGGTGTGTAGTTAGAGACCATTGACCGGAGGTAGGCGGGAGCGGTTCCCTTTGCCGCACGGTATGCTAGGTCGAGGGCCTTGAAGCGGATTCGTGCAGCAATGGGGAGCCAGTGCAGGTCCCTAAGAAGTGGGGTGACATGGGCCGACTTCGGTAGGTTTGAGATCAGGCGGGCCGCTGCGTTCTGAATGAGTTGAAGAGGCTTAGTGGCAGTGGCCGGGAGGCCAGCGAGCAGTGCATTGCAGTAGTCGAGGCGGGAGATGACTGTTGATTGGACGAGGAGTTGGGTGGCTTCTTTTGTCAGGAAGGGGCGTATCCTTCTGACGTTGCTCAGGAGGAATCGGCAGGTTCTGGTCGTCGCTGCGATGTGAGCAGAGAAGTTCAACTGGTCGTCGAGGACAACACCAAGGTTCTTGGCGGTCGGGGACGCAGTCACAGCTGCATTCTCGACTGTGATTGAAAGGTCGGTTAGGGGGGAGGATTTGGCCGGCAGGTGGAGCAATTCTGTTTTGCTTAGGTTCAGTTTGAGGTGGTTGGACGTCATCCAGGCTGAGATGTCGGACAGACAGGCCGAGATCCGCACAGAGACGTGGATATCTGAGGGAGGGAAGGAGAGGAAGAGTTGAGTATCGTCGGCATAACAATGGTAGGAGAAGCCATGAGACGTGATAATGTTACCCAGTGATTTAGTGTAGAGGGAGAAGAGAAGGGGTCCTAAAACCGAGCCCTGGGGGACACCCGTCCGCAGGGGGCGGGTGGCCGACAGGGTCCCTCTCCATGACACTTGGTAGGAGCGGTCATTGAGGTATGATGACAGCCATGTCAGCGCAGAGCCAGCCACTCCCATTCCTGCGAGGGCCGCAAGGAGGATCTGGTGGTTGACTGTGTCGAAGGCTGCAGATAGATCTAGGAGAATCAGGACAGAGGAGAGGCCTTTCGCTTTTGCTAAGTGAAGTGCCTCTGTGACCGCAATGAGGGCTGTCTCTGTGGAGTGACCAGTCCTGAAGCCTGACTGATTAGGGTCTAGGAGGTCATTCTGTAAGAGATAAGTAGTAAGTTGGTTGGATACAGCACGTTCAAGTGTTTTAGAAAGGAAGGAGAGAAGAGAGACAGGACGGTAGTTGCCTATGACAGTAGGGTTCAGGGTTGGTTTTTTTATGAGCGGCGTGACTCTGGCTTGTTTTAGGGAGGTGGGGACCACCCCCGAGTTGAGTGAGGAGTTGATGGTTGCAGTTAGGAATGGGAGGATGTCTGGTGCTATGGTCTGGAGGAGTGGGGAGGGTAGCTGGTCCAGCTGGCAAGTAGTCGGACGGTTTGACGTTACCAGTGTCAGGGTCTCTGCTTCTGTAATGGGAGAGAAAGATGACAGAGTGAAGGATGAGGTTCTCGATTCAGCATTTGGAATGGGTGGGGGTTGGGAGAAGGAGCTGCGGATGTTCTCCACTTTTTCCTCAAAGAAGATCGCAAAGTCTTCGGCAGAGAAAGATGAGGGAGGGGGGGGTGGGGGGGGAGTGAGGATGGAGGACATGGTAGCATGCAGTTTGCGAAGATTCTTGGCAGAGGCCTCGATCCTATGGTGGAAGAAAGAACCTTTGGCATTAGTGATGGTTTTGGAGAATGTTAACAAGAGGTTGTGATATGTGTCGATGTCAGCAGTGAGGCGTGACTTTCTATACTTCCTTTCAGCTGCTCTCAGGACCTGTCTTTGTTCTCTCACTGGATCTGTCAGCCATGGACTGGGTGGGGAACGGCGGGCAGGTTTCTCAACGAGGGGACAGAGCTTGTCGAAGGAGGTTGCCAGGGCTGAAAGGAGGGTGGAGGTTGCCATCTCTGTGGAGAGAGCAGAGAAGGTGTCACTCAAAGGTAGAGCGGATAGTATGTCAGAGGAGAGGGTGGAGGGGGATAGGGAGGGCAGGTTGCGTCTGAGTGAGACTGTTTGAGTTGGGGTGAAGACCTTTCGGTTAAGCATGAGAGTTAGTGAGAAGGATATGAAGGAATGGTCAGATACATGTAGGGGAGTTACCGTGGTGTTAATGATGCTGGAGTTACGGGAAAATATGAGATCCAAGGAGTTGCCTGCTTTGTGGGTGGGAGGCATGGCAGTGGGAGTCAGGTCAAACGATTGTAGGAGGGAGACTACTATGACTGACTGAGATGAGTCAGGCAGGTTGAAGTCGCCCAGTAGAAGGAGAGGGGTACCATCTTCCGGTAAGGAGCTAAGAAGCATGTCCAGCTCATCTGTGAAGTGATCGAGCGGACCTGGAGGGCGGTAGAGTGTAACAATGGTGAGATTGAAAGGATTAGAGACAGATACTGCATGATATTCGAGAGAGGAGAGTGACAGTTCTGGGAGTGGTGTTACGTTTGTAGCCCATGAAGGAGATGTCATGAGGGCAGTGCCTCCACCCCGTCTGGAAGGTCGAGGTGTGTGAGTGAAGTTATAGTTTGTAGATAATGCTGCAGGTGTTGATGAGTTATTGGGGGTTATCCAGGTCTCAGTTAGAGCCAGGAGCTGCAGATTTAGACTATGGGCGTAGGCAGTAATGAAGTCAGCTTTCTTGACTGCTGATTGACAATTCCATAAGCCTCCCCGTACTGTGACAGGTGTATTAGTGGCTGTAGGAGGGTAGGAGAGATTAGCCGGGTTACTAGCAAACTGTCGTGGATGGGTAGAGTCAGTTCTGGAGGAGCAGATTGTGGATATAGGTATGAGACACATTGTATTGTCGAGAGTGGCAGGGAGGAAGTAGAGAAATAGCAGTGTGGGAGGGAAATATAGGATTATGGTGTACTTAGCACTGGGTGGATTGGTGGATCCCTCGGCGGTGAACTCCAGGATAACTCCTCCTCTTTGTCCCTCTTCGTTTCTCGACGCTTCGCTGACGCTACACCAGCAAGCCTTTAAATCACTATCACTAATTAGTGCTGTCTTAACACCTGGCCCTTAATGGGGGCACTTAACTAAACAAAATGGCCGTTTTAAACACGCCCCTTTAATCAAGTCAGCTGGTTCCTCACTTTTAAGATTCACTAATAAACTTAAAATGGCTTACCCTAGTTTTCAGTATAAAGCAATGTTTCTCAGTGAGAGTGTCCTGTCCTTCCTTAACAGAGCCCAGTACAGAGTGACTTCAACACAGTGTGGACCTCTGCTTTTAAACAGGGCAGGCTCTTAATGGCTCACTCAGCAAATCAGATGCTACTAGTAAACAGGAAACAGTCCCTTAATGGGGGCACTTAACTAAACAAAATGGCCGTTTTAAACACGCCCCTTTAATCAAGTCAGCTGGTTCCTCACTTTTAAGATTCACTAATAAACTTAAAATGGCTTACCCTAGTTTTCAGTATAAAGCAATGTTTCTCAGTGAGAGTGTCCTGTCCTTCCTTAACAGAGCCCAGTACAGAGTGACTTCAACACAGTGTGGACCTCTGCTTTTAAACAGGGCAGGCTCTTAATGGCTCACTCAGCAAATCAGATGCTACTAGTAAACAGGAAACAGTCCCTTAATGGGGGCACTTAATTAAACAAAATGGCCGTTTTAAACACGCCCCTTTAATCAAGTCAGCTGGTTCCTCACTTTTAAGATTCACTAATAAACTTAAAATGGCTTACCCTAGTTTTCAGTATAAAGCAATGTTTCTCAGTGAGAGTGTCCTGTCCTTCCTTAACAGAGCCCAGTACAGAGTGACTTCAACACAGTGTGGACCTCTGCTTTTAAACAGGGCAGGCTCTTAATGGCTCACTCAGCAAATCAGATGCTACTAGTAAACAGGAAACAGTCCCTTAATGGGGGCACTTAACTAAACAAAATGGCCGTTTTAAACACGCCCCTTTAATCAAGTCAGCTGGTTCCTCACTTTTAAGATTCACTAATAAACTTAAAATGGCTTACCCTAGTTTTCAGTATAAAGCAATGTTTCTCAGTGAGAGTGTCCTGTCCTTCCTTAACAGAGCCCAGTACAGAGTGACTTCAACACAGTGTGGACCTCTGCTTTTAAACAGGGCAGGCTCTTAATGGCTCACTCAGCAAATCAGATGCTACTAGTAAACAGGAAACAGTCCCTTAATGGGGGCACTTAACTAAACAAAATGGCCGTTTTAAACACGCCCCTTTAATCAAGTCAGCTGGTTCCTCACTTTTAAGATTCACTAATAAACTTAAAATGGCTTACCCTAGTTTTCAGTATAAAGCAATGTTTCTCAGTGAGAGTGTCCTGTCCTTCCTTAACAGAGCCCAGTACAGAGTGACTTCAACACAGTGTGGACCTCTGCTTTTAAACAGGGCAGGCTCTTAATGGCTCACTCAGCAAATCAGATGCTACTAGTAAACAGGAAACAGTCCCTTAATGGGGGCACTTAACTAAACAAAATGGCCGTTTTAAACACGCCCCTTTAATCAAGTCAGCTGGTTCCTCACTTTTAAGATTCACTAATAAACTTAAAATGGCTTACCCTAGTTTTCAGTATAAAGCAATGTTTCTCAGTGAGAGTGTCCTGTCCTTCCTTAACAGAGCCCAGTACAATAAGCTAAGTTCGAGTGGGGGTGTTAAATATATTATTATTATTATTATGTGCGCCCTTGCTCATTTGTGTTCTACAGAGGGCGATGTAGTAAATCCAGTATGTGACGTCACTGACGTTTCCTTTCCATTCCTGTTCCGGTCTATTATTTGTGAATGATTGTTGTTGATATATATAGCGGCACCGCAAGGAGAAGAAGAAGAAGGTTGACATGGGCAAAGTGTTCATCAACATCTCCATCGGCCTGTGCATCTTCAGCCTCGTCTGGTTCTTCTATGCCCTCTACATGCGCTCTGCCCTAGCTAAACAGGTGGTGACAATCCACCCCTCACCTCCTGTGCTTGACGCCAACAGCACCATGTTTGGGAAAATGTATGCCGCAATTCATATCTTACAAGAGATGCATTGATGTATGTGCAGGCTATTCTGCCTCCGTCTGATCAGTATGTAAAAATCACAAAGTTGGGGATATGGATGGGAATATAATTCACTGATTAAAAGAAAAACCAAAAAAAGAAGCAAAACTCATTCTGTCTCTAGTATTATTTGTTCACGCCAACTGTTTTGGAGATGAGGGTGGAAGTAATTTGGCAGTATGTTTTTATGGGGGGGGGGGGCATTCATTCTGTGTTTATTGTGTCATACTGGGGAATAATATTAATATTATGTCCTATTGGGGACATAATTTAAAATTCTGAGCAATTCAATTGTTTTTTTTATGGAGAGGACGTCTGACAGGGGTGGGTGGGGGACACTGTACAACTGTACAAACAACACTGTACATTGCAGACCAGAGAAAGACTTTCGTCTTGTTTACATCAGGGTCCCCCCCCTTATCTGTCACCATAGTACATCTGTGATCCTCAAACCGCACGTTTTGCATACTGCGATTCGTTTTTTGTTTATCACCGCATATTTTTTATAACGAAACGCAACAATCCTGGGTAGCATTTTGCCGTTCGGAATGAGTGAACTCAGCTCTAACATTACTTCCTGACTGTGCACCGCTCGTGCTATCGCGCAACGTGATTGGTTGTTTCAAAGTGCCCTACTGTAAAATATGCCCTACTTTGTTTACTTGTTTATTGCACAATGTCGCTCTATTGGTTGGATTCTTATTATATATTATTACTATTGTATTATGCACATCGTTGCGGGCAATTTCATTTTATAAATAATAAAAAAAATATATATATATTAGACCCAGTGGGAATCGAACCCCGGGCGTCAGATTGAAAGGAATAACCTTAAACCACTAGACCACGGTACTAGACAAAATATATCAATTATAAAGAGAGCCCACCTGGCACTACACAAAATATACACATTGACTGCTAATTCGACAGGTCTTAACGGTTTAATTATTTTATTCAGCAACATTGCGTACACAAACTTATTGTTACCAAGAAGCATTACACTAACGCTTTCTTTTGATGAAATGAATGGACAAGAGAGCCGTACGTCGGCCATCTAATGAAGTTAGATTTGACACGTTTTAATATATACACTTTGACTGCTGAATTGACACGTTTAACTTATTCATTCTTTAATTCAGCAACATTCATTCATGCAGTCTGTAGACATACTGTAGGACGTTGTAGCATCCTATGAATGAAGTCACCAGCTGTAATGGAATTGAATGGAACTCGAGCTTAGTCCAGCGCGGAGCTCCTCCAATGAATGAACAAAAAGCCGGCGCGTCGGGCAGTTGTCACCAGCTGTATGAGAGCGCCCCCGCTGGTCATTGTTAACATTAACCATGCCAAACGACGTCATAACGGCAGGCAAACAGCTGTTCCTGGACTTTTCCCGGCTGTATCTGTACGTCCTGTGCTAACCAGCTAGCCCCAGTGTTCACCACTATATTTAACCTATCCAAGCGCTCTGGGTGTCATGAAGAGCGCTATATAAATCCAAGTCATTATTATTATTATCCCTGGCCAAGTCCGTGGTCCCTGCCTGCTTCAAGGTGTCCACTATAATCCCTGTACCAAAAAACACCTCCCCAGCAGGCCTAAATGACTACAGACCGGTGGCACTCACCTCTGTGGTCATGAAATGCTTTGAGAGGGTGGTCAAGGATTACATCTGTGCCTCCCTCCCCAGTAACATGGACCCATTGAAGTTTGCATACAGGGCAAACAGGTCCACTGACGACGCGGTCTCCCAGGTAATGCACAACACCCTTTCTCGCCTTGACATTCAGAAGGGGGGCTATGGGAGATTGCTGTTCATTGACTATAGTTCAGCTTTCAACACCATAGTCCCCACCAGACTGGCTGACAAGTTGATTGATCTGGCTCTGAACTCCACCCTGAGCGCCTGGATCCTGGACTTTCTGACCGACAGGCCCCAGGTAGTCAGGGTGGGTGGACACACCTCCAACTCAATCACTCTGAGCATTGGGTCCCCCCAGGGCTGTGTTCTCAGCCCCCTGCTGTATTCACTGTACACACATGACTGTGTGGCCAGGTTCAGCTCCAACTCCATAGTAAAGTTTGCACGTCTGATCTCTAACAATGACGAGAAGGCCTACCGGGAGGAGATTGATGTACTGGCACTCTGCTGCCAGGATAACAGCCTGCTCCTGAACATTGGTAAAACCAAGAAGCTGATTGTGGATTTTAGGAGAATACAGCAGGGGACACACAAGCCACTGTGGATAAATGGGGCAATCATGGACAGGGTGAGCAGTTTTAAGTACCTGGGAGTCCACCTCACAGAGGACCTGACATGGACAACACAGACAGACACTGTGGTAAAAAAGGCAAAGCAGCGCCTCTATCACCTGAGACAATTAAGGAAGTACAGAGTATCAGGGAAGATACTCCAGTCCTTCTATTCCGGGGCTGTGGAGAGCATCCTGACTGGGAATATCACTGCCTGTTTGGGCAACTGCACTGCCCAGGACAGGAAGGCTCTATAGAGAGTACTACGGGTATTGCACAATCACCCCTACAGGAGGTGCAAATCCAGAGCCTGCAGAATAATGAAGGACCCTCACCACCCCAACAATAGCCTGTGCAAGCTGCTGCGGTCAGGCAAGCGCCTCCGCATACATGCAGCAAGAACAGAGAGACTCAGACTCAGCTTCTTCCCCCAGGCCATCAGAACACTGAACACTGATTTCTCCACACACAAGCACACACAAACACACACAACACACACACACACACACACACACACACACACACACACACACACACACACACACACACACACACACACACCACATCCTCACTTGCACTCTCTCACACACACACACACACACACACACCACACATCCTCACTTGCACTCTCTCACACACACACACACACACACACACACACACACACACACACACACACACACACACACACACACACACACACACACACACACACACACACACACACACACACACACACACACACACACACACACACACACACACACACACACACACACACACACACTACAAAAAAGGTCACTTTAAAAAACATAATCATACATTAGTATAATTATTGTATATAGTACTTTACCTTAAAGGTCCCCTGTCTTATAAATGGCAGTTTCCAGTGTTTATCATTGTTTTCTAGCAATGGGGGTGTAGTGGCCGACTGTCATTCATGGGTGTGTTGACAGTCGTCCACGATGCACCCGCTATTGCCTTTTCACACTGTACCAAAGTTGTAGATGTTGAATGAATTTAATGTCCACAGTTACTCCTCTTACGGTTTACAGGGTTTATTGTTGTCCAAATGTTAATGATAGTGAATTAAGGGTTACACAAAACAGTCATCAGTTGCTCCGTGGTCAGTTCCAACAGTAAAACAGTGTTTGAAGGTAAGTCCTCCGCAGGTGTATGGCTCATAATAATCACCTAGTGGGCTATATTGGGTGGTGAGCCCCCTAGTGTCCAAACATAAATGGTTCAGTGCATGGTTCTAATATATACATAATATAATATATATATATAATAATAACATAATATATATATATAACATAATATATATAATAATAATATAATAATATATAAATCCACCAAGTCGGTTTCTGCCTCTACAGGGGGTTTGTCAATGGGGTCTGTGTCTCTAATTCTCATTTTGGCTCATCAGTCAAGTCTCGAGTTCACGAGAACCTCCCTCACTCAACTAAGCCATTCTGATTTGACTGTTTTGCTGACGTGAGTAAGGCACTGGTTGTAGTCACCGCCCACTATCAACAATTCGCTCAACAACAGAGCGAGTGGAATTACTTCCTCAAACGGGTTGACGTGTGCGTGTGCCGACAGAGACAGCAGAGAACGAGTGAGCGAGAGAGAGGGAGAGAGAGAGATGGAGAGATAGAGAGGGGGACACGGAGCATTTACACACAACCTCCCGACCGCGCGCGGGGCAGGAGCTTCTCTCTCTCGGGGAAACACACACGCATTTATACACAACCTCCCGACAACGCGCGGGACAGGAGCTTCTCTCTCTCGGGGAAACACAGATGCATTTACACACAACCTCAAAGCGCTTATGGGTGGAGCCCAGCCCAAAACAGCTTGAAATATTGAAGTGGAAAAAGCTGCTTTAGGCTATGTGTCCACTCCAAGCCTTTTTTTCAAGGCGGACTGATTTGAAAAAAGAAAAAAACGCTCTGAGCGTTTTTTCTGAGGATCGCGCCAGCCGCGGCTCCGCCCCTTCCTCGATGAGTTACTGTCGTATATTTCTAAATGAAAACATGAATAAATGCAAGTGAAATGTACAAGGAAAATGATTTGAAAGACAAAATGCTGATTGATAGAAAGGCTATTTAGAACACCATGTGAAGGTATTTCTGAGACCCTAGGCTTGAGGCAGGTTGACTCCCCAGAAACAGATGGCTGACCTTAAGACAATAAAACTGACCCCTCAGGACTATAGTAAGACGGGCCGAAAGGAGAACTATCGTTGAGAACTAAAACAACCTGAGAATAACCGTTGAGATCATAAAGGTCATATTTACCCTACGGAAGGAACTTCAGGTTACAACACGGCTGCTGCTGACTAACCCAGAGGTCAGAAAGGTGACACAGACTATTTGGAAATCTCCCCTTACACAGTAGAATGCCACTCTAATAGTTAGACTAGACGGTTTTTAGACCTTAAGGATATAGAGAAAACTAATGGCTTTGTCAGAGAGATTAGTTAGATGGCCTTAGAAAACATTGCAACACATATGTAAAGAAAGGTCCATTATGTTAAAAGTGAGCTGTCATACCAAATCACCTTAGATAAATAGGTTTGGCAGGCATGAAAAGTTGACCATAAGTGAACCAAATACAAAGACATTGTTTGTAAATTAATGTTAATACTGAACAAAATACTAAGTGATCAAAATAGAGCTAAAACCTAGATTACAGCGTACTTTAGAATAGGAAAAACAAACAGTAAGATAAATAGTTCAATCAAATAAAGTAAAAAGTGGACCCAACTGAAGACAAGACAGTGAGTCACTGGCTAGAAAATAAAGAATTATCTTAGTATTCTAAAATGCAATTACAGAATGGTAAAGAGTTTGTAGATGGAAATAGCTCATGTTTTATTATCTATGTATCAAAAGCCAGTCTGTCTCCCCATAGACTATGAAAACTGTTGTCACAAGAAGCATGAAGAGATGACACGCATTAAACTAATCAATGATTAAACAGCCCGGCAAGGTTATATGGAGAAACGGTTGTGTCAGCGAAACATGTGGTCACAGGAGGAATGTGACCAAAAATAAGGCAGGCAGGGACTCTCTCTCTCTCTCTCTCTCTCTCTCTCTCTCTCTCTCTCTCTCTCTCTCTCTCTCTGATAAAAAGGGCTGATGGCAACATGAAGAGACACGACTCACACCCAGAAGGGACCTGGGGAAGCGCTGACACAGACCCGGAGACACAGGGGACGGACCCCTGAGAGGCAGAGCCACACAGAACTCGAGAGCAGAGCCTTGACACAGCGAGAGGGAGACCCAGACGATGACAGGGATCGCATCGCAGCTGGAGCGCTGAAAACCTCCACCGACAGAGGGAGACTCGCCACTCAGGCTACTGAAGAGCCGATGACACAGAGGGACTGAGACCCGATGACGGATGAAATCGCCTAAGCAGCAGGGGATCCAGACTCCACCGAGAGTAGATGAAAGAACCAAGCGCTCCCAAACCTCCAAGGATCCGAAAGCGAGGTTGCCGTGACAACCAGACCAGCAAACCACTAAGAGAGGACGCGTTGTTGCCATGGACAACCTGAGACAGCGAACAGCACCGAGAGACGATTAGATTGAATGAAAGAGACAATTAGATTGAACCAAAGAGACGATGTACGTGTTGATTCCTAAAGCTGTGGTTTTATTAATAAACAACCGCCGCCCGTTGATCTTGACCACGTTGTCCGTCTCCCTTCACTTGAACCGAACATCTGAGAAAAATACCTAACCAATGCTGAGGAAAAGGGTAATAGAAAACTATACGATCAATGAACTTAGATAGAGATAAATGAAGCTAAGAATGACACTTCAATTGGTCCGTGACCCGTGCTACATTCGACCAGAACCGGTTGGAGACGACGGAAAGCTACTTCTGGAAGATGGACCTCGTCGACGCCTCTACGACTGAAATGAGATGATCGTCACCACTTCGACAGGCCAGCAGGACTAGGTAAGTAGTGATGGCGTTTAAAATTGATAATGGTCGGAGCAGTCTCGCATTTTGGGGTTGCTATTGCATTAGGTAGAAATGAGTTGTAAATGGACCAGGATAATGTTGGTGTTGGAGGAGTACCGGGGTCCAGGTTTCACAACCTGGCTCTGGTCTCAGCCACACACCGGCGTTGCACTTAGGAAGCGTATAGGGATGTTCAGTTAGGATACCTATAGTTGGTACAAGGCCAAGTGAGGAGAGGAAATAGATGTCTGTATTTAGTTATATCAGCTTAGGGGATAGGCTAGGGATTAGGTAAATGATTTGAGGGGACCGGCGTAGGAGCAGTAGAACGGAGATTAGTCACAGATAGCGGGAAGTGGGACTGTGCGTGACGTAGTGGTTCATAAGAAGGGTAAAGAGGAGTAGTCAGATCTTAAAGAGTTTAATGAGAAAACCGTGGTGTAGTACAGGGTAGCCTGGTTCCACGAAGAGAACAGAGAACGGAGTGTAGTGTAGAGTACTGAGAATAAGATAACCGTGGTGAAGTTCAGGGGTAGCCTGGTTCCGCGAAGAGAAACAGAGAACAGGGAGATGAGAAGAGGTTAGGTTCGGGCTAGAATGCTGTAGAAACCACACTTAGAATCGGTGCGACGGAGTAATGGACTTTGGAAGACGTTCCATAAGCGAATTACCACTTCTAGTCCGACGTCATTTAGGCTCAGATTGGCTAAGGTCGATATCTGTTGAACATCAGCCGCGTGGAGGAATGCAAGGGGCTCTACGGGTGGCGGGGAGTACGGTCGAACACACGATTTGGCCATATAACACTCCGATACAAGCCAACAAAGGGCGCTGCTGAAACTTTTCACGGGCTACTATACATGAATGGAGTGGGTTTCTCAGGGGTATAGCAAGTCGGACTCAGTAGATATATGAAGCACTTTGGAAGTAAATACTGCACGGGGGATTAGAACATAGGAGGATATTGTGTGAAAAGAGCAAGCAAATGCGTTTAGGATAAATGTGTGCTAATGAATGGTATGCTTATGAATGGGACATTGTTTTGCTAAGTATATGTGTTTAAATGGATGGATGTTAGGAGCGCTGAGTGAATGTCAAGGTATTTTTTGTATTATTATGAACCAGGTGGCCAAGGCTGCAGCGGGGAGAAACCACACCCCTGTCCTGCCAGCATTAGCTGAGCGCAACGGGACTAACGTGTGGACGCTGTGTTGCGTTTTCGAGTGAATTGAATGAATGGCATGTGAGATGGAACCTAGATGATGTGAAGTGTGCGTTAAAAATTTTCAAAACGGTGGGGATAAAGTCTAAAAGTAATGTAGTAAAGCTCAAAGAACGGGGATTTTGGAGCTTATGACGTCATTGGGAGCGTCGGAGCTTGGGGTACGTTTGATACTGTGTATTTCGGTCAGGCGGGGCCAATCGGGCGAGCGTGCTAGAATAAGGATAATGATATATGTTCTGTGAACGGGGGCTAAATAGGATTAAAGTTATGTTGTGGGGGAAAGCAGGGGTTGTGTAAACGTCGCGATGTGTTGTGCCGCTCGGATCAGCAGGAGACTGGGCCGTTTAGGGGGAGTGATGTTGGATGCTAAGCTAAGCAGGAGCTAGCGGCACTGAGCTAACGAAGCTAAGATGCTAAGCTACCTGTGCTAACAATATAGCATGGTTGAACTCTCGGGGAATCTCGCGTGTTGCTACTCTTTGCTAGCGCGGGATCTTAGAGAGACGGTGGACAGGGACTTCCGGTGTAGAGGGTTCTGGGTATTGTAGTTTTGTGGTTGAGGTGGAACGTCGAGTTCCCGTCTTGGGGTGGTTTACGTAATGACGCACTTGCGGGGGAGGCGTGGGCGCCTCCTACAGGAAGTGGTGAGTGTTGTGGTGCGTTGGTGGTGATGGACAAGACGTTCCAGCGGAGGGCGCTGTTGCCTCTTTTATAGTTTCACCTTTACAGGTGGAACGAGGTGCAGTAGGCAGTAGAGAAGGGTTTGTGATTATTATAGGTTTTGAAGCGCGGCGATCTGTGGGAATTTGTGAGTTCTTTTTATCGTTTTTTTTTTTCAGTTGTTGATGATGGATGTAGATACTTGTTTGATTATAAATCTGTATTTGTTATGGGCCAGGGGTAATGGCGCTGGTGGGATAGTATGGGATAGATGTGTGAGTTTGTTTGTGACTTTGGTTGCGTGAAACCCCCCCCCCCCTTTTTTCCTCTGTCTCTTCCTCCCTCGTTCACACTCTCCCCTTCCTCCTTCCCTCCCTCCCTCCCTGTCCCTCCCTCCCTCCCTGTCCCTCCCTCCCTCCCTCCCTCCCTCCCTCCCTCCCTCCCTCCCTCCCTCTTTCCCTTCCCCCCCCCCCCCCGCCCCCCTCCGCTCCATCCCTGTCTCCCAGCTTAACTTTGTGGGATGACAGGTGCACAAAGGGAGTTTTGTTTAGGATAGATTGCCTGATTGATTGATTGAATAATTTTATTAACAGATTATAGAATGGGTACGATACGGTACAGCTCAATACACGCAGTTGTTGAGGGGATGCAGACCAGAGAAAGACTTTCGTCTTGTTTACATCAGGGTCCCCCATTTTCAATTCATCATGGGCGTGGAGTATTGGTTAGGGAGGGGATTAGGCACCCCGAACCTCTAGCCAATAACAGGCGGCAGTGGGCTCGCAAGAGTCTGGGCGCACGTTAAACACAACCATATAGTGCTGGGGAGAAACTGAAGGCCCTCGTGCGTAACGAGGTATGAAATAACATACCACTGTGGCACCGCCTAGTCGGCCCAGGAAACGTCGCACGTAAGTTGGTGTGGGCACTGGGTGGTACGTGGGCGACAGTCCACACCTAGGAGCAGGGCGGTGCACCGGAGGGGGCACAGCTCCTGCCGTGAACAGGCAAGGCTGGCGAAAACGGTCAATATTTCCATGCCCAGAGCAAGCGGGGTGGGGACAAGACCGTCGGTTTCTAAACTGAGTGGCTGATAGGTACTACGGACAGTCAGCCGCTTGGGGTCCTGACTTGATGACGGACTATGAGGTCGCTATCGACTGGGTCGCCAGCCGGTTGGGAGAGCGTTATGGCAGAGACCATAAATGCACCTGGCTCAATGTACAGTCAGGCCACAGTAACCTTACTAGCCGATACAGGGTTAGTAGGCGAGTTGTGCTTCTGTGATCAGTGTTTTTGAAAAGAAAATGCTGGGAAGCAGAGGGATGAGGGGTGTCAATTCAGAGGAATCTGGATTGTCTCTCCTAAGATTGGAAAGGGACCCAGCCTTAAACTGCACCTGAAGGTAAAATAAGGGGACTTCTTCCGTTCATGAGAGGAGACCTTACCGCCGGAAGTGGAGACCTGCATCTCTGTTGGGGGAGAGGGGCCGGCGTCGGACAAGGCAGTCCTAAGAAAGGAGCTGGTTGTACCGTCGTAGCGGACTGCCTAAACCTTACGGGGAGAGGTGCATCTAAGTAGGGGAAGGAGTGCATCCGAACGGGAGGAGGGTACTCTTAACTGGAAGGAGGTTAAAAGGGTCAAAGCGTATATTAATATAGTGTTACTTGCTGAAATAGGATTACATAAGGATAAATAGAATATTCATGGTTATTTTGGAGCCCTCCCCCCCTCCCTCTATGTCTCTCCATGCGGACTCTTTTAGTCTGATTGAAGTTAAGGTTGATTTGAGTTAAAGTTGGCAGCAGATGATGGTGATAGGTTTGAAGTCCTGTGGGTAAACGGGACCAGGCAATACGGGGTATTCTGCTGATTGAGTGTAGACGGTTTTGGTAATAGTTAATGTTGCATTGTGTGCCCCCCCTTTCCTCCCCTTAGTCCCTGTATCCCTGTATCCCTCCCTCCTTTTTTCTTTTCCCCTCCTCTGTCTCTCCTTGTATTTCGCCATCCCTAGATTGCGGCGTGTGTTGTGGGCATTTGGTTGTAGGTTAGGGAGGGGATTAGGCACCCCGAACCTCTAGCCTTCAACAGGCGGCAGTGGGCTCGCAAGAGTCTGGGCGCACGTTAAACACAAACCTATAGTGCTGGGGAGAAACTGAAGGCCCTCGTGCGTAACGAGGTATGAAATAACATACCACTGTGGCACCGCCTAGTCGGCCCAGGAAACGTCGCACGTAAGTTGGTGTGGGCACTGGGTGGTACGTGGGCGACAGTCCACACCTAGGAGCAGGGCGGTGCACCGGAGGGGGCACAGCTCCTGCCGTGAACAGGCAAGGCTGGCGAAAACGGTCAATATTTCCATGCCCAGAGCAAGCAGGGTGGGGACAAGACCGTCGGTTTCTAAACTGAGTGGCTGATAGGTACTACGGACAGTCAGCCGCTTGGGGTCCTGACTTGATGACGGACTATGAGGTCGCTATCGACTGGGTCGCCAGCCGGTTGGGAGAGCGTTATGGCAGAGACCATAAATGCACCTGGCTCAATGTACAGTCAGGCCACAGTAACCTTACTAGCCGATACAGGGTTAGTAGGCGAGTTGTGCTTCTGTGATCAGTGTTTTTGAAAAGAAAATGCTGGGAAGCAGAGGGATGAGGGGTGTCAATTCAGAGGAATCTGGATTGTCTCTCCTAAGATTGGAAAGGGACCCAGCCTTAAACTGCACCTGAAGGTAAAATAAGGGGGCTTCTTCCGTTCATGAGAGGAGACCTTACCGCCGGAAGTGGAGACCTGCATCTCTGTTGGGGGAGAGGGGCCGGCGTCAGACAAGGCAGTCCTAAGAAAGGAGCTGGTTGTACCGTCGTAGCGGACTGCCTAAACCTTACGGGGAGAGGTGCATCTAAGTAGGGGAAGGAGTGCATCCGAACGGGAGGAGGGTACTCTTAACTGGAAGGAGGTTAAAAGGGTCAAAGCGTTATTTGAACTACGTTGTTATTGTGTATGTGAGGTAGGTACCGGATGGGCGCTGGCCTGTCTAGGTGCAGGTGGTGGTAGGATGATTTGTGATATTCTTGGTGTGGTAAAGCTTGGGGTGTTTCCGTTCAGGTTCGAAACTGAAGGGAGGACGCTTTGGGCTGTGAGTTGACGGTTCTTTGTGTATTCAGGGAACTGGGTGAATATTGCAGGTGGCATAGTGCGGGTGTCCGTGAATTTATTAACGTGGCCAGCTGTACTATGTGTCGGTCAGGGTTTTAGTGATCTAAGTTGCTAAAAGTTTATTGTTTTCCCTGATTTGGTGGTTGGTAGCAGTAGCAACACTGATTAATTTTTATTAAGTGTTGTGGGGGGTACAAGTGTGTGTAAGGAGTGAATGAAATTGATGTTGTATGAGGAGTGAAGCAAAAGCAAATAATACATTTAGTCGATACGCTGATCGGAAAAATACATTTAGTCAATACGCTAATCGGACATTTAAAAGTAAGAAATAAGGTTAAGATGAACAGATTCATCAAGCAAAGAGAGATTAGAATCAGATGAAGGACCAGGTTTACAAAGGATTATTAGACAATGGATAGGAATGGGTCTAATGATTATATTTCCCAGAAAATCAGGTGGAGAGAGCACACAGGGGATTGGAAACCTCCAGTGTTCCTGTTGAAGGAACGGGCAAAAAACAAGATAAGCTGTATCGTTATTTTTTCAAACAAATCACACTGTGTCTCTCTAAATATTTTAGTATAGTGTTGCCCGACATTTCCAATGCATAACGAAGAGTGGAAATAATAAGGGAAATGCCACTGTATTAAGTCTGGATGTTTCTGCTTTCTTTCTGTGCAGGTGCTCGGCCGGACAGGAGCTCTAACGATTTCCATAACCGACTAGGGGAACGGCTTAAAGGAGCCTTGGTATAAGTATGAATGATAAGCCAGTTATCAATCCTTGTCTGCACAGTAGAAATTTGACAGTGTGAGTGTTTTAACTCAAGTGAGTAGAAAATAGTGTAAGACGGAGAAACTTGTTTTTTCAAACGGTAATTACAGGAGTGTTTGAAAGAGTGAAGTGAATGACAGTAACATAGGAAGTTCACCTTAGTGGAAAATTGATAGGAACAAATGAAGCGTTAAATGCAGTAACAATAGAATAACAACAACAACGATATGGAGGAGGGCCTTAGTGATAGGGCCATTGGGGGGAGTAGGCCGAGGGCCTCTGCAGACATTTCCCAGATAGACTTTACCAGTGATAATGATCTGATTGATTGGGACTTCTCTCATGTGACCAGTACGACAGAAGGACTTGATATGTTGACTTTGGTTCCGATACAGGGGAGTGAACCAGTGACAACGGTGTTACTCCAACCAGAACCGATTCAAGCTGGAGTGTCCATTGCAGGCGACTGCGGTTTAACCAAGGGGCAGAAAAAGAGACTGAGGTTACAGCCGTCCCACGAAGTCCACTCTGGCCGGATGGCTGGAACTGAGACCGACAGCAGGTATGGAATACACGAACAGTTTCTACAGCCCACCCGTTTCCCATGTCCAGCCTGCCCTCAGCACCAAAGCCAAGATGAGAGGCGGAGCCCAACGATGGGACGTCAAACCGCCAGTGCTGAGATGGGGGAAGAGGCAGCATACTATAGACAACAGAGAGCGTTTGTGACAGCGTTCGAACAACACGAGGCAGTTCATCGAGATCTGATGAAGACACAGCTGGAGATCGGTCAAGCCGCACACGAGACTCAGAGATTGGAACGAGAACTGGCAAGAAAGGCTGCGCTACTAGAAGCGACAGCTGTTGAGATCATGCTTCGGGCGTCTGACCTAGGCCGCTGTGATCAAAGAGTGCCCTGTGCCCCGTTGCCCGGACAGGGAGCTGGGCCGCGACAGGGTGAACAGGACCGCATGAGGGGTGAGTTTACAGGCCCCTCCCAACAAGAGAAGGCCCGAGGAGAGGCAGCAGAAAAGGACAGGTATGCCCCTCTCTCCTCCAGGCAACAGGACATGCGACCAGAGGACGGGAGAGGGGTGGACCTGGCGAGGACTGTGGGAGGCCAGCCGAGAGACTGTGGGAGTCGTGGTAAACTGGGTAAACTGGAACCCCTGGGATGGCCGGCGTCGGCTGTGTGCTGGAATTGTGGGGAGGTTGGCCATTTCGCTCGGTCATGTTACAAAGGGTGGCGGACTCAGCGAACGTCCAATAAGAAGCGAGAGTCCAAACAGGGTTGCTGGGAATGTGGAGAGTTGGGACATTTTCAGAGGAGGTGTCTGCATAGGTCATAGGTTGATTAAGAGCAAAGCGGAAATGCACAAACAAAGCCTATTGGGTGCTCGAGTAAATAGAGTTATTGATAAATTAAAATGGAAAATGAGACTGATTAGAATAAGGATAGAGATGAGGATACATAGATAAGGTTTGATTAGGTGTGCAAGTTACTAAAATGGTTTGGAAGACTAACCAGGGTAAGTTGGGGCTATAGAGGGATGAAGTAACTGGGAAAATTGCATGGGTTAATCTAAACTAACAAAATGGATGGTTATAGACAGGAACAATGGAACATTTAATGTTAGACAGAGTTAGAAACAAAGGACTATTTATAGTAGTGATTACAATACTTGATCAAAGGGTGGTCAAAGTTGAAAAAAAAAAAATAAAAAATATATATATATATAAAAAACCACAATTATTATTTCATTACTTATTTTATTTCTTTTTGGATTTTTAATTTTGCTGTCTTAGTTTTTGCGGGGGTATTTATGCCTCTAGATGATTGTTAAGTTCTGTTTGATGGGTGTGTAGCATGTAGGCACTCACAGTTTTTTTGTTTATTTTTAATTTTCTTTGTTTTTGGTTGACTATACTTTTTTTTTAACTGGCTGGCTGGGGGAGTTATCTCGCCGGTCAGGGATAGCAGGTGGTGGTGACACAGCGGGACTGGTAGGAAGTCTGATATAATGAGCTGGAAACTGGGAATGGACGGGAGCTGGTTCATGGTTTGTTTTCCGCTCGTTAAGGCTCCAGATGTAGAATCTGGAGGGTTGTGTCACTTTTTGGGTTATGATAAGTGTTGGGGAAACATATTTCTCTGTCTATAGAAAGCTCTGTAGGTTTTTGGTCGCAAATTGGCCAGACAGTGTTCATGTAGAGTGCAGACATGTGAATTTGATGATTGACTTATGAAAGACTCTGCACCGGCTTGTTGAAAGCTGGCGGGGTGTGTGTGATGTGTGTTTAAAGGGACTGTGGTTTGTTGACCATGCACATAGGTTCTGTTGGTGATTGGCCTCGTCTAGAGCTGACTGTCCGGACCGAGGAGCTGTCGGGAAACAAGGTATTTGAAAGTGAAATAATGGTTATTCCACTGTCAAGGGTGGAGGTAGTTGTGTTGATCTTGAGATATTGAATCTAGTAAAACAGTACAGCACAAAAAGAAATGAGACGAAGGTGATTTGATTGAATGCTAACGTAAGAAGCTGTGAAATACATAGATAATTGATTTGGAGAAAAATGTATTGTCAAAATGCAGAACAGTAGAGAATGTATCTGCGAAAATAAATGTTTCCAATCTATTGTGTGGTTGTAAATAATAATCCAAAATGCAAAAAGGACAGAGGGAAAATCGTTTCCTTCTGTGGAGAATCGGAGCAGGACAGAGATCTACATGCATACAACGAAGAAGAGGCGGTGATTAGCACAAAATACAACAAGAAGAAACAAAACGGTCAAAAACGAGTTAGCAGTAAAGGCCTCAGGAGGTTTAAACAGGGATAACTGACAGGGATGAAAGCGAAGAATAATTGAGGCCTCAGTGGTCTTTTCAAAGGAGAAGAGATGATTTATGTTTGCTTGTTTGAATCTCCCTCGATGTGTAGAGTGTTAATCTTTTGGGTAGGATGTATTAATCTTTTCTTGCAGAGTCCATTACACAAAATAGACATTTAAGCTAATTACATGGATAAAATAGTCTAAACAAAAAAGCTATTATTGAAAGAGTGTTTCTTGTAAAAACAGGAACAGCTTTCTTAGACTGGATGTCATAATAATAACTGATAATGTGTATAAACTGTGAAAGGAGGGAAAGGTAGGTGAAATGATGATTTTGTAACTGTACAGATGGAAAGGGGTTGTAGTTCGATTTGGGTCAATTTTGGATTTTTTTGAAATTTTGAAAAATATTAGCAAAAATTATGATTATGATTTTTTAACATGTTTAATTTAGAAAATTAATGTTGTGTAGTGGGTTATTAAACCCCCTAAGGGTGGATTGTCGTATATTTCTAAATGAAAACATGAATAAATGCAAGTGAAATGTACAAGGAAAATGATTTGAAAGACAAAATGCTGATTGATAGAAAGGCTATTTAGAACACCATGTGAAGGTATTTCTGAGACCCTAGGCTTGAGGCAGGTTGACTCCCCAGAAACAGATGGCTGACCTTAAGACAATAAAACTGACCCCTCAGGACTATAGTAAGACGGGCCGAAAGGAGAACTATCGTTGAGAACTAAAACAACCTGAGAATAACCGTTGAGATCATAAAGGTCATATTTACCCTACGGAAGGAACTTCAGGTTACAACACGGCTGCTGCTGACTAACCCAGAGGTCAGAAAGGTGACACAGACTATTTGGAAATCTCCCCTTACACAGTAGAATGCCACTCTAATAGTTAGACTAGACGGTTTTTAGACCTTAAGGATATAGAGAAAACTAATGGCTTTGTCAGAGAGATTAGTTAGATGGCCTTAGAAAACATTGCAACACATATGTAAAGAAAGGACCATTATGTTAAAAGTGAGCTGTCATACCAAATCACCTTAGATAAATAGGTTTGGCAGGCATGAAAAGTTGACCATAAGTGAACCAAATACAAAGACATTGTTTGTAAATTAATGTTAATACTGAACAAAATACTAAGTGATCAAAATAGAGCTAAAACCTAGATTACAGCGTACTTTAGAATAGGAAAAACAAACAGTAAGATAAATAGTTCAATCAAATAAAGTAAAAAGTGGACCCAACTGAAGACAAGACAGTGAGTCACTGGCTAGAAAATAAAGAATTATCTTAGTATTCTAAAATGCAATTACAGAATGGTAAAGAGTTTGTAGATGGAAATAGCTCATGTTTTATTATCTATGTATCAAAAGCCAGTCTGTCTCCCCATAGACTATGAAAACTGTTGTCACAAGAAGCATGAAGAGATGACACGCATTAAACTAATCAATGATTAAACAGCCCGGCAAGGTTATATGGAGAAACGGTTGTGTCAGCGAAACATGTGGTCACAGGAGGAATGTGACCAAAAATAAGGCAGGCAGGGACTCTCTCTCTCTCTCTCTCTCTCTCTCTCTCTCTCTCTCTCTCTCTCTCTCTCTCTCTCTCTCTCTCTCTCTCTCTCTCTCTCTCTGATAAAAAGGGCTGATGGCAACATGAAGAGACACGACTCACACCCAGAAGGGACCTGGGGAAGCGCTGACACAGACCCGGAGACACAGGGGACGGACCCCTGAGAGGCAGAGCCACACAGAACTCGAGAGCAGAGCCTTGACACAGCGAGAGGGAGACCCAGACAATGACAGGGATCGCATCGCAGCTGGAGCGCTGAAAACCTCCACCGACAGAGGGAGACTCGCCACTCAGGCTACTGAAGAGCCGATGACACAGAGGGACTGAGACCCGATGACGGATGAAATCGCCTAAGCAGCAGGGGATCCAGACTCCACCGAGAGTAGATGAAAGAACCAAGCGCTCCCAAACCTCCAAGGATCCGAAAGCGAGGTTGCCGTGACAACCAGACCAGCAAACCACTAAGAGAGGACGCGTTGTTGCCATGGACAACCTGAGACAGCGAACAGCACCGAGAGACGATTAGATTGAATGAAAGAGACAATTAGATTGAACCAAAGAGACGATGTACGTGTTGATTCCTAAAGCTGTGGTTTTATTAATAAACAACCGCCGCCCGTTGATCTTGACCACGTTGTCCGTCTCCCTTCACTTGAACCGAACATCTGAGAAAAATACCTAACCAATGCAGAGGAAAAGGGTAATAGAAAACTATACGATCAATGAACTTAGATAGAGATAAATGAAGCTAAGAATGACACTTCATTACATTGATGAGCACGCTCCTTTTCCAAAAGTTGAACTAGTTTCAACTTTATGAGCTGGGAGCGCTCCGCCAAAAACGCTGCCGCCCAAAGCTCATAAAACGCGAGGCGCGTCGCTGGGAAGAGGAGCGCGCCTGTCGCTTCTCCAGCATAGAAATTAATGACAGAAAGGAGCTGACAACTCATAAAACGTCGGCTATGGACACAAGCCCTTAGAATACTTGATTAGAAATACAAAACAATGATTTTTTTTGAAAAAAAACTTTACAGATGTGTTCCATAGACTCAGGAATTGTGTAAAGTTGCCCAAATAGTGTCCCCTTTCATTCTTAAGCTTACCATTGTATTGTATTTTATTCGTATTACTTTTTAGCATGTCTATTTTATTATCTATTCTATTTTATTATTCTATTTTATTATTTGTATTTTTGCACAATCGAGGCGGGCATGGCCACCTTCATTTCACTACATGTCTTCTATATGTACGTGACAAATAAATCTCTTGAATCTTGCATGAGTCTGTTTTGAAAGGAAACATTCTGAACTTTCTTCCACAACAGGAAGAATCACTCTGAGTGCTAATGTAATAAGGTTAAAGAAGTTTGAACACACTGAAATAAAAGTTTTGTTTATGCCTCTTTTTGAGTTCTAGCTGATAGGTAGGAGCTGGAAAACATAACGGTGCCATAGCCTGAAGTCTTATTTAGTACAGGTCCAAAGTAACAATAATAATAAAGTAATGATAACAATCCCACGGAAAATGTGTGTTTTACAGATGTTTTTGTAATGTTCGTATCTGTAATAATGGCCAACCGCTCAATTCATTTGGACGGGCGAGTGAGGAATTCTCAAAACAAACAACTTCCCTGTCTTCTTCTGTCCCTTTACCATAGGAATCAGCCCTTGTGTAAGGTACCATTAGCTCTGTGTTAGTTAACTGTGTTAACCCATTAGGACCCACCGTGACACAGATGTCACATGTACTTTACATGTTCTGGAAATTTCCATATAAAGCTTTATCCTTGATTTGACCTGATGAAGTCCCAAAGGGACACCGGTGGAACATCCTGGTGGGGTCATGTGACAGATCATGTGATGTTGTGCTCCCATAAACCACCTTTCCACAATGCTGACTGATGGTGGTGACTGACCAATGTTCCCTCAAATTTGTTTTCGGTCTGAGCAAACACTCAAACCTCCTGAGCAGACATCAGCAACTACTGAGCAACATACGTCACCTTCCGATTAACCGGTTGGTTGATAAGCGGCGGTTTGTAAAAAATAATTTACCTTAATGTCCAACATAAAAATCTACACATTTAGCTGATACACAGAAATAATACAAAAAGGCATATATTCCTTAATAAAATATTTATTTGACCATTGACGATACAGAGCAACGTCCTCCCTCCCTCCCTATCTCCCTCTAAACCTCTCACCTTCCCCTCTGCTTCATTCCTCCTTTCTGTTATTCAGATACACATCAGAAAAAAAAGTCACTTGTTTCCAGACTCCTCTGGTCTGGTCTTAGCTCTTACTTAGTCCTTTCTGTTAGTCTGTGTGCACACTGCACATCAGAACACTGCACATCAGAAAAGTCACTTGTTTACTCCTCTGTTCCTCAAAAAATAAGAAAATAAGAAATAGAATAATCCAAAGGCAGCTCTTCTCTTCTGGTCTGGTCTTAGTTCTTACTTAGTCCTTTATGTTAGTCTGTGTGCACACTGCACATCAGAACACTGCACATCAGAAAATAGTTTACTCCTCTGTCCCTCAAAAAATAAATAAAATAATAAAATAATAAATAAAATAATCCAAAGGCAGCTCTTCTCCTCTGGTCTGGTCTTATAGGCTCTTAGCTCTTAGTCCTTTCTGTTAGTCTGTGTGCACCTGCACATCAGAAAATAGTCACTCTGCTCCTCAAAAAAATGAAAGAATAAATAAAGTTATCCAAAGTCATTTTCCTCCCTGTATTTTATATACAGAACTAGCATTTTGTGCACTGTGACATCTGTGCTCTCATCTACTATCAAAGTATGAAACGGGGCATTTCAAATATTGCACATAGTCTCATTCTGTACAATTGCATTGATTGACTTCACAAACTCAAAGGCATAGTTCTTGCTCCGCCAGTGTTCTGGGATACTCACATATTTTGCCACATGATCATGGATCTGTTGAACAGACAGCATCATTTGTGCCTCCCTCCCCATTGATATGGACCCTATGCAATTTGCATACAGGACAAACAAGTCCACTGACGACGCGGTCTCAAAAGTACTGCACAGCACCCTCTCTCACCTTGACCGCCAGAAGGGGGGCTATGTGAGACTGTTGTTCATTGACTACAGCTCAGCGTTCAACACCATAGTCCCCACCAGACTGGTGGACAAGCTGATCGAGCTGGGTCTGAGCTCCGCTCTGAGCGCCTGGGTACTGGACTTTCTGAGTGAAAGACCCTAGGCGGTCAGGGTGGGGGGTCAGACCTCCAACACCATCACCCTGAGCATCGGGTCACCCCAGGGCTGTGTTATGAGCCCCCTGCTGTACTCACTCTACACACACGATTGTGTGGCCAAGTTCAGCTCCAACTCCATAGTGAAGTTTGCAGGTGACACGGTGGTGGTGGGGCTGATCTCGGACAACGACGAGAAGGCCTACCGGGAGGAGGTTGAGGTACTGGAACACTGGTGCCAGGACAACAGCCTGCTCCTGAACATTGGTAAAACCAAGGAGCTGATTGTCGATTATAGGAGAGGACAGCAGGAGACACACACACCACTGAGGATAAACAGGGCTACCGTGGACAGGGTGAGCAGCTTTAAGTACCTGGGGGTCCACATCTCAGAGGATCTGACATGGTCAACACACATAGACTCAGTCGTAAAAAAGGCGAAGCAGCGCCTCTACCACCTGAGACAGTTAAGGAAGTTCAGAGTATCTGGGAAGATACTCCAGTCCTTCTACTCCGGAGCTGTAGAGAGCATCTTGACTGGAAACATCACTGCCTGGTATGGAAACAGCACGGCACAGGACAAGAAGGTCCTACAGAGAGTGGTGCGCTCAGCCGAGCGTACCACGGGTATTGCACTACCTCCCCTGCAGGATCTATACAACAAGAGGTGCAAATCCAGAGCCTGCAGAATAATGAAAGACCCTCACCACCCCAACAACAGCCTGGTCCAGCTGCTGAGGTCAGGCAGACGCCTGCGAACCCCAGCTACTAGGACAGAGAGGCTTCGGCTCAGCTTCTTCCCCCAGGCCATCAGAGCCTTGAACACTGAACACTGAGTGCCACAGAACACTGAACTCTCCACACACAAGCACACATGAGCACACACACGACACGCACGCTGTACACGCTCGCACACTAGCAGCCACTTTAACATGAGCAAGCACACACTCATGCTGCACACGCCCACACTTATGGCCTCTAAATAAAGGTCACTTTAAAAATAGTATAGTAACAGTAACAGTGTATTGCACTACCAAAGGACCTAGCATGTCCTCCATGCTCTGTAAATAACTTATGTACAAATACCGATATGCCCTACTATGTTACCTGTTTATTGCACAATGTTGTTTTATTGGATTCTATTATATGTTGTTACTACTGTATTGCACATCGTTGCGGGCAAGACCACCCGCATTTCATTGTATACTTGTATGCTGTGACAAATAAAACTCTTGACTTGACTTGACTTGAATTATGTGCATCCAAACAAACGTCTTTTTTTTTTTTTTTTTTACAAACGTTTCTGAGCGCAATCGATTTCAGATGTGCGCGGGAGCATTTGGCCATGTGCGCGCACACGCACGAGCGCACCGTAGGGGGAACATTGGTGGTGACTAAATGACAGAAGTAGCTAGCATTCAAAAGCTAGATTCTTGTTGCTAAAAGGTAAGATTTGCCCATTTAAGAATTATAATGCTTACATAACATGTTCTTTATTATATATAACCTGTTGTGAACACATTTCTTGAATAAAATGATAAAGAAAACAATTGATAAAAATCGTTGTGACACATACGTCACACGGGCATATCACCTTAAAATGTTCATGAAAATTTGATGTGACATAATATGTCACAATACGAACAATACGAACAATGATCTGCTCAGTTAATTTGTCTGATTCAATGATATTTAGTTAATATATTTTATATTATTCAATTGTTCAAAGCATATTAAAACAAATATCTGTCATATTTCAATGTAGTACCCTGTAGTGCCATGTAGTACCCTGTAGTGCCATGTAGTACCATGTAGTACCCTGTAGTGCCATGTAGTACCCTGTAGTGCCATGTAGTACCATGTAGTACCATGTAGTGCCATGTAGTGCCATGTAGTGCCATGTAGTACCATGTAGTATCACATAGTACCACGTAGTACCACGTAGTACCCTGTAGTATCCTGTAGTACCCTGTAGTGTCAAGTACCTAAGTGTGCTTCTGTGCACAAAGCAATATAAGTATGCCCTTCGTTCTCAAGCTGCTCTAACACTGGAAGTTCCCCATATGAGAACTGAATTGGGAAAAAGGGCTTTTAAATATGCTGCTCCTTCATCTTGGAACAAGATACAGGAGGACCTAAAATTACTGGTCACCCTCGGAGAATTCAAAGCCATTTTAAAATCCTACGAACTCAGTTCCCTTGGACAGTGCAACTGTGTTTGATCATTTGCCTGTTTGATAACTTGCCTGAAATTGGAGCTTGATGTAAATGTTTTATCTGTATTTTATTGTGATGTTCTTTTTTATGTTGAAACTTTCTGCTGCCTTGCTTGGCCAGATCGCTCTTGAAAAAGAGATTTTAATCTCAATGATGCTTATCTGGTTAAATAAAGGATTTGATTTGATTGATTGATTGAGTAGTGCCATGTAGTGCCATGTAGTGCCATGTAGTGCCATGTTGTACCCTGTAGTACCATGTAGTACCATGTAGTGCCATGTAGTACCCTGTAGTACCATGTAATATCCTGTAGTACCATGTAGTGCCATGTAGTACCATGTAGTACCATGTAGTGTCATGTAGTACCATGTAGTACCATGTAGTACCCTGTAGTACCATGTAGTACCATGTAGTGCCATGTAGTGCCATGTAGTACCCTGTAGTACCCTGTAGTACATTTACATTTACATTTAGTCATTTAGCTGACGCTTTTATCCAAAGCGACATACATGTTCTGTACGACAAGCCATCAGGAAGGGCACAACTCTATCAGCTGAGCAACAATGTTCATCAAAGTGTTGAGTGCTACAGTGTAGCTAGTTTATTATGACAAGTGCATGACAGTACGGTTAGTTAGGGTTCGATTTTTATTTTTTATTTTTTTATTCAGATAATGGTTGAAGAAGTGCGTCTTTAGTAGACGGCAAAAGATTGGATGTGTTTCGGCTGTCCTTACTGGGGTGGGTAGTTCATTCCACCATTGTGGGGCAAGGACTGAGAATAGGCGACTTCTCTTTGATGTAGTACCATGTAGTACCATGTAGTATCCTGTAGTACCCTATAGTATCATGTAGTACCATGTACAGTAGTGCCATGTAGTGCACTACATAGGAATTAGGAATAAGTTTAATGATTAACGCCCAATGTGACATATATGTAACATGTCAGATCTTTGCCATTAGGGGGCGCTATTTTGAAAAGAAATCAGAAATGTGTTCTTTGTAGTCTATTTAGTCAGTCTTATGCCCCTCATAATTTTCCTTGAAGGAGAAATGGGTGTGGGTTCTAATGGGTCACTGTGTTAATGCTGACAGAGTCCACATGTGCACACAGGGAATGTCAAATTCCATACAACAGTTCCTGTTAGGAGACGAGAGTCTGTGTTTTTTTTAATGTTTTTGGTAGATTTGTATTGTTTTTTCTCGGGGCAGTCCAGCAGAGAGAGAGACGAAGTATGGGAGATAGAGGGGGAAGACATTCGGCAAGGGTCGCCGGGTCCGGGAGTCGAACCCGGGACGGCCGCATTGCACCGCAGCGCTGTACGTGGTGCGCCACCCTGGCGCCCGAGAGTCTGTGTTCTAAACATGTTGAGCTCAGCTGTAATACAATCCTAACTAGCTGACCAATACCTATTGCTTTATTTGGTCTTGTGTCAGCCTTGTTTCTGATTCTATTTTCTTAGCTTATTGGCTTAGGCCTTGTCCAGACTAAAACGATTTTGGTCTGTTTCGTTTTCATATCGTTTTAAGGTTTCCGTAAAAACGAAAACGTCTCAAGATAATAAGTGCATGCCGCAAATTTACAAAATAAATGTCTTTCTTGTTTCTTTTATTTTGAAAACCCCCGACCGGAAGTGTTATAGTGTCTGTTGCTAGCAGCTTAACTTGTGTCGGCCGGTTCTGTGCTTTTCAAGCTAACGTAACGTCAATAGTTTCCAAAGGAGAGGAGAGAAAGACCGCGGCTCACATGCAGCTCAAACTACCTGTTGGAATAAATTAATTGATGTTTAACCTGTCCCTGTGTGTGTCCAGTCATTTCGACTAGCAAACGTTGTATTTAACGTTACCTCAGGATACCACTGTCTATTGTATTTAGTTGGTTAGCTATTTAGCTAATGTGGATAGCTTCTGTAACACAAATGCAACTACTCTGATGCCATTGTTGTATAATAATAACTCCCGGTGTTTAATAAACACTTCTAGCCAGGACATATAAGACATATATGTATCATGTTTATTTTTTTTGTCTGGGTTTGCATGCAGATTAAGGGAGATGCGTGTGAGCTTGTGTGTGCGCCTCGGTCGGGAGTGTGTGTAAGCACAGCAGAGCACCGCTCGCTTCAGACAGATAGAGAGAGCACAGCATAAAGCTGTAAAAGCCAGATCAAGCTGTACATGCCATTGTTGTGATGTTTTCACACGCGGGGTAAGGGAGAGGTGGGCTATATCGCGTCATCGTTTCAGGAGAAGAAGCGTATCGCTTGTAAAGATGGTGACGCAATGGGGGGCGTATTCAGGCGTCTTCAGAATTGCGCACTCTGGTATCAGAAAGTATCGTCTTCAGGCTGCCAGAACGCAGTTCCGTGTGGCAGAACGGTGCAAACTATCAACTACTTTGCCTAAAACGACCAAAATTGTTTTAGTCTGGACATGGCCTTAGTGAGGACAAGCTTGTGTTGTCCTGTTCCTGGCAGAACCTAGAATGTCTGCCCGTTGCAATGTACTTTTTCCTTGCAACGTATTGTACTCCTGTCTGTAACTTATGATTGATTCACTTTGAAAATACCATTGAAAGATGTCTTCTACCTTTCATTATTGGATATTCTTGATAACCTTGACAATTTGGATATTGAATATAGTCAGATATACGCCACAATTTGTTGACGGCCCGACGTGATTATTTCACACCAATCAAACCAGTTTTATATATATCGCGGAGTCGGCCTAGTCAGCCAATGGATGGAGCCTCCTCACACAAACGCCAGGGAAGGATCATGGTGCTCTTGGAGTTGATCTCGTCATTATGACCATATCAATCTGGCATATATCCACATACATTCTTGAAAAGTTGGATCTGTAGATGGAATATTGCACACTACATTCATACCTCATTTGCATTTGCACCTTGTCTTAAAGTTTTTGTACCTCATTGTCTGCATTTGTACCTCATTGTACTTAGATTGTACTTAGGTTGTACTTTAGTTTGTATATTGTATTGTATATTGTATATTGTAGTGTTATTCCTCTTTTACTTACTTTTTTACTGTATGAAGCACGTTCTCAGGGGCTCATACCGAACCAAGCATTTCATTGTAAAGTACATCATATGTGACAAATAAAAACAAACTTGAAAACTTGAACATGAATATAAGCTTTTTGGAACCTTCTTGTACAATGGATCTGTTTTACTGTAGTGTTTATAAACATAACCATTATACATAAACCCCCACAATACAATAGTGTTAGAACTTCTATCAAAAGCGCAGAGACAAGAGAATGAAAACATAGCTCCATTCCTTTTTTTTTTTGAATCAGTGATTCGGTTTTTAAACCTTTACAGGTTTGTTCCACTTTCACTATGTGTTTCTGTTGTAAAATCCAAACATATATATCATGATTAACTAATGTGTAGAAATATTTGGGCCACAAAACAATAATTCATAGATTGTGTGTGTGTGTTTACATAGACGTGATTGCCATTGTAGGCCACACAGGTCGATATACATATGAAGTGAGTGGTCAAATGATTCTATCTACGACAGCAACCCAAGGGCCGTCTGCCATGGCCTGGGACAATGGGCTCTGTAAAGATCAAAACAAAAGACAAAAGGTCACGTAAACATGTTATCTCGCTGGAGTTTTCTGTCACACACACACACACACATTCAGACACACACACATTTTCACATACACATCCACACACACACACACAGTGATGAGGTTAAAAGGATCAAAGCGCCCATGAAGTGTTATCAGCTGCTTTACGGCCTGGGGGACACAGACAGACACACACACATACTCACACACACACATTTTCAAATACACATCCACACACACACACATACTCACACACACACACACACACATTCACACACACACATTCACACACACACACACACACACAGAAGATCTCCAAACAAGCTAACTATTTCCTGGTATATTGTTAAAATAGTAATTTGAATCTTGAATTAAGTCATTGAAGTAAGGTAAAATATAATTAGGTTTGGTCATACTTAAATGTTTACAATTAGTTAATGTGTCTGTGCTATTTTCATTTATGTTCAATATGATAAATTGATTGTTCTATGTATTGAAATATATCCTATTAAGCTAACAAAATGATTAGATTTGTTAGATATATGTTCTGAAAGTCAAACAGACTTAGTGATAAAGAAATATATCTGTGATTAGGTAATCAATATATCTTGAGGTACATCAAAGTACTAACAAGTCAAGTAATGTGTTTAAGTAAAAGATATAAGGAAATGAAAATGATGCAATGTTTAAACTTTGATTAAGGTAGATTGTTAAGGACAGCCTCTTTTTGCAGTTAGGTGAAGGGGGTTGGCCTATAAGCCAAACCCCTATTTTCAAAATGCCAGCTTAAGCAGGCTTGTGATTGGGGCAATAATGTGATGATGTCATCAACTCCGAGACACTGGCCTGGGCTATAAGAATGGGGTGTAATGGGGAGAGGAGGACTCTGAACCAACCAAACCCACAAGGACAAGACCTCACCCACCATCTCATCCAAGGAAGCAGGCAACGAGAACAAAAGGACTTTTTGGAGGGAAAACCAAGTCTTTGTTATCAAACAAAGACCAGCAACAATTTATCAATTATCATTCTTTATACTGTAATATTAGTCTGGTTGTTATCAAGACGGCATAGTGTCTTTGATAACAACTATAGCATTTTCTTATTATAATTTGTATACACTCTTAAACTTTGATTAAACAACTGTTAAACTATCTTTCCTCCTAAATTCCTTCTGCCTTTCTGCCTGCTCAGTCAGTTTGAACAGAAGGGATTCCCGGTGCTAAAGGTATTGAATCACAACGCACAGTACCAGCAACAGGTTCTGATCAGAGCAGAACAGGACAGCTTGGGAATCCACTTCATTTTGGTGCCGGACTTCAGTGAATCACAGTGCTCGTGTTATCACCACAACAACAGAATTTTTTTCTCTACACGCCGGTCGACGAGAAGAACAACTGATCGATCGTCTTCAAAGTAACTGGAAGAGTTACTGAGAGGTGAGTGTGATAATGTATGGGTGCTCAATTCGAACCGCGGAGGGGGTTGCTAAGAATTTAACCTCATGTAAACATGATGTAAGGGAAAATTGATTTGAATGTTCTGGCTGGGGAGGGCGGCTCTGTAATCACCGTGCGTAGTATATTTTAATGTAAAATGTTAGCACTATGAGCGGAGCGCCGTTGCCGGTCGGAACAAGTAAGGGAACAGGAACATGTCTTAGATTCGTGCTCAGAGTTGGACCAGGGTAGACACCGTGCGTGGTATGTCTTATAGGTAGTAGACTAAAGCACGCCGTTGCGTAGTATTTTCTAAAGTAGAGAGTTAGCACAAGTAGGTCTGGTTTTAGCCTTGGGCACGGGCGGGCGTGTTAAAATTAGACGGCGTTAGGCTGTAACAAAATAGTGCTTAATGAGGTTTACCGGTCGCGCCGCGTGCGGCGTTCGAGAGACGGTAATGTGCGTGAATGCTGATTTTGTACTTTTTAATTGTGTTAGGGAGCGTGTATGAATGTATGGTTGGCGAATGTTTATGGTTAGGAGTGATTGGTGAGACGTGTGAGAGTATAGTTATGTTATGTAATTTAGGTCACCGATTGGCCGTAGGGAATTTTAAGGAGAACGCCGGTTTTCCGAGGCCCGTCGAACGCAGCAGCGGTTAGCCGTTGTATTAGCCTCTGGGGCACCGGAGCAAACGGAGGGAAAAGTAAACGTAATTCAAATGTATAAGGTCGATCGATAGTGTCTTGAGATTACGGGGATATGTAAGGCACTTAAAAGTTTTCATATTCGTGGCGGATAAAATAGATGTGTAATGTTTAATGTGGTTGGGATTAGCTAGACGGGGACCCGGAAGTCGTTCTAAGCTCGCCGGAAATGACGACGGAGGGGTCAAACTAGTGTTTTACTATTATGTTTTTATATTTCTGTTTAGATCACTACACTGGCGTTTTGAGGGGAATAGGATTCTGTTGTGGGGTATGTGGTATTATATTAACGTTGCGAGGGGACGGCCCGCGCGGCGAAACGGGTCGTTGGGAAGCGTTTTTATGGGATCATGGGAGAAGCTAAGCTAATGCTACCTAGCCACGCTAACGGCTAAAGCGATCGCCGGTTGTGACGTCATAAGGGTGCGCGCTAAGCTAACTGTGCTGACGTCATGGCATGACGGGACTCTCGGTATGTCTCGCGAGGGGGCGTCCATCTTGACGGGGCTCCGAGCGTCCATCTTGACGGGGCTCCGAGCGTCCATCTTGGGAGGGTGCCGAGCGTCCATCTTGGTAGGGGTGGCGAGCGTCCATTGTTAAGGGGAAGGTGGAGTTTATTGGGAATACAGTAGGGGGCAGAAGTGTACAGGATGAATATGTTTGGATTCTGCTCACAGAACGTTTTCATTGTACACTCTCTCTCCCTCTCTCTCTCTCTCTCTCTCTCTCTCTCTCCCCCTCTCTCTCCCCCTCTCTCTCTCTCTCTCTTTCTCTCTCTCTCTTATTCTCTCTCTCTCTCTCTTTCTCTCTCTCTCTCTCTCCCTTTCTCTTTCTCTCTCTCTCTCTCTCTCTTTCTCTTTCTCTTTCTCTCTCTCTCTCTCTCTCTCTCGCCTCCCCTCCCTCTCTCTCTCTTCCTCTTTCACCCCCCCCCTCTCTTTCTTTCCTTCTCTCACCCTCCCTCTCCCTTTTCGCCTCCCCCCCTCTTTCTCTCTCTCTCTCTCTCTCTCTCTCTCTCTCTCTCTCTCTCTCTCTCTCTCTCTTCCTCTTTCTCTCTCTCTCTCCCTCTCCCTCTCACCTCCCTCCCTCTCTCTTTCTCTTCTCTCTCTCTCTCTCTCTCTCTCTCTCTCTCTCTCTCTCTCTCTCTCTCTCCCCCTCTCTCTCCCCCTCTCTCTCTCTCTCTCTCTTTCTCTCTCTCTCTTATTCTCTCTCTCTCTCTCTCTTCTCTCTCTCTCTCTCTCTCCCTTTCTCTTTCTCTCTCTCTCTCTCTCTCTTTCTCTTTCTCTCTCTCTCTCTCTCTCTCTCTCTCGCCTCCCTCCCTCTCTCTCTCTTCCTCTTTCACCCCCCCCCTCTCTTTCTTTCCTTCTCTCACCCTCCCTCTCCCTTTTCGCCTCCCCCCCTTTTTCCCTCTCTTTCTCTCTCTCTCTCTCTCCCTCTCGCCTCCCCTCCCTCTCTCTCTCTTTCTCTTTCCCCCCCCCCTCTCTTTCTTTCCTTCTCTCACCCTCCCTCTCCCTTTCGCCCCTCTCCCTCTCACCTCCCCCCTCTTTCCCTCTCCCTCTCTCTCTCTCTTACCCCCCCCTCTCGCTCGCTCCCCTCATTTCAACACCGCCTCTCTTCCATGTACTTCCCCCCCCTCGGCCCCCCCCCCGAAACGCTTCTCTTTCTCTCCTAGGTTAGGGCCTGTATATAGAGTTTTTTATGGGTTTCAAACGCGGTGTAGTGCTAGGTATATTGTTTATTGCTGTTTACTGTAAGGTTTCAAAGGCGGTAGGCTGAGTTTGGGACTTATTATGCGTATGTTGTTGTTCCATATTCAGTTTTATTGTTGTTTTTAGGGAATTTCTAGTGCTGGCAGTGGTATTGCCTGCGTTGGCGCTACGCTTTGTTCGACAAGGCGCTCGTACTTCTTTCCTTACATTTGGACGGGCCCCGGCTGGGGCTCCGTTCCAGTTCATGTTGGTGGGCCGTGAGTTGGAGCATAATTGCTCTACTCGGCTGCGCCTGCGATGGGGGTGTGGGTAGACAGTTCGTCGTGGCTCACTGTCTGCCTCCACGCTTTGTGCGCTGTGTGTGACTCGTCGGTGCTCGCTGTCACACTGCGCACATTTTTCATTTTACCAGGGGTACGGGGACTGCTAAACGTCGTGGCGGGGGTGGGCTCGCTGTCTGCCACCGCGCATTAACAGGGGTGCGCTATGCGTGCACTCGTCAAAGGCTCGCTGCCACACTACGCGCGTCGAATTATATTGTGTGTGGATATTTGGGTGACTGGTTACGGTGGTTGAGTGAGGTGCTGTATGTGTGTGGCAGTGGTTGTGAGTGGAATGATTTTTGAATATCCTTGAGTAGGGGGCCCGGGGTTTCGCGTTCCAGGTTCGAAACTGGGGGTGATGCCGTGGGCCACAGGACGAGTTGGCCAGTGGAATCTCATTGGTCGGCAGGATTTTCAATGTGGGGATGGTGTCGCCGCCTGTGGTTATGAATGGGTTGTGTGACACTGTTCTAAATGCACGGGGACTTCAGTGACATAAGGCACTGAAAATTGATTTCTGTTCCCGTGAGAAGCGCGTTATTTTAACACCTAAAGGGTTAGGTGTTACGGGGGAAATATAGTAACTGTGTGAGAGATTGTGAATGGAAAATATGTGTGTTACTGATATGTGTAATGTAATATGAGCGAAATACATACTAGGCTTTCACGGACAGAAATAAATATAGTTACACATACACATAGTCATTTGCAAAGAACGATTAGAGTAAAAGTGAGAATTATTCACCTAAATTACAATGTCCGATACAGATGTTTAGAAATGATAGGCTGTAAATAACGAATTTCTGATTGACCACCATCTCAGGAAACAGCTGATGGAAAATAAGTTCCCCGGAGTGGTATTAAGGAGGATCTTGACAACAGGATTGAGAGTCTGGGTTTCCAATGGAGACAACTGGAGAAAGATTAAGGCTGTGTCATTGATAAATCAAAAACGAAAATTGCACAAATGCTCTCATGTGATCATAGTCTAGGAGATGCCCGACATTCCATGCTTAAAGACAAATGATGGATTGTGAATGGCAAATGTCACTGATAATTAAGTGTATTTTTTGCTCCTCTCTTCACAGCTGCTCCAGGACGGATGGCCAGCGCTGACAATTCCGAACCCCAACAGGGAAATCAAAGAGACTGTTGACAGTCAGGGGGTATAGTATCACAAGACCGAGATTATCAATTCCTGTTTACACCAATATAGAAGTGTGAGTGAAATTAACTCAAGTTTGGTAAAAATAGTTTGAATACAGAGAAACTTGCTTTCCAAACGGTGACGTTACGAGTGTTTGAAGGAAAGGTGAGAATGGAAAATACACAGATAGGAGCAACCGGAGGGTTAGATGCACTGACCATAGGAAGGGTGGACAATCTGTCTATTTCAACGACTGGAGATGTCACAATAAAAGTGACGAAAAGATGGCCAAAGATATTCAGGCCATTACAGAACCTTGTAGTTAAAGGAGGCCGGTGTAGAATGCGTACCCAAATCAAGATAATGCCGATAACCTCTGCAGACATTACATTGACCGAATTGGACGTTGACTTGATTGACTGGAATTTGATCGACTCCCCTCTAGTGTCCAGTGAGACGGAGGGACTGGAAATAATGTCTTTTACTCCGCCACAGGGAGTCGTTGCAGCAAGCGACCCAGAGACAGCTGTATTACCCGAGTCAATCCACGCTGAAGTGTCCGTTGCAGATGACTGCCAGTTACAGACGTGCCTCCCTCTCGAAGAACAGCTAGCCGAGGCTAGACGGGTAGTGGACTATCTCCAAGGCCTACTCCAGCCCACACAGCCCGGAGGGGAGACAGGTTCCAATCGCCTCTCTCCCTCTCCCTCTGGAGAACCAGATGGCCAGAGACAGGCCCAGTTGGGGCCACAAGGGGGTCCCGTGCCGGAACAACAACAAACCCCGATAAGACCACCCACGAGGTGGCAACCACGAGGAAAAGGTGTAGGCAAAGGCAGGAATCCGATTGGCTACCGTGTGCGGCAGGTGCATTGTTGGACGTGTGGGACCCTCGGACACATTTCTCGGAACTGTGTAGAGCGGGACCATCTATCCACAACAGGGCGTGTTTGTAAAGAGACAGGTGGCGGGCCCCTCCCAACCACGGGCCCCTCTCAAGGAACTGTGACTGGACCAAATAGGTACGTGGCTTTCTCCTCCGAATAGGCTCCAGGGAACCATGGCGATGATGGCATACCACCAGGACATGTTCTGGGCCCGATGACCCCAGGGTCATCCGGTCACAGGCAACTGACCCACCGGGTCCCACAACCCGGGGGAGACCGCCAGTGTTGTTGGGGCTGTGGAGTGAAAGGTCATTTTCAAAGGTCATGTCTGCAGAGGCCACCGGCAGAATAAAAATATATGCAACTGACTAGGGTAGAAGTGGGATATGTTGAATGATAAAATATGCTCCTAATTAGATTAGAATAAAAAATAAAAATAGATAGAGGTGTTAGGTGATTGGATTATGAATGAAAGTTACTAAAAACGGATGTATGAGTGACTGACAGATGCATGAACTAATCAGACTAACAAGAGGATCAAATTATGTTAAATAGTTAATCAATATTAGACAGTGTGATGATGTGACACTGTGGCAGCTAGTGATCAGTAAATTATCCATGCTCGGTCAACATTCGGATTGATCAAGAGGTGGACTGCGTGATTAAGAAATTAAAAAGACTCATAGTTGTTTCTAGTATTTTATAGTATTGATAGGAGAGTATTAACAGTTATGAGCAATAGGATAGGTGTTTATTTACTTTTATTTTTACTTCTCTTTTCTAGTGTGTTACGAGCAGTTCCTGACTTAGGCCGGGAGCGTACATTTTGTTTATTCATTTGATTTCCCTTTTTGTTTCTTAGTTAAAAATGAGCCCAGAAAAGGCTCACAAGTTTGGTTTATTTTTTCATTTATTGGTTTGGCAGCGTTTTCTTTGTGTTTTGTTTTCTGTTTTCTTTCTTTCTGTGTGTTTTTTCTTAGGGTACCTGGCAAGCTGGGAGTGATCTCGACACATCAGGACGGGGTAGTATATGTCTGTAAGATGGACTGGGAACAAAGTGAAGGAACATGAGCTAGTTATGGATTTTTGTTCTCCGCCCATTGAATACCCAGTTTTAGGGGCTGGGGGTGTGTCGTGGTTGGTAATAGTGTTGGGGAGCATGATTCTCTGTACATTAATGAAGCTCAATAGATTTGGTCGCTATTGGCCAAATTAGTCTTGTGTAGGGTGTGAACATGTGCAATTGATGATTGGCTTGTGATGTGGAAGATGTGTGTTTAAGGCGGACTGTGATTGTTGCCATACACACAGGTTACTGGGAGAATGGATGTCAGTGCTGTCCGGTCCGGGATGCAGCTGTCCGAAACCAGAGGAAGACGGTAACGATGTTTCATTGTGTATTTCACATCGAGAGGTGGAGGAGTATACGTATACTGTTTTGACAGCATAATATAATGAGAGCCATGTGAATTTTTCAGAATTTTGAAATTTAATGATCTAGAAGCCATGAAATATATAGATAAATGATTTGGAAAAGAAAGTTGTCAAAGCTCAGACCAGTAAAGAGAGTCTGAGGGAGGAAAATTATGGATTCTCAATCAATTGTTGTGGTAGAAGTGATCCCCACTGTCCCTCGAAGCGATATGTATTTACTGCAGGATACGGATGGGAGAGGACACTGGCTAGTGTCTACCCAGCGGTTCCATGGGGAACCACAACACTGCGGAGAACCAGGAGACGCCTACCTATCGGGTCGGGAGAGTCTTGGCCAACGCAGTGACCGAGTCTTGAGGCTTCAGAGGGGAACGACAGACAACCAACGAGGAGACAGGCAGCTAGGCCTCAGCAACAACTCCGGCTGTCAACAGAAGCAAGGCCTCAACTATTGACCAGGGGGTCAACAAGCGAAGGGGGGGAGCTGCTATCGCCCCTATCGACGACCAGGCGGAGGGGAGGAGACACAAACCTCTTCCACTGATCCGAGGGTCAACCAGCGAAGGGGTCGAGCAGCCAGCAACGACCTCCCCATCGCTGTGACTGCAATAGAAGATACAGCAGGGGGCTCTACCCCCTAAGAGAGGTCAACACGAGTCAAGATGTGCTTGACAGAAGATGGGGTGTATTAGAAAGGCAATTTGCTTTCTGAGTTGCACCCAGCAGTCGTGATATTGCACCAGCTCTGAGCAATAAAGAGGAGGCAGGGTCAAATCTAGAAAACATGGACCCCCCTCCTCAAATGCTCCATTGATCTTGGTACGAGAACAAGTTATTAAAGACTGTGCACATGATCACAAAAACTGAAATGGCTAATTTGAATTTTAGGATCTGAGTGTGACAAATCAGATATATATTTTATCCTAATATGATTTAAAATGTCTTAAGTGTTATCTAGATAGTAGTGTGTAGAGATTGATATCTATGTTTGACATATTAAGGATAGGTAAACTATCCAAGTGGGGACTGTTGTAAAATCCAAACATATATATCATGATTAACTAATGTGTAGAAATATTTGGGCCACAAAACAATAATTCATAGATTGTGTGTGTGTGTTTACATAGACGTGATTGCCATTGTAGGCCACACAGGTCGATATACATATGAAGTGAGTGGTCAAATGATTCTATCTACGACAGCAACCCAAGGGCCGTCTGCCATGGCCTGGGACAATGGGCTCTGTAAAGATCAAAACAAAAGACAAAAGGTCACGTAAACATGTTATCTCGCTGGAGTTTTCTGTCACACACACACACACACATTCAGACACACACACATTTTCACATACACATCCACACACACACACACAGTGATGAGGTTAAAAGGATCAAAGCGCCCATGAAGTGTTATCAGCTGCTTTACGGCCTGGGGGACACAGACAGACACACACACATACTCACACACACACATTTTCAAATACACATCCACACACACACACATACTCACACACACACACACACACATTCACACACACACATTCACACACACACACACACACACAGAAGATCTCCAAACAAGCTAACTATTTCCTGGTATATTGTTAAAATAGTAATTTGAATCTTGAATTAAGTCATTGAAGTAAGGTAAAATATAATTAGGTTTGGTCATACTTAAATGTTTACAATTAGTTAATGTGTCTGTGCTATTTTCATTTATGTTCAATATGATAAATTGATTGTTCTATGTATTGAAATATATCCTATTAAGCTAACAAAATGATTAGATTTGTTAGATATATGTTCTGAAAGTCAAACAGACTTAGTGATAAAGAAATATATCTGTGATTAGGTAATCAATATATCTTGAGGTACATCAAAGTACTAACAAGTCAAGTAATGTGTTTAAGTAAAAGATATAAGGAAATGAAAATGATGCAATGTTTAAACTTTGATTAAGGTAGATTGTTAAGGACAGCCTCTTTTTGCAGTTAGGTGAAGGGGGTTGGCCTATAAGCCAAACCCCTATTTTCAAAATGCCAGCTTAAGCAGGCTTGTGATTGGGGCAATAATGTGATGATGTCATCAACTCCGAGACACTGGCCTGGGCTATAAGAATGGGGTGTAATGGGGAGAGGAGGACTCTGAACCAACCAAACCCACAAGGACAAGACCTCACCCACCATCTCATCCAAGGAAGCAGGCAACGAGAACAAAAGGACTTTTTGGAGGGAAAACCAAGTCTTTGTTATCAAACAAAGACCAGCAACAATTTATCAATTATCATTCTTTATACTGTAATATTAGTCTGGTTGTTATCAAGACGGCATAGTGTCTTTGATAACAACTATAGCATTTTCTTATTATAATTTGTATACACTCTTAAACTTTGATTAAACAACTGTTAAACTATCTTTCCTCCTAAATTCCTTCTGCCTTTCTGCCTGCTCAGTCAGTTTGAACAGAAGGGATTCCCGGTGCTAAAGGTATTGAATCACAACGCACAGTACCAGCAACAGGTTCTGATCAGAGCAGAACAGGACAGCTTGGGAATCCACTTCATTTCCTTTCTATGGAAAACGGCATCAGAAGCTACCATCCTTTTTGGACGTTTTCCCAGAATATTATATTGGGAGAAATGCAATAACCAAACATCAGCGCACGTTCCAGCGGATAAAAAAAAACGAACAAAACAAAAGGCAAACATGCATTAACATATCAATGCCTCTACTAAGCAAGCTGAATATATATACAGTATCCGTCAGAGCTTCACGATGCAGTGTCCTATGCTTTGGCAGCCGTATACCACACTCCAATTCCCCAAACTCACGGATCCACTTGATAAAGTTGACTTCAGAACAATGGTAAAAAACAGAACGGGTGCACGCAGGCCGCTTTGTATTGGATCAGAACAACAAGGTGTCGCTGGACAGTGTTGGGAAAGTTCACTTTCTACATGAACTAGTTCAGTTCACAGTTCACAATTTTTTAAATGAACTAGTTAAGTTCATAGTTCATAATTCAACATTTTTTACTAAAGTTCATGGTTTCAAAAATGAACTAATTTAGTTCTTTTTATTTCTTTTTTGAAAAAAAATTTATATAGATTTTTCACGTACAGCCATCATCCACACCATAAGCAAGCAAAAACAAAACAAAAAGAAAAACAAGCAAAAAGGAAAGCAAACCAAGACAGGCACTGTACAGTATTGCACTTGCCTCGAGCCCATTCACATGTAGACATACATATATTTATTTTTTCCTATCCATACAATGGGGCACTGGGCCTTTAGAAGGATCCGAGAAATTTCAGCAGGAAAATAGTCTAATAGTGGGGCCCACACCTGCTGAAAGGAAGCATTGTTGCCTCTATGCATTGCACAGTGTCTTTCATGGGGTAGCACACCGAAGATCTCTCTATACCACATTTGTAAAAATGGAGGCTTATCCTTAATCCAGTTTATCAGAATGCATTTCCGGGCTGAAAGTAGAAGTTTATCAAATAGTTTGAATTGTAAAGGGTGTCACCCCTCCTACCCAACCCCCCCCCCCCCCCCCCCCCAACCACCTCCAATGTACAGTCCCCCCCCCCCCCACCTACCCAACCTCCTCCAATGTACAGTTTCTACGTCAAATGTATATACTCTCTTTTCTAGACTCTTTTTGTATCACAAACAGTACTGTATTTGCAAATCTGGTATGTCATAAATGTATAGATGTAGCAGTACTGTCTATCTGTATGTCATATATGTTATGATGAATTGAAAATGGGGGACCCTGATGTATACAAGATGAAAGTCTTTCTCTGGTCTGCATCCCCTTAACAATTGTATGTTTGATTGATTGATTGAAAAGTTTATTAACAGATTGCAGAATGGGTACAGTACAGTACAGCTCATATACAATTGTTAAGGGGATGCAGACCAGAGAAAGACTTTTGTCTTGTTTACATCAGGGTCCCCCATTTTCAATTCATCATAACATATATGACTGAGCTGTACTGTACTGTACCCATTCTGCAATCTGTTAATAAAGTGTTCAATCAATCAATCACTTGGCCCCAGAACCTGGATAAACACTTAGATTCCCAAAAGAAGTGATAGACTGTAGGTACCCAGGTCTGTTTGACATTTCGAACATAAAGGAGATATTGAACGGCCCATTTTGTTAGTTCTTTTTTCTATACGTTGCTGCAAGCTATTATTTATGATTGAACCACAGACAGCAATCGGAATACTGGCATTTCCATAACGCTTTGCTGTCGCCCATTCAGTCCACACTAGTAGCTGCAGCTTTCATCTCTACAGTATATTTTCAAAAACATGAGGAAAAACTTAGCTTGAATTGTCTTTATTATGAAAACTAAAACAGGACGTTTGCATATTCTCAATGTTGCTGTCGACAACTCGACATCGATGTACGGACTTGCTTCTTCAAAACGGGTGGACCAAGGTTACAGACAAACGTTAGATTTTTTCCGTCTGAGTCAGTACTGACTTTAACGTTAAACTATTTTAAATGCTCATACGCCAACGTCTAGAGGTAGAGTCTGACTCTGAGCGAGTGCTGCTGCAGCTCTGGGCTTCGTCCATGATACTAATGCTCGCAGATTCAGCTGGTCCACTGTTGTTGTGATGAGTCTGATGACGTAGCCAGGGGATGACAGGCGCGTTGCCAGATTGGGTGGTTTTACGCATACATTTGAAACCTGTTTACAGTGTGTTTTAACTGGGTTTTTGGCTGAAATGCATACGAAATCTGGCACATCTTTGAATGCCGTTATAATAGAGTGCTGAGAATGAACGCACGTTTGAACGCCATTATACAGCGCTGAGAATGAACGCGTTCTCAATAACGTTCATTTAGCGGATAATCAGTACGTTCAGTTCACGTTCGCCCAAAATACGAACGCGTTCATGAACGATCGTTCATTGAACGCGTTCGGGTACATCACTGTCGCTGGGGGAATAGCAACTGAGGAGCTATAGCCGACTGTACTGGTTCAATGAGAAATGCAAATGTCCTGCATCTCTCCTGTTTCTTTCATGTAAACAGACATGTACAGTACTGTACATGCACATGTGCATTGTGGGTATATGATGCTCAAGGTTTCATATCGGAGCTACCTTTAATTTCTGTGTCATGATAATGCATAAACTCATGGTAAAAACGTATGTGCGTGTGGTTAAATTAAGGTTGAAGGTTTTAACTGCACATCGCTCGAGGCCAACGTGTGCAGATCGCAGCTTTTTGAAGGCCAATTGGTATGCAATTATACTTCATAGAGAATATAATGGTGTTTGAATTGGGTAAACTGCTCTTCAACCTCCACTAGAAATGGCGTAACTGGTTAAATGTACCGAATGAGAGCTGTGTAAATTAGCTGAACTCCTGCCTTTGCGTTTGCAGTGAGAGATTCACATGACAGACCTAGATCATCAGACCTAGTGTGAACTGATTTTACCTGTTATTCTACCTGGAGAGTTATGGAGCTGAACTACTCCTGGTTGTCCCACGCAGGGGTGTAGCTCCAGATTATGGGCCCCATGAAAGAATGTATTTGTAGGCCCCCAGTGAATGCGAGCGCGCAAGCATTTTGGCAATTTTTTTATTGATGAAAACGCATAATATGGTTTTTACCTATACATTCGGATCAGCAGTTCAGCACCTGCACTGTTGGTGAGTGAGCCTAGTAAAGGATGTCGCATTGCGTTCATCTTCAATGAATGGACCAATGCAATAGTCTACCAAAGCCCCCCCTCTCTCTCTATATATCTCACTCACACACACACACACACACACACACACACACACACACACACACACACACACACACACACACACACACACACACACACACACACACACACACACACACACACACACACACACACACACACACACACACACACACACACACACACACACACACTTCAGAAACAAACATAGTATCAATGAGAGCATCAATAATACACCTGAGTGATGTCTAGTAAAAAAAATAATTTTTTTGTTGCCCCCCCCCCCCCCCCCCCCCCCAGTGCTGGGCCCTTGGAATCATCCTAAGCTACCCCCCCCAGCTACGCCCCTGGTCCCACGGACCCGGTTAATAACAAAAGGTGACCGGTCCTTCCAATTTATGGCCCCTACCCTTTGGAACACCCTCCCCCTTTCTATGCGTTCACTTGACTCCCTATCCACTTTTAAGGAACAGTTGAAAACGTTTTTATTCAGACAGGCTTTTAAATAATTCCTGGTTGTATACGTTGTTTATTTATTTATAATTGTTGTTTTGTTTTTAGTTGCACTCATATTTAGTTATTTAATTGTAACTATGCCTATGCTTACGATTTGTCAGAATTGTTTTGTGTAGTGCGTTCATCTCTATGTTGCTATGTTTTACTTCTGTGAAGCACTTTGTGATTTTATCTGAGAAAGGTGCTATACAAATAAAGTTTACTTACTTACTTACTTTTGTGGTGTCAACTTTTCAAGTTTTACAGTTTAAACGTTTTACGTCAGAGAATTGCAGCAAAAAGGGAGAGAGAGAGAGAAAAGAGAGGAGAGAGAGAAAAGAGAGGGAAAGGGGGCAGAGTGATAGCACTGTAGGTCAGGCTGACATTTTGATTAAGACACCCACACATTTTTGTAATGTCCAAACCAATATTTCCAAGTGGACATTGGAGGTTACATTGAGGTTACTATATAGAGACAGGTTTACTCCAACTTCAGGTGTCTTGATGCTGTACAGATTACACATTAGATGCAGTAGTACTGTACGTAAGTCAAGTTTATTTTGTATAGCACCTTTCACAGAGCAGAGTCACAAAGTGCTTCACAGAGAATATATATATTTTAAAATAAGACTATAATATAGTAAAAAAATAAAACTATGAAACTTAAGCAACAAAGACACAAAAAATTTGAAGACAAAGTTTGAATAAATTAGTCTTCAGCTGCTTTTTGAAGGCGCCAATAGAGACTGCAGATTGTATACCTTTAGGAAAAGCGATAACTTCAAAGGTACAATCATCTGTGCGGCTGGGTGGCGCAGCGGACATTGTGCTCGTCACCAAAGCAAGAGACACCGGGTTCGACTCCGGCTGTCGGCGTTGCCTCCGCCTTGGACCGGCCGTCATACTAACTCAATTGGAAGAGTTAGCGGTGGAAGTCGATGGGTGGTAATCTGGACGTTGTGGACAGCGACTCTTACAGGTTGGTTGGGGCGCCTGCACAGCAGAGACAGGAAATGGCGGGGGTAGTGTGAGCCTACCACACGTTACACCTCGCCAATGAGAGTCCGTGCTGGCAGGTGAAAAGATGTGACAGGCTGCCTCCTCGTGTATCGGAGGGGACACATGATGCAAGGCTTCTATCCTCCCTACAACCTGCCAGTGGGGGGCATATGTGAGCAAAGTTCAAGACAGGGGAGGGGAGAATTGGCACAGTGGAATTGGGATGGGAGAAAAATTGAAAAAGAAGAGAAAAAGTGGATAAAAAAAGGTACAATCATCTTTTGCTTTAAGTCTAGGTGAGGGACAAACCAGTAAGCCCTGGTCAGAAGACCTCCGTGACCTACTGGTGATCTATGGATGGATCAGGTCAACCAGTAAGCCCTGGTCAGAAGACCTCCGTGACCTACTGGTGATCTATGGATGGATTAATCAGGTCACAGATGTACACAGGCGCCTGACGATGCATAGATCTACAGTATATGAAAACAAGTACCATAAAATGTATCCTAAACCCCTTAATGGGAAGCCAGTGTAGGGAGGATAGGATGGGTGTGATGTGAGTTGACCTGCTGGAGCCGGTCAATAGCCTTGCAGCAGTGTTCTGGACCATTTGTAGATGGTTTAGGGATGACTTGCTGAGGCAGCAGTCCAGGTGGGATGATATAAACATGTGATCGATCAACTCTAGCTCAGGTTGTGATTAGTGCTGTCAATAGATTAAAAGAATTAACTAATTAATCTCACAATTTTCTGTAATTAATCTAGATTAATCTAGATTAAAAATACCATTTTTCTACTTAAGACCGAAGCTTGTAACAGATATTTACTTGAGTAAAATCATGGAATTAATGTAAAATCAACACAAAGAAAGTATATTTAGATTCAAAGACTATTTTAATAGCTTTCTTTGAATACAGTTTCTCTCCTGTGAAATACAAATGTTCAACAAAACCATTAACATTGACTCAGCTAGACCGCTTTCTTATATCCGCGGCGCTAAAATTGAAGATTTTTCACTCTATAGATTCATCTAGATTAATTTATTTTAATGCTTTAAATAATTTAAATTAATCTCCAAAATTAAAGCATACATTTTGACAGCCCTAGTTGTGATACAACATACCTGAGTTTGGCAATGTTTCTTATATGGTCAATGATTTGATATGTTGATGCCTGATGAAATATAACACAGATATTTGTAAGATTAGACCGCACAGCAGAAGAAAGGGACCTGAGCAACCATGGAAGCTCCGCTATCTGAAGCAATGAGAAGGACTTCAGTCTTATCTGCATTTAGCTGCAAAAAAGCAAATGTAAGCAAATGAATAAACTACTATAGGGTCTTTATACCTGTATCACTGTACATTAATACTACAACTCTGTACATGCATCTGATGAGCACTATTACTAAGTAGTATTTATATATTTTATACCCAGTTTAATCACCTGTGCATTGTATGTTACTATTGCACTTTACCGTAACATTTGTACTCTGGTTAGATGCCAAACTTATTTTCGTTGTAATGTTTTTGTACATTTGAATCTAATCTAATAAACATTGTATAAGTCGCAAATTGTTTTCACTCTACCTGTTGAATATTTCTGCACACGATGCTCTGTTTCTATGCCTTATAAGGAGCTGGCGGGGCGTTTCTGTATGCAAATTCAGGTGTACGAGAACGTTCAGTTTAATAATGAGTGACGTTCTTCATTCAAGGGATCACAGCTGAGAACACCTTGGTCATTTACGAACACTTTTTCACACGTTCAGGTATCCGGAGGAGATCTATCGTAGGTTTCCTCTCACGAATACTTAGGAGAATGTTCGAGAATGAGGTCCAGTGTTTTCTGTCCAGTCACAGTCACATTCCAACCAGGAAGTGGAGGTTTAACTGACAGTAATAACAAGTGCATGACAGTAAGGTTAGTTAGGGTTAGATTATTATAAAACGTTTTTCTCATTTCAGGTAATGATTGAAGAAGTGTGTCTTTAGTCGACGGCGAAAGATTGGACGGGTTTCGGCTGTCCTAACTGTGGTGGGAAGTTCATTCCACCATTGTGCGGCGAGGACCGATAATGTGTATGTGTTCATATCCATGATCTGAGGACAAACATGCTCCATCCTATTGGGGCCTGTGTGAGAGCCACTGAGCACGCTCAGAGGGAACATGTGCGAGAGAGAGAGCCCCCCACTATCATGCACCCTGGGACCCTCTGCCTCTGCTCCACAAACAGGCAATCTGTTATCGTGTTTACCGGGGGACTCACGGCTGATCATACCAATGACTTAATCGTAAACCACTCTTACCTGCGCTGACTCCCCCGCTCCCCGTCTGATGACCTGGTTTCCACTCGGTCCCCGGGCACCCCTCAAAACGAGCGAAGGTAAACGGGAATCAGATAATGATTTAATCCGGATGGAATTCCTCCACGGAACCACATAGAACGTCACTTAGGGGACGGATTCCTGAGACATTTTCAATCTGAATCAATCGCTGTAAATGGCCGCGGAAGCTTGGCAATTTATTTCAACACAGATGTCAGGCGTGAAAGTAATCATATTTTGTTTTTGAGATTTGAGCGATGTCAAGAAGTTAATGGTAAAACTATGAACGAAACAGCGTCAGGTGAGGGGATCTGTGTTGACAGGTGATGCACAGAGAGCTGCTGCACAGGTGTGTTGACAGGTGACTCACAGAGAGCAGAGCTGCACAGGTGTGTTGACAGGTGATGCACAGAGAGCAGAGGTGCACAGGTGTGTTGACAGGTGATGCACAGAGAGCAGCTGCACAGGTGTGTTGACAGGTGACTCACAGAGAGCAGCTGCACAGCTGTGTTGACAGGTGATGCACAGAGAGCAGAGCTGCAAAGCTGTGTTGACAGGTGATGCACAGAGAGCAGAGGTGCACAGGTGTGTTGACAGGTGATGCACAGAGAGCAGAGCTGCACAGCTGTGTTGACAGGTGATGCACAGAGAGCAGCTGCACAGCTGTGTTGACAGGTGACTCACAGAGAGCAGCTGCACAGGTGTGTTGACAGGTGACTCACAGAGAGCAGCTGCACAGCTGTGTTGACAGGTGATGCACAGAGAGCAGAGGTGCACAGGTGTGTTGACAGGTGATGCACAGAGAGCAGAGGTGCACAGGTGTGTTGACAGGTGATGCACAGAGAGCAGCTGCACAGGTGTGTTGACAGGTGATGCACAGAGAGCAGCTGCACAGCTGTGTTGACAGGTGACTCACAGAGAGCAGCTGCACAGCTGTGTTGACAGGTGATGCACAGAGAGCAGAGGTGCACAGGTGTGTTGACAGGTGACTCACAGAGAGCAGCTGCACAGCTTTGTTGACAGGTGACTCACAGAGAGCAGCTGCACAGCTGTGTTGACAGGTGACTCACAGTGCACGGGTGTGTTGACAGGTGATGCACAGGTGTGTATGTGTGTGCATGCTGCAGGGGTGCACAGGTGTGTGTCTGTGTGTGTGTGTGCATGCTGCAGGGGTGCACAGGTGTGTGTGTGTGTGTATGTGTGTGCATGCTGCAGGGGTACACAGGTGTGTGTGTGTGTGTGTGTGTGTGTGTGTGTGTGTGTGTGTGTGTGTGTGTGTGCATGCTGCAGGGGTACACAGGTGTGTGTGTGTGTGTGTGTCTGTGTGTGTGTATGCATGCTGCAGGGGTGCACAGGTGTGTGTGTGTGTATGTGTGTGCATGCTGCAGGGGTGCACATGTGTGTGTGTGTGTGTGTGTGTGTGTGTGTGTGTGTGTGTGTGTGTGTGTGTGTGTGTGTGTGTGTGTGTGTGTGTGTGTGTGTGTGTGTGTATGCGTGTGCATGCTGCAGGGGTGCACAGGTGTGTGTGTGTATGCGTGTGCATGCTGCAGGGGTGCACAGGTGTGTGTGTGTGTGTATGTGTATACTGCAGGGGTGCACAGGTGTGTGTGTGTGTGTGTGTATATGTGTATACTGCAGGGGTGCACAGGTGTGTGTGTGTGTGTGTGTGTATGTGTATACTGCAGGGGTGCACAGGTGTGTGTGTGTGTGTGTATGTGTGCACGTGCTGCTGTCTATCCCCAGACTTAATTTAAGCTATTACATTACAAATGATGTTCAAAAATGAATGTAATGGCTCTTAATCAGAACATGTACCCGTCTCCCAGCAGAATCACCCTGGGTTCTGTCCCCGGTGCCCTGGGAGTCGACCCACTCCTCACTGGAGCAGCTCCAGGGTTTATCTCTTGATTAAATCATCACAAAAATCTCGTCTCTCCGGCGCGCGGCTTAAGGAAGACGCTTGTTCCTATATTCCCTGAGCAACACTGAGCTGCTGTGCCAGTATGATAGGAATGACATCCCGTTAAAGGTGTGCAGGGAAGGGGAACGTCGACAGCGTCGTTTATGTTTGGATGCGGTCCCGTTGTTCCCTCTGCCCGCCAACCGGGAAATTAAACTGCAGCGCTGGTCAACGCAGAACAATGACACTTGGTGTTTACCCATAATCCTCTGCTAAGGGGGCTTAACCTGGCGTGTCTCTCTGGTATAGGCCACGATTCCTCAACCGCAGGGCAGCCTATTCCCCCCTTACATATGAGCTCGAGGGGAGTAGGAGTTCCTCTATTCCCTCCAGGCCTAAGAGGCTAACAGAGGCTTTTCCTTTACGGGTTGAACGCTTTTTCTTTCCCCCCTTTTTTTTTGCTTCTCCCCGGAGTGGGATGGGAGAGGGATCCATGCTTGCAGCATCTAAGAGGATCACACAGAAACGCTGAGGAGTTGGCCATTTCATGGCATCTCTTTACTGTGACAGATGGCCAGTGTGCTCTTGCTGTAGCCTAGAGTTTAAAAACCCAAGCTGCTTACTGAGAAAGTGAGAGGAATATGGAGAGGGAGGGAGGGAGGGAGGGAGGGAGGGGGGGAGGGAGGGAGAGAAGGAGAGAAAGAAGGCAAGAGCGTTACTGCAGGAGGAAAAGGGTGAGTTAATGCGGAGAGTGGGGGGGAAAGGAGTGATAAGGAGGAAAGGAGGACGAACATGCACAAGATAGAGAGATGAAGAGAGAGAGACTGAGGGAGAGAGAGACAGAGAGAGAAGAGGGAAAGGCGTTGATTAGTCCAGTGTGCATGGCAGGCAGGCAGGCTTATCCTAAGCAAGATGGAGCGTGTGGAGCATACCACGATGAAAAGAGAGAGAGAAAGAGAGAGACAGGGAGAGAGAGAGAGAGAGAGAGAGAGAGAGAGAGAGAGAGAGAGAGAGAGAGAGAGAGAGAGAGAGAGAGAGAGAGAGAGAGAGAGAGAGAGAGAGAGAGAGAGAGTACAGTAACACACCTCATCATATGACCAGGAGCAGCACAGGTGTGGTGAGCATTAGATGTGATTTCCATGAGAGCTTCTTTTGTCTCCCTGCTTGGAGGAGGAGCTACAGATCAAACTGACCAGTCAGATTCCACCAGGAAGTGGATCTTTAACTGAGTTTCAGAGCGGGGGGGAGGAGGGGGGCTTGTCTTCACTGTCTTAAATGGCCCCCTCCTTCCTCCTGCCATGTTCCAATTTCTAAACCAGGAAAAAACAAACAAATACCCCATCAGTGATCGATCGATCGATCTATCGATCTATATCTATCTATCTATCTATCTATCTATCTATCTATCTATCTATCTATCTATCTATCTATCTATCTATCTATCTATCTATCTATCTATCTATCTATCTATCTATCTATCTATCTATCTATCTATCTATCTGTCTATCTGTCTATCTGTCTATCTATCTGTCTGTCTATCTGTCTGTCTGTCTGTCTGTCTGTCTGTCTGTCTGTCTGTCTGTCTGTCTGTCTGTCTGTCTGTCTGTCTGTCTGTCTGTCTGTCTGTCTGTCTGTCTGTCTGTCTGTCTGTCTGTCTGTCTGTCTGTCTGTCTGTCTGTCTGTCTGTCTGTCTGTCTGTCTGTCTGTCTGTCTGTCTGTCTGTCTGTCTGTCTGTCTGTCTGTCTGTCTATCTATCTATCTATCTATCTATCTATCTATCTATCTATCTATCTATCTATCTATCTATCTATCTATCTATCTATCTATCTATCTATCTATCTATCTATCTATCTATCTATCTATCTATCTATCTATCTATCTATCTATCTATCTATCTATCTATCTATCTATCTATCTATCTATCTATCTAAAGCATTTGTCAAAACAATTAGTACAAACTGCAAAATCTAGTTGATAACCTGCAAAAGTGTGTCACTTGCTCAAAATGGATAGTTCCTTCTTCAAAAGCAAGTATTCATGTCAATGAAAGTGTCAGTGCCATCAAAATGAAAAGTCCTGACACCATTGTTTATGAACAAAATAGTCAAATGGCTTTGTCATGTTTTCATTATGACAGTTCACTCTGTAAGTGTTTTCCAATGCAAAAAAAGTCAGATCATGGTGACACTACCTGAAAATGCTCAAGACAGCACTATACACTATTTGCACGGCCATTTGAAATCTACAGTTACACATTACTGTACACACTGTACACATTGTAATATTCCCTCCTTGTTGGTCTTGGATATCAATGGTTGCTCTCTGTCCAATGTGATCCACGCCTTCTACCTTTTGCCAGATTGAAACCTGCCTCATCAACGTATATGAATGTGTGCAGCAGTTCCCTGGTACACGCTTTATCCCAGAAGAGACATAGAGAAAAACTATAAAAACCTTTCCTGTGTAACATACAGTTTTTCTCAATTGCTTTGGTGCATTTCTCTGATCAGAATTAAAGTTCTCATAACTGTTAGTGCATTTCTCAAAACAATTAGTACAAACTGCAAAACCTAGGTGATAACCTGCAGAAGCGTGTCACTTGCTCAAAATGGATAATTCATTCCTCAAAAGCAAGTATTCATGTCAATGAAAGTGTCACTGTCATCAAAATGAAAAGTCCTGACACCATTGTTTATGAACAAGATAGTCAAATGGCTTTGCCATGTTTTCGTTATGACAGTTCACTCTGTAAGTGTCAGATCTTGGTGACACTTTCTGAAAATGCTCAAGACAGCACTATACACTATTTGCACAGCCATTTGAAATCTACAGTTACACATTGCTGTATTTAGTGAGGTAAATGAGTACAAGACACGTATGTTTCACATTTTTACTGCATTATGCTCTTTGCAATTTTAATTTGTTCACAGCATTGTGCAAAAGAAAAATACAAACTAATTTACAACAAACATAAGAAACACCCTTTGGCCTTTGGGTAGAGCTGTGCACAACTGTAAACAATATTGCAGTACATATTGGAACTGAATTGGAACATACAACATACACAGTACTGTAAATCATTCATTCACATCCAGACGTTCCTGTCTGTCTGGCTATTGGATTCAGGAATGGGGAGTAGGGAGGGAGATATTCCACCAGCATCCTTTCATGTGCTGCAAACCACTGTGTGACCAGAATTGCGTGGTGAAAACGCACATGATCCCATACAACAACGTACTTGGTCAGATGGTCGCCATTTAGACCCCTCTCATTCTCAGGGACTATGTCCCTGTAAAGAGTGTCTAAAAAAGTCAGCAGATGTTGTGTGTTGTATGGACCAATGCGGGGCATATGGGTGAGGACGCCGTTTTCTGAGATGGCTGCACACATTGTAATATTCCCTCCTCGTTGGCCTGGGACATCAGTGGTTGCTCTCTGTCCAATGCGATTCCTTCCACACCTTCTACCTTTTGCCAGATTGAAACCCGCCTCATCAACATATTTGAATATGTGCAGCGATTCCCTGGCATCCAGCTCCATTCAGGGGAAAAATTATAAAGAAATGTATAAAATTAGCTTGACAGACAGATTTTGACAACTAGTTCAACATATTTGTATGTAATGACTCAAGCAATGAAATGAGGACTATTAGTTTTATAGGGAATGACTATTCAGCAGTCATAAGTATAGTTCATTTTGACTGACATGACCTAAGCAAATGATAATGTTATAAAACAGCAGAGAATTGTATGAAAGCAATTGATGCATGTCCAAAAGCATTTGCAATTTGTTCGGAGGAATGAGAAACTGCTACTATGATGTGCACAAATTACAAAATGTTGTGGAGGTTGAACTAACAGTTATGAGAACTTTAATTCTGATCAGAGAAATGCACCAAAGCAATTGAGAAAAACTGTAATGCATTTATGATAACATATTGTACAGTATGAACTGTCATGTAAGTGTACTGCATGGCACTACACAAAGTAACCAGTTTACAGCACTGAACATTAGAATATGCATAGACAGACCCGGCGCCATGGGTGGGCATTAGGGGGCCGGGCCCGCCCACAGAGTCAGCTGTGCCCACCCTGGTAAAAAAAAATTATTTATTTTTGTCAATCAAAGTCAACTATCCAAATCCTTAGTCGGGGACAGCCCTAGTGGGCACTGATGTCAACAACAACACTACTTAAGCTAGCACGGCACTCTGTGAGAATTCGTTTTCTACCCTCAAGAACGTCTTTACAGAACATCGCCTTAGTATGCTTCATCGACGCAAGGCCAATTTAATTCAGTTGGCATTTGAGAAGGACTTAACAAAAAAGTTCAGGAATGAGTGGAGGGGCAGTGTTTAAGAAGATTTCACTCTGTCCCCAAACGCCGCTTGCCGCTCTACTAATGATGGTGAGTAGCCTGTGGAGGAATTTTGTTTGCTTTTTTATGCACCTTATTTTTGTCAGTTCAGTTCAGGACCCTGTTCCCCGTACCTGGTTCAACTAAGTCGATCAAGATGTCATTATCCAGATTCAGTTAACCCGATGTTTGAAGCCGGGATTTTCCTGTTCCTCGAAGGTGGATTCAGTCTCGTTAACTCAACCCAGACTTGAGACCCAGGATAAGTGCGCGCGGCCGCTCCAGTTGAAAAGCCAGCACGTATCGATAGCAGAGATCCTGATTGATTGGCATTGATTGATTAATTGATTTAAAACTTTATTAACATATTGCAGTACGGCTCAATCGCCTCGCCGACAAGTTAAATGCGTTATCTATAGGCTAATTTTAAGTCCCTCATTACCTCAATCAATCAGATTATATTTCTTTAAACTTGCCTGCTGGATTGAATAATCAAATGAGATCTTGCTAGCGAAAATAATTAGTTAAACTGTTATACAGAATAACGATACGGCTCTCTTACCCATTGATTGATGTAAGGTCGATCTTTTACTTATCTCCACTGTGGTGTAACGGGTTCTTCTTTTGACTTTCACGCAGACGACCGGGGTTCGAAACCTAGTCTTTCCCTTCTTTTTGCGATGTAGGAATAATTCAATTTGGTGCACGTTGAGAGCTATATAAAGAATGACATCCTCAATGCATGTAGATTTATAATATTTTAACTTAAAACTAGGCTACTTTGGCGTATAATCATTAATATTATATTCCAAAAAATTATATTGGAAACACGGGGTTTCGAACACCGGTCGCTGCGTTGCCAGGATTGAGCACTACCGCTGCGCCACTGTGCCAGATGGGATAAATTCATTGTTTATACATTAATGAACGAGAGACCCGTGTTTAGAATATTCTTTATTTTGAATGAAGTTTTATCTCTTTATGCTCATTCATTAATGTGACGTCAACGGCTCATTCAATTTCTCAAATCCGTCAAACAGCGCATCTCATCAGACATCTTAATCCCAGTTACAATTAAAATAACCACATAATGTGTACATCGCACCGAGCGAGCGCCACGGTATATAACGTGCATTATTTAGGACAAAGTGAATTTAGTATCAGCATTTTGGGTCTATTTTACATTTCAAAAGACCCCTCTGGAAGAATGGAGCACAAAAACATAATTCAGAATGGTATAACGCAGATCCTAGACTGTGAGAATAATTTCAGGAAACGCGCTGTCACTTCTTTGCGGGGGCGTGGCGATGGTTCATCCGGCTAACTTGAACTTAAACCCTGCTTTCGACCAGGCTCAAACTTTTGGATCTGTTGTCATGGTGATTTGGACAATCCAGGTTCGGGGAACCGGAAAGTCCGGCTTAAGTCAGACTTCACCGAAAGTTATCCGGCTAACTCAGTTATCCAGGTACGGGGAACGGGGCCCAGTTTTCAGTGAATTCAGAAGTGTTGATAAATGGAGACTTTTCAAAGATATAGAATAGAATAGAAATGTATTATCCTGAGGGAAATTTGACACTGCAAATCACTCAACATTAAACATTTAGACAGAACAAGTCACGAATAAGAATAACAAAACAAATGGCCTAAGAATAGAATAAAATGAAATAGAATAAAAATAGAATAAAATATACAGTAAATAAATGAAGTAAAAATATACAGAAGTCTACAGTAGGTGTAATATTGCACAGTGCTGTTTAAAAAGTAAGAGTCCAGGAAGATGGTAACTGTCACTCTGTGCTCAGTGATGCAGTGAGGCACAGTGATGCATTGTAAAGTCTGATGGCTGTCGGAATGAAGGACTTCCTGTGCCGTTCAGTGCTGCATTTAGGCAGTGTGAGCTAATAACATGCTCCTCCTGTCAGCCAAGTCTGTGTATAGTGGGTGGGAGGGGTTTTCCCTGATGGCCTGGAGCTTAGCAAGGCTCCTCCTCTCCGCCACCCTCGCTAGAGTCCAGCTCCACCCCAACCACGCTACTGGCCTTCCTGACCATCTTATCCAGCCTGTTTGTGTCCCCTGCTCTCAGTCCTCTGCCCCAGCAGGTCTGTTATATATATCCGTTCAGTCTGTTTTTGTATAAGTGAATGTTCTTAAGATAGAGAGAAATTAGATTTTTCAATTGCCTCTCTGCTGTTTAGTTCAGCACCGTGGGCAGCGCCAAGCAAGCCACAGCGCCGCTGTCCCAGCTGAAATGTATAAAAGGGAACCTGTGTTGAAAAACCATTGTGCCCCCCCGAGAACATTTTATGCCCCCCCACTAATTTGTTTCTGCAGCCTGGTCTGTGCATAGAACACATAAATGTTTTAGATACATACTGGCGACGGATCTCCTTCACTCTGTCGCTGTTCCGGTCAAATGGCACATTGTACTACAATTGTTTCATGTCAATTGTAGTGATTGAAAGGGATTCAAATTCTCAAAGATATTTTCATCCTCTATAACAGCGCTTTGTATCTCTCTCAACCTTATGGCATTGTTTGCAATCACCATTGCACAAATGGCTTCCTCTTGTTGCGGAGGAAAAAGGGGCCCTCGTCCACCTCTGCGAGGTTGTCTTGCAATCCTATGTGGTGCAGAGTAAAATTACAGTAATGTACAGCAAACATGAGATATACTGCTTTACAGTAACCCATATTACTGTTGTGTACAATAACACTGCTTCCCACTTGTAAAATGCTGCAGTACAGTACCATACTGTAAATATCGCCAATATTTACTGTAACACTACTTTACACTACAATACAGTATATCTGTGCTGCAGTAAAGCTGTAAGTCTAAATGTAGAATGTAAACAAGTTATTGTCCCACTGTAAGCTTGATGTATGACACAATGACAGTAGTGCAGTGCAGATTGTTTAATGCTGAATTACTGTCCAGTATACACACCTGCTCTCCCGACAAAATGTTTGAATAATTTAATTTACAGTGGTTCTCTCAACATTTGGCTCCACCTTTCGACCAGCCTCAGTCATTGTGAGGCCGTGATTGACAACATGGTCCACAATTGACAGATTTTGACAACTAGTTCAACATTTTTGTATGTAATGACTCAAGCAATGAAATGAGGACTATTCGTTTTATAGGGAATGACTATTCAGTAGGGATGCTCGATATTGGCTTTTTTACCAATACCGATATACCGATATTGTCCAACTCTTAATTTCCGATACCGATATCAACCGATATCACATTTTAATGCCGATATCGGCCAATAATATCGGTAGGCCGATAATATCGGACATAATTTCTATAGAAAAAAAAAAAAAATTGAAAACCGATACCGATATTTTTCTATATCACATTTTAATGCCGATATCGGCCGATAATATCGGTAGGCCGATAATATCGGACATCCCTACTATTCAGCAGTCATACGTATAGTTAATTTTGACTGGCATGACACAAGCAAATGATAATGTTATAAAACAGCAGAGAATTGTATGAAAGCAATTGATGCATGTCCAAAAGCATTTGCAATTTGTTCAGAGGAATGAGAAACTGCTACTATGATGTGCACAAATGACTAAATGTTGTGGAGGTTGAACTAACTTTAATTCTGATCAGAGAAAAGCACCAAAGCAATTGAGAAAAACTGTAAGTTGTGTTTATTTATCAAGCTAATTTTACATCCCTGAAATATGGCCTTGTGATGTGTCCACACTCAAATTGACAGGTTGTCTTCATATTTCTGGTCTATATTCATGGGGAGATATATATAATGTGTGTTTATTATATACTGTATAAAACCTTTGTTATTCTTTTATCTACAATGTGTAATTAGGACTTTAATACTCGTACCCGGTTTCAGTTATTGGAGACGTCGAAAAACATTTCACACCGAGAGTGAGGGAGGGGGGGAACAACAAAACAAAACAAGGCTTTTCGATCTGCTGATGTACGCTATCTTCAGATCTAATTCCCACTCTTTTTGACAATAAAACATTAAACGAAAGATTTATCTGGGTGTCTCGCACTGGTTTGGCAGGTGTTTCTATCAATGCAGAGGAAATGCAGAAGGTGTGAGGATTTTTAAGAGGATTAAGAGCCTTTTTGGACAACTGTGTGAAGGGGATGAACTGGATGTGTGTGTGTGTGTGCTAGGGATGTGCCTGAATCCAAATAGGAATTCAGGAAAGCACAGATAAGGAGATGTCGCCCCCCTTGCTCTCGGCTGCTCCGTGACGAGCAAGGTTTCCTAGACATCTTCAAAAGCCTCGAGAAAGCTTGTCTTAAATCAGCATCATGAGTTATGCATGTGAAATTTATTATATTTATATTTATATCCTTTGGAGACCTATTTCAGAACCGGCCCGAGACACACAGCACGCTCCTCGCCTCTCCTGTCCGCTATACTGCACCAAGAGCTGCCTTTACTAGACAATCCCAGGAATTTCATTTATATATATAATTTATCTGTTCAAAAGCCATCATGGGTTGTTATGGGTTGCTACTGGTAACCAGAGATACTGAAAAGAAAATATATATATTATCAAAAATATTTCCAAAACGACTATAAGAATCTTTTGAAGCCGGACATGATGGTCGTGTCAGTTTAACAATCAGACATGGAAAACTACGTTATTGGAATCGGGGCCGTATCCACTCATCCTTTCTCATGTATGGAAAACAGCCCACAAATTGCATATTTAGGCTATTTATCATTCTTATATTAATAATTTGTTATATGAGACTTTAGAAATTAAATATTGAACATGGGCCAATTCGAATTTATTTCATGAGGTTCATTTGTTAACCTCTTAACAATCGCCCCAAAAGTGGTCATTTTCGTTTTCGTTTTTGAGGACTGCATACTTTTTTAGTAAACCAAAATACAATAAAGAAAATTCACCTTTAGTGTTAATGAAATAGAGTAACATAGGTCTGAACTTGAGTTGTAGAAAAACGTGTTACTCACGTTATTCTGTAGTAGTTAGTAGTCCAGAAGTAGTATTTCCCCCAAAATTGGTATGGCTGAAAATACACCATGGGTCCATAGCCTGAAGCCTTGTGTAGTACATTTCATAAAAATCCGTTCAGAAATGAGTGATTAGGAGCGATTTTGGTAAACTTGCTAGCGTTCCTGGTTTCCTTTTCCTCATAGACTTCAATTCATTCTGCGTTTTTTCTCTTTCTGTTTTTGCTCGTGACTTTTCACCTAGATCCCTGATTCGTAGATCCCCACGTGGGGTATCATTGGAAAGCCACACTCGTTGGCTACAACCCTGTCCAATCATTTTCGAGATCGCCAAATGATTGACAGATTTTGTCACCTGAAAGGGCTATCAACAGGCAACAAATAGGGCTTTAATTCGATATATTGTATTAACGAATATGCACACCCGAGCCGCTAGAGGTCGCCAAAGTGCCGGTGGGCAAATCTTCCTCGGGAGGGCCCACATGTGGGCCGTTGCCTGTTAAAACCTTTTCTGCTCTATAAAGCAAATTTTGTTTTCAGAACACAAATATTAGATTACATTAGATAATATTAAACATTATTGTCAGAGAAAAGGGGTATGGAGGGAGGGGAGGTGTGGTGTGGAGGGAGGGAGGTGGGGTGTGGAGGGAGGGAGGTGGGGTATGGAGGGAGGGAGGTGGGGTGTGGAGGGAGGGAAGTGGGGTGTCGAGGGAGGGAGGTGGGGTGTGGAGGGAGGGAGGTGGGGTGTGAAGGGGGGGAGGTGGAGGGAGGGGAGCTGGTGTGTGAAGGGAGGGAGGTGGGGTGTGGAGGGAGAGGAGGTGGGGTGTGAAGGGAGGGAGGTGGGGTGTGGAGGGAGAGGAGGTGGGGTGTGGAGGGAGGGGAGGTGGGGTGTGGAGGGGGGGAGGTGGAGGGAGGGAGGGAGGTGGGGTGTGGAGGGAGGGGAGGTGGGGTGTGGAGGGAGGGAGGTGGGGTGTGGAGGGAGGGAGGTGGGGTGTGGAGGGAGGGGAGGTGGGGTGTGGAGGGAGGGAGGTGGGGTGTGGAGGGAGGGTAGGTGGGGTGTGGAGGGAGGGGAGGTGGGGTGTGGAGGGAGGGATCTGGTGTGTGAAGGGAGGGAGGTGGGGTGTGGAGGGAGAGGAGGTGGGGTGTGGAGGGGGGGAGGTGGAGGGAGGGAGGGTGGTGGGGTGTGCAGGGGCGGACCTTCCTACAGGCGATATAGGTGGTCGCCTAGAGCGCCACCCAGAGGGGGGCGCAAAAAAAAAAAAAAAAAAAAAAAAAAAAAATTTTTTTCTGTGCAGTTTTGGCGCCCCCCTCTATATCTGCAACCATTATTTTTACATTAAAAAAATTCTAACATAAGGGAAAATGAGCCAAAAATCTAAAACGGTCGGTCGGTCTGAGCCTCAGCTTTAGATGTTCACAGTCAGAACATGCTAGAGCGCTGTGCATTGATGGGTATCGGTCAAGTGTTTATAGAATTGAATGTTGAGGAAAGAAAGACTAATGTTAGAGAACTATGAAGAAAAAAGCCATAAAAAAACAAAAAAAATACAAAAAAACAGTGGTGAATCTCGCCTAGGGCGCCAAATAGGCTAGGTCCGCCCCTGGGGGTGTGGAGGGAGGGGAGGTGGGGTGTGGAGGGAGGGGAGGTGGGGTGTGGAGGGGGGGAGGTGGAGGGAGGGAGGGTGGTGGGGTGTGGAGGGAGGGGAGGTGGGGTGTGGAGGGAGGGAGGTGGGGTGTGGAGGGAGGGGAGGTGGGGTGTGGAGGGAGGGGAGGTGGGGTGTGGAGGGAGGAAGGTGGGGTGTGGAGGGAGGGGAGGTGGGGTGTGGAGGGAGGGGAGGTGGGGTGTGGAGGGAGGGGAGGTGGGGTGTGTGTAAAGGCCTGCTGTGCTTGTATTGTACAAATAATAATATATATATATTTTTTTAACTCCCTGACTTCTATCTGAATACAGATACAGATAATGCCATATCTGCACACCCCTAGTATGAGCGTGCATCTGTGTTTGAATGTGTGTGTGTGTGTGTGTGTATGTGTGAGCGTGTATGTTTGTGTGTGTGTGTGTGTGTGTGTGTATGTGTGAGCGTGTATGTTTGTGTGTGTGTGTGTATGTGTGTGTGTGTGTGTTTGTGTGTGTGTGTTTGTCTGTGTGTGTGTGTGTGTGTGTGTGTGTATTATTGTGTGTATGTGTGTGTGTGTGTGTTTGTGTGTGTGTGTGTGTCTGTCTGTGTGTGTGTGTGTGTGTGTTTGTGTGTGTGTGTTTGTGTGTGTGTGTGTGTGTCTGTCTGTCTATGTGTGTGTATTGTGTGCGTGTGTGTGTTTGTGTGTGTGTCTGTCTGTCTGTGTGTGTGTATTGTGTGTGTGTGTCTGTGTGTTTGTGTGTGTGTGTCTGTGTGTCTGTGTGTCTGTGTGTGTGTGTGTGTGTGTGTGTGTGTGTGTTTTGTGTGTGTGTGTCTGTCTGTGTGTGTATTGTGTGTGTGTGTGTGTGTGTGTGTGTGTGTGTGTGTGTGTGCGTGCGTGCGTGCGCGCGTGCGTGCGTGCGTGCGTGTGTGTGTGTGTGTGTGTGTGCAGTGGGTACTTTACTGTATTTAATGTCACTGAGCGAGGGCTGCAGAAGCTGCTGATTATTCTGTAAAGCCAGAGTGTGATCCTGGCGAGCCTCCCCCCGCCTCTGGAGCGCTGACAGAATCAATACATATAAAGTAGGAATCAAACCTTCGCGAGCCGAGACACAGTCCACCGTCATCTGCTCCCCAATGTTAGACTCGCACATGCTCAGTCCCTGCTCCAGAGGGGGGGGGGGGGGGGGGGGGGGGGGGGGGGCAGACTTGCACATGCTCAGTCCCTGCTCCAGCGGGGGGGGGGGGGCAGACTTGCACATGCTCAGTCCTGATCCAGCAGGGGGGCGGGGGGGCAGACTTGCACATGCTCAGTCCCTGCTCCAGCGGGGGGGGGCAGACTTGCACATGCTCAGTCCCTGCTCCAGCGGGGGGGGGGGGGGGGGGGGGGCAGACTCGCACATGCTCAGTCCCTGCACAGCAGACCATTGTGTGTGTGTGTGCCTAAACAAGTGTATGTGTCGGTATGTTCACTTACAGCAAAGCATATACACAGGCAAGACACACACTGAGCAAGAGACACACAGACTAACACACACACACACACACACACACACACACACACACACACACACACCTACAAACGCACACACCGCCACACACACACACACACACACACACACACACACACACACACACACACACACACACACACACACACACACACACACACACACACACACACACACACACACACACACACACACACACAGACCATATAGGTAGGAACCAACTTAGAGAGATCAACTGGCTACCAGTGGAATCCTGGGTTACCGTGGTTACAGATTGACTATGGCACATAAGATCAGATACGGCGAGGGCCCCATATCCTTAAAGAGAGGCTTTACTCCAGAGCCAGTGTAGCAGATGTGAGCCATCCTGCTTCTAACAGTAAAGTGGGAAAGGGTTATTGTACCTACACACAGGTGCCACACAGTGGAACGATCTCGACATCAGTGTCAAACTGACAACCAATCTGAGGTATTTTACGCAGCAGATAAAAGCTGGTATTTTTAAAAGGTTCCCCTAGGCGGGCCGGGTAGTGCAGCGGACTAAGCGTCTGTCTACCACCACAGAGACAGTGGGATCGAATCCAGCTGTAGTACCTCCGGCTTGGTCGACCGTCCATACTGACACAATTGGCAGTGTCAGCGGGTGGGAAGCCGGCGAGGGTGGGTCCCATGGGCGGAGTTTATGGGGGTTCAGGGGGTGCATTGCACCCCCTGGTGGCCGGGGGTGAAATTGCTTTTTTTTTTTTTTTTTTTTTTTTATTTTTTTTAAATCAATATTATTTTTATTTTAATAAAATTATAATAATTGTGAGAAACAAATCTGAATTCTATTATGTTTTGTTTTACAATACATTCATTTTATAGTAGTAATCATGTCACATTATAAGGCGAACCTTCTGTAGTGTGGCAGTGAAAGGGTTAACGCGCAGCCAAGCACCACCATTCGCAGCAGCAGAATGCCCTGCGGATAGTACATTGTAATGCTTGTACAAAGCCACTTATTCTGAGATGATAATTAATGTATCTGGATAACCAATGCACGGATTTTGTCGAGGCAGGTAGCGTTATTTCGGGAAAATTGATATCCATAGTCTTGTATATTTTTCGTCCACGAAAAATGGAGGCTGTAATAATTATTATTGCTCGAGAGTCTCTATGAATAATAATAATTAGAGCCTCCATTTTTCATGGACGAAAAATATACCTGACTATAGATATCAATTTCCCCGAAATAACGCTACCTGCCCCGACAGAATCCGTTCATTGGTTATCCAGATACAGATGAATTAGCATCTTAGATACCTAAATAAAATAAAAAAAGGTCAAAAAAATCGCGCGCGCACGCTGTGCGTGCGCGCATGTATAGTTCGTCAAGCAGTCGCACCCCCTGGCGTCAAGTTCAAACTCCGCCTATGGAGTCCTGGTCGTTGTAAACAGCGACTCCTACAGTTCGGTCGGGGTGCCTGCACAGCAAGGGAAGGACCAGGGGGAGGTAGTGTGATCCTTCCACACGTTACACTCTCCCAGTGAGAGTCCGCGCTGCCAGGTGAAAAGAAGTGGGGAAAGTGGGGATAGCATGTGATAGTCTCCGCCCTCCCAGACCGACGGTAGGGGGTAGTCTCCGCCCTCCCAGATCGACGGTAGGGGGTAGAGCATTTCAGAGGGTCATTAGTATAGAAAAGGTTCCCCTATAGAGGGTCATTAGTATATAAAAGGTTCCTCTATAGAGGGTCATTAGTATAGAAAAGGTTCCTCTATAGAGGGTCATTAGTATAGAAAAGGTTCCCCTATAGAGGGTCATTAGTATAGAAAAGGTTCCTCTATAGAGGGTAATTAGTATAGAAAAGGTTCCCCTATATAGGGTTGGGATGTCCGATATTATCGGCCGATATTGGCATTAAAATGTGATATCAGAAATGATCGGTTTAAATTTATATATATATATTTTTTTAACATTTATTTAAGCTTTATTTACCCAGGAAAGCAAGTAAGAACGAATTCTAATTTTATTTATTGTCAAAAGTATGCATAATGTTGTGTTAATTCCACAACAAGAGATATGTAATGTTAATTACCTGCAATTATTCAGTTTTTTGGGTTGGGGAAACCCTGCATATATTGGTATCGGTTGATATCGGTATCGGAAATTAAGAGTTGGACAATATCGGTATATCGGTATCGGTAAAAAAGCCAATATGGAACATCCCTAGTCATTAGTATAGAAAAGAGGGAGCACATGTTGTTGTGTATGTACAGTACTGTATATGTTTGTATTGTACTGTATCTTTAACGTGTTAAGTGTTAATTGTATGAGGACCTCAATGGAAACAAGTCCCGCGATTTTCTTGTGACATCCTAGATTTGCTGTAAATATGTTTTTACTTCTTTTCAAAATAAATCAAATCAAATCAAATCAAAACAACAAATGCAAGTAAAGAAGAAAGAAAACACACACATCAACACTGAGAAGCACAGACTCAGAACACACCACGTGGAACACAGGACGCACACACACACACACAGTGAGGAAGTGAGTGAGTGACACACGCTTGTGTTGTACACATTACATGCTTATAAACATGCAACAATACAATCAGACACAAATACTGTATGCATAGCAGTAATGCAGACACTCACTCACACACAGTGATGCCACAGATTACTTGTAAAAGTAATCCGATTACTGATTACTGATTACTCATTTAAAAAGTAATCCAAGTTACTTTACTGATTACTTGATTATCAGAGTAACTTAGTTACTTTGAAAGTAACTAGGTTACGAAGTCGTCGTCGTTCCCCCAACAGTTTTTTTTAAACGCTTTATTGAAAGTGCATAAATTGTTTTTAACTTGTTTCTCTGCACATAACGTAAATTGTTAAACTAGTGCTTCAGCTTCTGTACCATCAAGTATGGTAAAGCAACAGTCTATGATGCTCACAGCATTAGAGCAGCCAGCCAGTGGTTTTACAAAACCAGTGTATCCATTCACATCTAACAAATGCAGGCTGAACTATTCAATTATATCAACTGTAACTATTAAATTGTTTTTATAAATGTCTCTCTATAAACATACAAGCAGTCTCTCTTTAACATGTAAATTAACTGTAAATCTGGCAAATAAGAGCTTTTCTCTCTCTCTCTCTCTCTCTCTCTCTCTCTCTCTCTCTCTCTCTCTCTCTCTCACCCCTCTCTCTCTCTCTCTCTCTCTCTCTCTCACCCCTCTCTCTCTCTCTCTCTCTCTCTCTCACCCCATGCCTCTTTCTCTCCAACCCCACCCAGACAGCCTACATCTCTAATATAATAATAATAATAATAATAATAATAATAATAATAATAATAATAATAATAATAATAATAATAATAATAATAATAATAATAATAATAATAATAATAATAATAATATTATTATTATAATATAATCCCTTCTCTCCCTCTCTGTGTGTATGTGTGTGTGTGTGTGCGCGTGTGTGCGTGTGCTTGTGCTTGTGTGTGTGTGTGTGTGTGTGTGTGTGTGTGTGTGTGTGTGTGTGTGTGTGTGTGTGTGTGTGTGTCTCTCTCCCCTCTCTCTGTCACTCGTGTTCTCCCACCTGGAGAACTGTGGGAGAGCATTAGAGCAGCCAGCCAGTGGTTTTACAAAACCAGTGTATCCATTCACATCTAACAAATGCAGGCTGAACTATTCAATTATATCAACTGTAACTATTAAATTGTTTTTATAAATGTCTCTCTAGTCTTCTTGCGGTTTCACTTCGTTTAGACAAGCGTTTTGGGGTGGAATTCTCAGACGAATGCAACGGAGCCCTGCTGTCAGACGATTGGCGCATATGTCACATGACGTGCTGTGAAGACCCGCCCTACTCTGCCTCTGATTCGCAGACTGTGGATGGGGAATGTGATTGGGCCAAAGCAGAGTCACTCACAGACAGAGAGTCCAGTCACGCCGCGAGGACACATTCTTGTGTAACCCTTTCACTGCCACACCACGTCACTCCCAAATAAGAAAAACAGCTCAAAAATGTATTTTTGACTGTCGAAAACGAAATAAAATACTGCATTCCGCCTGCATTATGAATTTATGATGAGATAGTAACGAAATAGTAATGCACAGCCACTTGGACAAGTAACTGCAATCAGATTACTGGCTTTTAAAGATTAACGCGTTAGATTACTATTTTCGGGGGAAAGTAATCAGATTACAATAACGCGTTACTTAGTAACGCGTAATGTATCTTCTCAATGATTCTATGTTATAGCTATATGATCTTTCTCTAATGTATAGTGGAATAGCTTACTCTGCTCGTTGTGTTTCCCGTTAAAGTAACAGTTCATTCAAATGTGGTCCTTTGGAAATCATGTGGAGGCGGAGACAGCGCGGCAGGTGTAAACAGTCTGACTGTTGTTTTATTGGAATATCCAACAGCTTAAATTATCTGGTTCACAGCATCAATTATTTTCTATCTCTAATCAGCTTTTCCCGGAGGGCTTCTTAGTGGCGTCTCTTATTCTCGAACTGTGGTGGGGTGGATTCTCCATCTCTGCTTCTCCGTTCTCTCTGCGTGTCTCTCTGCGTCTCGGTGTCTCCGTGTCTCTGTCTTCCCTCCATCATTCACCCTGTAGGTTTTATAGAGAAGAGAGAATCCCCCCCCACCCTTGCCCCATCCAGTGCCGTCACCCCAGAGAGCCTGCTTTTCTATTGGCTAGAAGGTCTCTCCTCTAAGTGAGTCATTTGGGTCTTGCAAAACAGCGTTACAAGGTGACCTTACAGAGGGGATATGAACTAGTTTCCTTTTAGAATGATTTACCCAAGTGTCCCTGAATGCGACCCTCATACAGATGGAAATATAGTACCCACTCAACCTAACAGTGGGTATCACAGAATGGCCTGTTTGGTCTGCTTAGCTAAAGTAAACAGAACTCGGGTGTTGGCCTTCAGGCCGTCACTTCTTGACTTAAAAGTTAGTTATGGGGCGCACCATCCCTGTTCGTTGTGGAGGAAAGAGGTTTCATCTGTTTGCCATTTGGTCTGTTTTTATCTTTATGGCACTCTGGGCCTTTCCTATAACTGCTAAGTGAAGGCTGAAGGGTTGCACTGTTAGCTTTTTGACTGAGTTCTCCTGTGGCTTTTTCCATCAACCGCTAGATGATTTTAATCCTTCCTGTAATGCTTATATGGGTCATTTTGATCCATTTCGACTGAGGCCAGTTAACAGCCTTCTTGTTGACTCAAATGTATGGTTAACCTAACAGGTGATTTGGCATGGCTGTGAGTCTCTATTTTCTAAGAGAAAATAACCTAGTTCTTTGCTATTTCATATATGTGCATAATTTTCTATTGTTTAATTTACCGGTTTTATTTAGATAAATATACGACAATCCACCCTTAGTGGGTTTCATAACCCACTATATAGCACCAATATGTTCTAAATTAAACATGTTAAACCATAATTATCATTTTTGCTAATATTTTCAAAAAATTCAAAAAATCCAAAATTTACACAAATCGAACTACCAAACCCATTTCCGTCTGTACAGTTACAAAATCATCATTCACTCTTTCCGTTGGCTTCTTCCCCAGTCACACACAATATCAGTTATTACTATGACTCTAGACTAAGAAAGCTGTTCCTGTTTTTACAAGGAAACACTCTTTCAATAACAGATTTTTTGTTTAGACTATTTTATCCATGTTTACTTAGCTTCAATGTGTCTGTTTTGTGTAATTGACTCTGCAAGAAAAGATTAATACATCCTACCCAAAAGATTAACATTCTAAACATCTAGGGAGATTCAAACAAGCAAACATAAATCATCTCTTCTCCTTGAAAAGACCACTGAGGCCTCAATTATTCTTCGCTTTCATCCCTGTCAGTTATCCCTGTTTAAACCTCCTGAGGTCTTTACGGCTACCTCGTTTTGACTGTTTTCTTCTTGTTGTATTTTGTGCTAACCACAGCCTCTTCTTTGTTGTATGCAGTTTTTGGTACTGCTCCGATTTTCCACAGAAGGAAACGATTTTCCCTCTGTCCTTTTTTGCATTTTGGATTGTTATTTACAAACACACAATGGATTGGAAGGTCTCATTTTCGCACAGATACATTTTTACTGTTCTGTATTTGACAACACTCTTTTTCCAAATTCGTTATCTATATATTCCACAGCTTCAATTGTTAATATTCAATCAAATCACCTTTGTCTCATTCATTTTTGTGCTGTACTATCTTACTAGATCAAATATCTCAAGTTCAACACAATCACCACTCCACCCTTGAAAGTGGAATAACCATTTATTACACTATCAATACCTTGTTTCCAGACAGCCTCCTCGGTCCGGACAGCCAGCTCTAGACGAGGCCAACCACCAACAGAACCTATGTGCATGGTAACAAACCACAGTCCCTTTATACACACATCCCACACACTCCGCCAGCCTTCAACAAGCCGGTGCAGAGTCTCCCATAAGCCAATTATCAATTTCACATGTCTGCACCCTACTTGTAAACTATTTGGCCAATGGCGACCAAAACCTACAGAGCTTACCTATAAACAGAGAAACACGTTCGCCCAACACTTACCAAACCCAAAAACGTGACACAACTCCCCAGATACTACTCCTGGACTCTCAATGAGCGGAAAACTAAACCATGAACCAGCTCCCGTCCACCCTTAGTTTCCAGCCCATCTTTTAGACATTCCTACCAGTCCCGCTGTGTCACCACCACCTGCTATCCCTGACCGGCGAGAGATCCCTCCCAGCCAGTCAGTTCCTAAAAAAAAATAGAGTGTCAAACAAAAACAAAGAAAATTGCAAACAAACATAAACAAAAATTCGTGAGTGCCTTCATGCAACACACCCATCAACAGAACTAAACTATCAGCTAGAGGCATAAATACCCCCGCATAACCACTAAGAAATAAAAATTAAAAATTAAAAAGAAATTAAGTAATGAAATTAATTTTTATTATTATTTTTTTTTAAAGTCTCCTTGACCACCCTTGGATCAAGTATGTATAATCACTACTAAAATAGTCCTTTGTTATTAACTCTGTTTAATATTATGTCTAAATATCAACTGTTTAACCCTTCTCTGACACCGTCTGGTTCAGAGTTCACATGACCACAAGAGCCATTGCGGTGACCATTTTTCTCTCTCTCTCCAATCTGTGCAGCCGGGCCAGGCTGTACAGGTGGGAGATACCAAAAATCGTCCACCATACCCTTCTCCCTTACGTTTTCCTCACTGCCACAGCAAGAGTTGATCAGACACACTGTAGCAAAAAGGAAAACCCATGATTGGTCTATTAATTAACTGTTAGTACGATTGGCTCATGCATCTGTCAGTCATTTCATCTCTCCCTGTTAGTTGCACATCCATCTTAGTCGCTTCCACTCATAACCTAATGTACCAACGCTTCTATATATACATATCTTTTTTTTTTTATTCAATTTTTATTCCAATCAGTCCTTTTTCCCATTTTAACTTATTAATACCTCTATTTTCCCGAGCACTATGAGCTTCGCTTGTGCATTCCTGCCTCGTTCTTATTCAACCTATGGCCTTTGCAGACACACCCTCTTTACACCCCTTCTGAAAATGTCCCAACTTTCCACATGTCCAGCAACTCTGTTTTCTGATGGACGCTTGCTTTCTATTGGACTCTGGCTGAGCCCGCCACCCTTTGCCACATGATCGAGCGAGATGGCCGATTTCTCCACATTTCCAGCACTCAGTTGATGCCGGCCATCCAAGCGGTCCCCCTCTTTGTCGTCCATTCCCTCCTTGGGGCTGCCAGTTCTGTTGTCTGGATGAGAGAGGGACATACCTGTTCTTCCCAGTCGCCGCACCTTGGGCCTTTTGTTGTTGGGAGGGGCCTGGAAACTCACCCCCCCTGCGGCTGTCATCATTCCCTCGCTGCTCCGCTCCCTGTTCAGGTAACAGGGCAGGTGACTTCTCTTGTTCACTGAGTCCTTGTTCTGCAGTACGAAACATGATTTCCAAAATTACATCACTCATGATCACAGTCTGTTTCGCCAGCTCTTGTTCTAGCACCTCCCTCTCGCGTGTGACTTGGTCAACCGCCAGCTGCTCCTCCACCAGTTTTCTACGGACTGTCTCATGTCTTTCGGACGCTTCCGTGAATGCTCTTTGTCTTTCTGGAGAGAGGCACGTCATCCTCTCTACCTCCACCCTGGCCCCCGCTGGCTGGCTCCTCGTCACCGGCCCACGCCTCTCATCCCGGCTTTGGTCTCGAGGGACGACTGGACATGGGAAACGGGTGGGCTGTAGAAACTGTTCATGTATAGTTCCATACCTGCTGTTGGTCTCTGTACCAGCCGTACGACCAGAATAGACTTCGTGGGACTGCTGTAACAATGCCGCTCTTCTCAGTCTCTTTCTCTGTCCCTTGGTTAAACTGCAGTCGCCTGCAATGGACACCCCAGTGTGGCTCGGTTCTGGTTGGAGTAAAACCGTTGTCTCTGGTTCTCTCTCCTGTAAGACCTCCTGTATTGGAATCAAAGTCATTATTTCCAGTCCCTCTGTCGTACTGGTCACCTGAGGAAATTCCATCACATCCCACTCAATCAGATTAACTTCAGATATCAATCTTTCTACGGGAGTGTCTGCAAAGGTTGTCAGCCTATTGCTATTGTCGGCATTACTTCTTTTCATCGCTCTTCGTGCTCTCTTTTTCTGTTTTTTATTTTTGTTTCTCAATCTATAACAGCCTCCTTTTTTATACTTAAATACAAGGTTTTGTAAAGGCCTGAATCTCTTTGGCCATGGCTTCTTCACTTCTATTGTGATATTTCCAGTCTTTGACATAGACAGATTGTCTACTTTTGCTATTGTTATTGCTTCTAAACCTTCAGTTGTTCCTATCAATGTTCCACTAGGTGAACTTCCTATGTACCCGACATTCTCACCACTTCCAAACACACCTGCAATCACCGTTTGGAAGAACAAGTTTCTCTGTGTCCAAACCTATTTTTCGCTACTTGAGTTAAAATTCACCCACACTATCAGATTTATACCGGTGCAGACAGGGATTGACAATTTTCTTATCATTCATACTATACCAAGGCTCATATAGCCATTTCCCCAATTGGTATTGCAATCGTCAGAGCCCCAGTCCTCGCCGAGCCTGTGCAAAAAGAAAGCAAAAACATAACACTTAATACAGTGGCATTTCCCTTGTCATTTCCTCAATATTTATGCATTGGAAATGTCGGGCATTCCTATACTAATTCTTCTAGAGAGATTCGGTGTGATCTACTTGAATATAACGATACGGCTTTACTTGTTTTTGTCCGTTTGTCCAACCGGAAACTGGAGGTTCCAATCCTTTGTGTGTTCCTTTCACCTTTGGTTCTCTGGGGAACATAATCATTAAGTTCCACACAACCTATCAATTCTAACAAATGGTAAACTTGGTTAGCCATCTGTTCCAATTTCTTTTTGCTTTGTTGAAATTGTCATAATTTATACTTTAAATGACTGCTCCGCGTATTAACTATGTATAAATGTAATATTAACTTCCCTACTTGCTTTCTACTATGAAAATCAAAAACTATACTTCCTCCTACATTTCTCACCACTTTTACATCTCACGCCTTCATCACATTCTTCATACAACACCATTCTACATTATTTTTCCACACATACCCCCTCACACCACCAAAAAAACCTTTTGGTGGCGTCACTGCTTCCAACCACTATCACGGGAAAAAATTCATCTTTAGCAACTTAGGTCACTAAACCCCTGACCGTTACATAGCCCAGTTGTCCACGTTATTAAATTCATGAACCCCAGTACTATACCCACCGCAACATTTCCCATGATCCCTGAATCCACAGGGACCCGTCATTCCACAGCCCAAAGCATCTTCCCTCAGTTTCGAACCTGAACGAAAACACCCCAAGCCCCCTTCCAAGGAATATCACAACTCGTCCAACCATCACCTGTACCGGCACCTATTTCACATACATAACAGCTACATAGTTTAAAACAACCACCCAACCAATAACACACAACAAGACGCAAAGCCAACCCTGCCTCCAAGGACCCCAACCGAAGGGGGAAACTAGGGGACTGGCACCTTCCCTAAAATGAAAAACAAAAACCACGCCACAACCGTCTCTAACCAAAACCAACCTAATGTAAAACCCACCTCCCTTATAACAAATGCTCCAACTCCTTGCCCCCAGCCCAAACACACACGCCACTCTCAAGAGGGCCAGTCTGGGGGTTGGAGGGACCCCAACTAGAAACGGTCCGTAACGTACCCACAATCCATTTGAAGGCAAGGCATCGAGGGGGGGCGCACGTGGAGAAATGAAGGGAGGGAGAGAAGGAGAGACACAGGGAGAAATACAAGGAGAGACAGAGGGGGGGAGAGACATACATACGGAAGAGGAGTTCCCAAACGACCGTAAAGTAAACACTATTTTAATACAACCACTGCCTCAAGCCCACCATAAGGGCAACCTAACTCGAATACTCTAACTAACTGCATGTCATGTATGTCCTGATGAACCGAAAATGGGGGACCCTGATGTAAACAAGAAGAAAGTCTTTCCCTGGTCTGCATCCCCTTAACAATCGTGTGTATTGAGCCGTACTGTATTGCACCCATTCTGAAAAAGTTTCCAATCAACCAATCAATCAACAGAGTCCATCTGGGAGAGAGGGATAGACAGAGGGAAGGGGAGATACCGGGAGGGAGGGAGGGAGGGAGAGCGGGAGGAAGACAGGGAGGGAGAGAGGGAGGACAGATGAAGGGAGGGGGGGCACAGACAGATGAAGGGAGGGGGGGAGCTATGACAGGAGATTTATCTATTCTCTTTCTATTTCCAGAATCAACCAGCAGACTACACCGTATAGCCTGGTCCAGTTAACCCACAGCTTAATACAACTAATGGTCTTTGCATGGAGTTCCTAAAAGCCACCACTATACCCCAAGGGACGGAGGGAGGGAGAAGGGAATGGGGGAGGGAGGGATGCAGGGAGAGAGGGAGGGAGGGAGGGAGGGAGGGAGGGAGGGAGGGAGTGAGGGAGGGAGGGAGGGAGGGAAAAGAGTACTATATCTGCATGGGGGGGCACACACTATGGTATAGAGGGAGATGATATCTCATCTCTACAGTGGGGCGGGGGGGGGGGGGCACACACCATAGAAACTATGAAGGGAGAAAGGAAGCATTCCAGGGAAGGAGCTGTACCATAGGGAGCTCACACCATATAATAAATGGAAGGATGGAATGGACCCACTATGATAGTGCAGGATGGATGGAAGGGGGGAGGGGAAGGGGGCACACACTATGATAATGCAGGATGGCACCCATTATAATAGTGCAGGATGGCACCCATTAAGGCCATTATAATAGTGCAGGAGGGGGCACACCCTATAGGGAAGGCTACAGTGGGGAGGGGGGGCCCTGATGAAACTCCTAGTATCCTCTCATATACTGTACCATTTCAGCCATAAAAGGGGAAAAAAGGAGGGAGGGAGTGGAAATGGGAGGGAGGGATGGAGGAAGAAAAGGAGGTGAGGGAGGGAGAGAGAGAGAGGAGAGGAGAGGAGAAGGAGGGAGGGAGAGAGAGAGAGAAAGAGGGAGGGAGGGAGGGAGGGAGGGAGGGAGGGAGGGAGAGAGAGAGAGAGAGAGGGAGAGAGAGAGAGAGGGAGGGAGGGATGGAGGAAGGGAGGGGGGCAACCTAGGGAGAGAGGGCGAAGCAACAGCAGAGGTGTATCCATTTCAAAGACAACACCGCCCCCTGCTGTCCCTATTCGACAAGTGCGTCATCACGCAGCCACTTTTCCCATGACGTCAGCCGACGTGCTCACACAACATGAACCCCAATTCCCAGAATTCCCTGTACCGAATCGTAGTCCGCCATTAAGGATGGCTTCCTGCGAGACGTCGCCACAGGCTTACGTCACGTTTACACACACAAGGTCCCGCTGTCAGCAAAAATAGCATCACGCGATATTCCCCGAGACTCCCAGCATGCAACATTGTTAGCACAGGTAGCTTTAGCATGTTAGCATAGTTAGCTTAGCATTTTTAGCATAGTTAGTTGTCCACTGCTAACACCATTATCTTAATACCGTTAGCCCCATTAGCTTAGCTCCATGTTGCTATCGCTCGATCAGCCTAGCACGGCTAGTTAGCTTACCCTAGCCCCTTACAATAGCGTTTCCTACACGGCCCATTATCCTGTTGATTTGAGCGGCACAACACATCGCGACGTTTTGCACAACCCAGTCATATTTTATAACATAATTTTAACTTTATTAAGCATTCGTTTATAAATCCTACAGTATCAGCCCCGGCCGGCTCCGTATTTTAAATCTAACGCTCCCGATCCAGCCCGGTATTTCAAATCTAACGCACCCCCTCTAGGCCCCCACCAAGCAGACGCACCCTAGTGACGTCATCAGTGGTGGCCGCGATCTGCCATTAAATCATTGTAGCAGAAGAAGAACCCTGCTTTCTTTGATATTTACCACATTAAACCACGACCTTATTACCACTGATTTAAAAAAAATTCAAATAACGTGACACATCCTTTTGGTTCCATCTCACTCGTCATTCACTCAATTCATTCGATATTGCAACGCAGCGTCCATACGGTATGTACGACGTTCTCGCGGACAGTGTTATGGTGTCCCCGGTTTCCGTCCCTAGAGTTATCATAATGATACAAAAAATACTGGCATCCACTCCATAAGTCATAACCTCTAGCAGACTCATTCACACACATTCTCTCTCATCCGCACAGTTACACTCATACTTCCATTCAGCAACATAATCATTCTTAGCACTGGTTAACCTCATACATCATGTAGCACCATTTGGTAGCTTTTCAGCCACCATGGATGAAGCTATAAGTTCCGTCATCTCAACACATCAGTCGTACTAAACATTATTAGCCCCAAGCATTCCCCGTTAGCTTGCAACGTAGCTTAGCATGTATTAGCCCTGCTTTGTATAGCAGTAGCTTCCCGGGTATAAAACGGCTTTTATTCCGTATTGGTTGTAATATAGTAATCCGCGACGTTTAGCGTTATGATGACGTACGTTTGATTATAGCCATGATACCATGCATGTGTCATCCTATTTCATCTAAACAACATATATACATTGTTACATACCAAAGTCCTTATTTAATGCCTCATCGCTTCTAAGTGCAGTTTTTTAGTTCGAACATAAGCGCAGATCTTTATAACCCCCCAGTGCACAAGTGCTAAATTTTCCGAGGTTTAAGAGGACTACTTTACGCGCTCCAGACCTCTTGTTCCGTAAGAATTAAACGGATTCGTACGACGTCGATTTGTCTCCCCTTCATTTCATTAGTGCCGATACGGCTGTGCGCTCAATCGTTTAAGTCGATCGCGCCAATCCCCTTCATTTCATTAGTGCCGATACGGCTGTGCGCTCAATCGTTTAACCCGATCGCGCCAATCCCCTTAATTTCATTAGTGCCGATACGGCTGTGCGCTCAATCGCTTAACCCGATCGCGCCAATCCCCTTAATTTCATTAGTGCCGATACGGCTGTGCGCTCAATCGCTTAACCCGATCGCGCCAATCCCCTTAATTTCATTAGTGCCGATACGGCTGTGCGCTCAATCGTTTAACTCGATCGCGCCAATGCAACCATTCCCTACCCCTGTTCGAAATCTGCCCAAACAAACCCCGACAACACAGACACATCTTCAACTCACCGTTTGGCCTCTGCTGGTTGTTGTTGCTCGAGGATGGTGTAGTCAGGCGTCGTTGCTCTGCTCTGAGAGTTTTTGAAGTTCTGTTGTGTCTTTGTCCTGGGTTCCGTTCGGATGTACAGACCGGCAGTCACGGCGCCAGATTAATGTATCTTCTCAATGATTCTATGTTATAGCTATATGATCTTTCTCTAATGTATAGTGGAATAGCTTACTCTGCTCGTTGTGTTTCCCGTTAAAGTAACAGTTCATTCAAATGTGGTCCTTTGGAAATCATGTGGAGGCGGAGACAGCGCGGCAGGTGTAAACAGTCTGACTGTTGTTTTATTGGAATATCCAACAGCTTAAATTATCTGGTTCACAGCATCAATTATTTTCTATCTCTAATCAGCTTTTCCCGGAGGGCTTCTTAGTGGCGTCTCTTATTCTCGAACTGTGGTGGGGTGGATTCTCCATCTCTGCTTCTCCGTTCTCTCTGCGTGTCTCTCTGCGTCTCGGTGTCTCCGTGTCTCTGTCTTCCCTCCATCATTCACCCTGTAGGTTTTATAGAGAAGAGAGAATCCCCCCCCACCCTTGCCCCATCCAGTGCCGTCACCCCAGAGAGCCTGCTTTTCTATTGGCTAGAAGGTCTCTCCTCTAAGTGAGTCATTTGGGTCTTGCAAAACAGCGTTACAAGGTGACCTTACAGAGGGGATATGAACTAGTTTCCTTTTAGAATGATTTACCCAAGTGTCCCTGAATGCGACCCTCATACAGATGGAAATATAGTACCCACTCAACCTAACAGTGGGTATCACAGAATGGCCTGTTTGGTCTGCTTAGCTAAAGTAAACAGAACTCGGGTGTTGGCCTTCAGGCCGTCACTTCTTGACTTAAAAGTTAGTTATGGGGCGCACCATCCCTGTTCGTTGTGGAGGAAAGAGGTTTCATCTGTTTGCCATTTGGTCTGTTTTTATCTTTATGGCACTCTGGGCCTTTCCTATAACTGCTAAGTGAAGGCTGAAGGGTTGCACTGTTAGCTTTTTGACTGAGTTCTCCTGTGGCTTTTTCCATCAACCGCTAGATGATTTTAATCCTTCCTGTAATGCTTATATGGGTCATTTTGATCCATTTCGACTGAGGCCAGTTAACAGCCTTCTTGTTGACTCAAATGTATGGTTAACCTAACAGGTGATTTGGCATGGCTGTGAGTCTCTATTTTCTAAGAGAAAATAACCTAGTTCTTTGCTATTTCATATATGTGCATAATTTTCTATTGTTTAATTTACCGGTTTTATTTAGATAAATATACGACACGCGTTACCGGCATCACTGCTCACACACACACACAAGCGCGCGCGTGCGCATGCACACACGCACACACGCACACACACGCGCACACGCACACACACACACACACACACACAGCAACATTGTAACATGTACACCACACACAAGTACTAAGAACGATAGAGACAAGCACACACATTGCACCTATCAATAAACACAATCACTCACACATACAGGCATGCACATGCACGCACACATGCTCCGTTATGTCACGCAAATACTGCCACAATTTATATTAATTCATATGATTCACTATTCAGATACTGCCATTGAATCAATTCACATGAAGACTGGGAGGAAGGCATGTTATGATCAGTGTTGGGTGGTACTGTAATATCACTTTTCCAAGTAATCACCCACAAAGCAGGCAACTCCTTGGATCTCATATTTTCCCGTAACTCCAGCATCATTAACACCACGGTAACTCCCCTACATGTATCTGACCATTCCTTCATATCCTTCTCACTAACTCTCATGCTTAACCGAAAGGTCTTCACCCCAACTCAAACCGTCTCACTCAGACGCAACCTGGCCTCCCTATCCCCCTCCACCCTCTCCTCTGACATACTATCCGCTCTACCTTTGAGTGACACCTTCTCTGCTCTCTCCACAGAGATGGCAACCTCCACCCTCCTCTCAGCCCTTACAACCTCCTTCGACAAGCTCTGTCCCCGTGTTGAGAAACCTGCCCGCCGTTCCCCACCCAGTCCATGGCTGACAGATCCAGTGAGAGAACAAAGACAGGTCCTGAGAGCAGCTGAAAGGAAGTATAGAAAGTCACGCCTCACTGCTGACATCAACACATATCACAACCTCTTGTTAACATTCTCCAAAACCATTACTAATGCCAAAGCTTCTTTCTTTCACCATAGGATCGAGGCCTCTGCCAAGAATCTTCGCAAACTGCATGCTACCATGTCCTCCGTCCTCACTCCCCCCCACCCCCCCTCCCTCATCTTTCTCTGCCGAAAACTTTGCGATCTTCTTTGAGGAAAAAGTGGAGAACATCCGCAGCTCCTTCTCCCAACCCCCACCCATTCCAAATGCTGAATCGAGAACCTCATCCTTCACTCTGTCATCTTTCTCTCCCATTACAGAAGCCGAGACCCTGACACTGGTAACATCGAACCGTCAGACCATAGCACCAGACATCCTCCCATTCCTAACTGCAACCATCAACTCCTCACTCAACTCGGGGGTGGTCCCCACCTCCCTAAAACAAGCCAGAGTCACGCCCCTCATAAAAAAACCATCCCTAAACCCTACCGTCATAGGCAACTACCGTCCTGTCTCTCTTCTCTCCTTCCTTTCTAAAACACTTGAACGTGCTCTATCCAACCAATTTACTGCTTATCTCTTACAGAATGACCTCCTAGACCCTAATCAGTCAGGCTTCAGGACTGGTCACTCCACAGAGACAGCCCTCATTGCGGTCACAGAGCTCGGTTTTAGGTCCCCTTCTCTTCTCCCTCTACACTAAATCACTGGGTAACATTATCACGTCTCATGGCTTCTCCTACCATTGTTATGCCGACGATACTCAACTCTTCCTCTCCTTCCCTCCCTCAGATATCCACGTCTCTGAGCGGATCTCGGCCTGTCTGTCCGACATCTCCGCCTGGATGACGACCAACCACCTCAAACTGAACCTAAGCAATACCGAATTGCTCCACCTGCCGGCCAAATCCTCCCCCCTGACCGACCTTTCCATCACAGTCGAGAATGCAGCTGTGACCGTGTCCCCGACCGCCAAGAACCTTGGTGTTGTCCTCGACGACCAGTTGAACTTCTCTGCTCACATCGCAGCGACAACCAGAACCTGCCGATTTCTCCTGAGCAACGTCAGAAGGATCCGCCCCTTCCTGACAAAAGAAGCCACCCAACTCCTCGTCCAATCAACAATCGACTACTGCAACGCACTGCTCGCTGGCCTCCCGGCCACTGCCACTAAGCATCTTCAACTCATTCAGAACGCAGCGGCCTGCCTGATCTCAAACCTACCGAAGTCGGCCCATGTCACCTCACTTCTTAGGGACCTGCACTGGCTCCCCATTGCTGCACGAATCCGCTTCAAGGCCCTCGACCTAGCATACCGTGCGGCAAAGGGAACCGCTCCCGCCTACCTCCGGTCAATGGTCTCTAACTACACACCCTCAAGACCCCTACGCTCTGCATCTTCTGGCCGCCTCAGACCTACTCCTATCCAAGCTCCGGGAGGGTCATCAAAGAGATGTTGCCTATTCTCAGTCCTTGCCCCACAATGGTGGAATGAACTACCCACCCCAGCCGAAACACGTCCAATCTTTCGCCGTCAACTAAAGACGCACTTCTTCAACCATTATCTAAAAAAAAAAAAAAAAAAAAAATCTAACCCTAACTAACTGTCATGCACTTGTCCTAATAAACTAACCTACACTGTAGCACTCAACACTTTGATGAACATTGTTGCTCAGCTGATAGAGTTGTGCCCTTCCTGATGGCTTGTCGTACAGAACTTGTAAGTCGCTTTGGATAAAAGCGTCAGCTAAATTACTAAATGTAAAAATGTAAAATGTAATCAGTAGTGTTACTACTTTTTCAGTATTAATACATTTACATTTGGTCATTTAGCTGAACGCTTTTATCCAAAGCGACTTACAAGTTTTGTACGACAAGTCAGCAGGAAGGGCACAACTCTATCAGCTGAGTAACAATGTTCATCAAAGTGTTGAGACTTGAGTGCTGCAGTGTATGTTAGTATATTAGGAAGAGTGCATGACAGTAGAGGACAGTAAGAAGGTTAGTTATTATTATTATTATAATTATCTTTTTAAAATTTCAGATATTGATGGAAGAAGTGGGTCTTTAGACGACGGCAAAACATTGGTTGGGTTTCGGCTGTCCTAACTGTGGTGGAAAGTTTGTTCGCAAGGACCGAGAAAAGGCGGCTTCTCTTTGAGGACCCTCCTGGAGCTCGGATAGGAGTAGGTCTGAGGCGGCCAGAAGATGCAGAGCGTAGGGGTCTTGAGGGTGTGTAGTTAGAGACCATTGGCTGGAGGTAGGAGGGAGCCGTTCCCTTCGCCGCACGGTATGCCAGGTCGAGGGCCTTGAAGCGGATTTGTGCGGCGATGGGAAGCCAGTGCAGGTCCCTAATATAACAGTTACTCCATCAAAAACCATTACTTTGATTTTGTCAAGACCGAAGATGACAGGAACATCATTTTTTATCTGTAATGTATCCAAACTGAGCTCAAGGCTTAGGAGCGCATTGGAAGGTTCCCGGTTCAATTCCCGCTCCTCCCGGGCAGCGCGTCAAAGTGTCCTTGAGCTAGACACCCCTAATTGCTCCCGATGAGCAGGTTGGCACCTTGCATGGTTGCCTCCGCCGTCGGTGTGAGTGAATTGGGTGAACACATTTAAAGCGCTTTGGATAGAAGCATAAAAATGCATAAAATGGATAACATGCACAATTTACCATATACTGTATAAGAGAATCCAATGTTAAAAGTTGGGACTTTTAGGATGAAACAGCGCTGATGTGTTAGGCTACCATATGTATTTCATGGAGGCAGGTAGAATCATCTACCATATTGAGTAGAATTACAGTTTAAAAGTAAATCAGCGCTAGCGGTCGGGTGGCGTAGCAGAGATTGCGCTCGTCACCAATGCAAGAGGCTGCGGTCTCGACTCCCGGAGTCAGCATTGCCCTGCGGCTTGGGCCGGTCGTCATACTAACTCGTTTGGCTGAGTTAGGGGGAGGGAAGTCGTGGGTGGTAATCTGGCGTTGTAGACAGCGACTCCTACAGGTCAGGTCTGGGCGCCTGCTCAGCGAAAGGCAGGAAATGGTGAAGGCAGCGTGACCTCCCACGCGTTACGCTTCACCAATGAGAGTCCTCGCTGCCAGGTGAAAAGAGAGCCACTGGCTGTCTCCACATGTGTCGGAGGAAGCATGTGGTCGACTTCAGGGTTCCCTTGTACCGGCCAGTAGGAGGAACATGCGCACAACAACCAGGTAGGGGAGGGGGGGAATTGGCATAACGACTAAATTGGGATGGGGAGAAAAATTGAAAATCAGGCGGAGAAAAAGAGGATAAAATAAATTATAATAATAAATAAAGTAAACAGCGCTGTTTCATCCTTTGGGAGTGCGACTGCAAGAGGAGCCCCGACTTCTACTACCACTTCCACTAAGACCTCAAATTTCTCAACGCCTGCCATCCTACAGCGCAGCACGACAACGAGTTGTTCCTCATCAATTTAAGCCAGCTGTGCCTTTTGATCAAGCCTGAAGTAGCCTCGTTACCCAACTTCTAATGCTGATTAATTTTCAGTTAATGAGCTTTCACACCGGAGGTTCTGCGCTGCAGTGGGGACCGTGTGTCCGGGCCTCAGCTGAGTCGTCGTGGCAGCTTGCACGTCTGGTCTGAAAGCCCCTGGAGGTGATGCTTCATGCAGAGAGGCGCACAGGTGAAGTAGCTTCTGTTGTACCCAATTCTGATGGTAGGAATGTTATTGCGCTGTAAAGAAACTGGTATTTTATAGTATGTCTGCACTTTATGTGCTCATTTCATCATGCATGTCTTTTATATTCTACTAAAACTGAATCAAACCATAAACAAGGTGGCCTGTTGGGATGTTAATGTGAAAAACTGTGATTTTATATGTCTGCTCATTTTTACACTATCCGCTGGATGCATACTATAACCATTATCATGTCTTGTAAGTAACAGATTACAGAAATTCAAGAAGCCTATTGGAACGTGAGGTTCTGATATGATTTGAGTAATATTGTTATCGTTTTAAACCGACCCCAACAGCACGGCACAGACAGGTAGTTCAGAGTTAGCCAAAAACTAGGGCGTATTTATTTATGAAATAGGAATGAGCAAATAAACAACAAAACACAAAGGGAGAATGTTCTTGGCAGAGTTGTCCGCGGCTCTGCAGCATGTCTTCTGGGCTGAGAGGCACCGTGGTGTTGCGCCTCTGCCTCTGCTGCTCTGCAGCTACTCGTCGATCCACTGGGGAAACAGAGAGAGAGAGAATGTCACTAGACGAGCAAACAGGATTACAAGCAGTCCAGTATTGTCTTAGCTGAGTCCGTGATAACAACAAGCGGTTCCTCTTCAGTGTTTAACTAGCTGAGTCCGTGATAACAACAAGCGGCTCCTCTTCAGTGTTTAACAAAACACACAAAAACAGAAAGGTCCCGAGTCCCGGAATTTACGAGAAAAACAGTATCCAAAAAAGAACGTTCCAAAAACTCACCAAGGCGCAATTGCGCAAAGCGGTCTACGAGGCAGGGGTCCAAAGAATGGCAAGCAAGCAACAGCGGCGACTTCCAACAGACGTCCTGAAGAGGAAAAAGGCGAGGTACAACACAGGGAAAACAAGCAGCAGCCAGTGGAAATCCAAAACGACCCGACAATGAACGTTAGGAAACCCAGAGTATAAGAAGGCCTCCAGCGAGCTGATTACAACACACATCAGATGCGCGACGGTAATTGGTACCTTGACCTTGAAGCGTGCGGCGGCAACGGACCAATCCTCACAGTACCCCCCCCTCCACGGGAGCCACCCGGCGACCCACCCCGCCTCGGCTTGCCCGGATGGGACCGAAGGAAGCTGGTGATCAGGGGCACTGGAGAGGGGGACAGAGACAGAGGCCCGGAAAGGTGGGCCAGAGTCAGGGACAGAGGCCCGGAGAGGGGGACCGGGGACGGGGACAGAGGACCGGTGAGGGAGGCTGGAGACGGGGACAGGGAACCGGCGAGGGGGGCCGGAGATGGAGACAGGGGCCCAGTGAGGGGGCTGGAGACGGGGACAGGGACCCGGTGAGGGGGGCTGGAGACAGGAACAGGGAACCGGCGAGGGGGGCCGGAGACGGAGACAGGGGCCCGGTGAGGGGGCTGGAGACAGGGACACAAGGGGAACCCCGGGGGCGAAGGACTGGACGCCGCCTGAAGACACTGGGCATGACAGTCGTTGAGCCCCTTCAGGAAGGTGAGATGAAGCGCCCGATCATTCCAACCGCTCTCGGTTGCGGCCAGTCTGAACTCCAGCGCATAGTCGGTGACACTGCCACTGCCCTGCCGGAAGGTGCCCAGCCGAGCTCCCGGGTCCTGGCCACGAGCTGGGTGGTGGAAAACCCTTCGGAGCTCTGCCACGAAGTCTGGGTAGGAGAAACAAAAATCAGCCCTCATAGACCAGAAAGCAGTGACCCACTGTGCTGCTCGGCCTGTGAGCAGGTTAGTCATGTAAGCTACTCGGGCTCCCTCTGACGAAAATCGGCTGGGTTGATGAAGGAAAACCAACTCACATTGCATGATGAATGTGGCACAATCCTCGAAATTACCCTCGAACAAACGTGGTTCGGAGAGAAGGGGCTCCCGAGGTGCGAGGTCGGGAGGCGCGGGGTCTGCCGTGGCTGCGGGTGGTGATCTGGCTGAGACTCCTGGGACAGGTGGGGTTAAAAACAGGGTGTTAAATGCTGCACTGAGAGCCTGTAGTTGGTGCAGACTAACAGCCTGCTGATTACCCTGGGTAGTCTGCTGGGTGGCCAGAGTGTCAAGGGAATCCAGAATAAGCTGGACCTGGGCCCGGAGGTCCTGCACAGCAGCCGCACCTAACTGTAGGCTGTGGTCGTTGGTCAACTCGATCTGGACCGCCAACGCTGCCCTAACTCTGTCTGTGTCGGCTGGGGTCGTCATGGTCGGGTCGTAATGTTATGGTTTGAAACCGACCCCAACAGCACGGCACAGACAGGTAGTTCAGAGTTAGCCAAAAACTAGGGCGTATTTATTTATGAAATAGGAATGAGCAAATAAACAACAAAACAAAAAGGGAGAATGTTCTTGGCAGAGTTGTCCGCGGCTCTGCAGCACGTCCTCTGGGCTGAGAGGCACTGTGGCGTTGCGCCTCGCCTCTGCTGCTCTGCAGCTACTCATCGATCCACTTGGGAAACAGAGAGAGAGAGAATGTCACTAGACGAGCAAACGGGATTACAAGCAGTCCAGTATTGTCTTAGCTGAGTCCGTGATAACAACAAGTGGTTCCTCTTCAGTGTTTAACTAGCTGAGTCCGTGATAACAACAAGCGGCTCCTCTTCAGTGTTTAACAAAACACACAAAAACAGAAAGGTCCAGAGTCCCGGAATTTACGAGAAAAACAGTATCCAAAAAAGAACGTTCCAAAATCTCACCAAGGCGCAATTGCGCAAAGCGGTCTACGAGGCAGGGGTCCAAATAATGGCAAGCAAGCAACAGCGGCGACTTCCAACAGACGTCCTGAAGAGGAAAAAGGCGAGGTACAACACAGGGAAAACAAGCAGCAGCCAGTGGAAATCCAAAACGACCCGACAATGAACGTTAGGAAACCCAGAGTATAAGAAGGCCTCCAGCGAGCTGATTACAACACACATCAGGTGCGCGACGGTAATTGGTACCTTGACCTTGAAGCGTGCGGCTGCAACGGACCAATCCTCACAAATATATCTGTATTATTTTATTCCACTTTATGCTTTGCTCTTGCTGTTTGTTTTACACTGATTTTATGTCTTATTTCTTACTGATGTAAAGCCCTTTAACTGCAATCCCGTGTATGAAAGGTGGTATACAAATAAAGTAGTTATTATTATTAAGAAAGGAAGATATTCTGGGGGGGGGGGTGTAACAATATAACGAGTAGTGTAATGAATTACTGCTTCCAGGGAGTAATGTAATAATATCACTTTTGAAATGAGTAATGAATAACGAGGAGTATATATTACACTATATATTACACCCACTGGTTCCATAATTATGGGAAAAGCTTCCCAGATAAATTGTTTATTTGAGTTAAGTCAGGAGCACACACACACTGTCGTTTATATATCATATAGATGTCTTTCTTGAGCCTCCATTTTCTGCGTATAAGCCAGGAGTCCCGCCAGGCCCCAGTCGACACTATAAGACCGATCCTCTCCTGCTCTCTGTATTTACCGACTTGCTCCCAGAGTCTCCCACCAGACACACCACTCCCCCACCGGCATCTACCAGCCTGGGTCCAGAACACACCACTCCCCCACCGGCATCCACCAGCCTGGGCCCAGAACACACCACTCCCCCACCGGCATCCACCAGCCTGGGCCCAGAACACACTAGAGACACTGTGGTATAGCCTGCTTTATATCCAACATTAACCCATGTTAAAATATCCCTTCATTCACTGACAAAAATAATTGAGATTTCACAATTAGAGGAAGACGTACAGTTACACAAAAGTTAAATCAAATTCAAAAATGTCTAAAGATTTCTAAAGATGGAGATTAAGATTCCGGTGATTTGAAACAAAGACTGTTTAGACTCAAGCATGCACACGCACGCACACACACACACACACGCACACGCACACACGCGCATGCACACACACGCACACACACGCACACGCATGCACACACACACATGCACGCACACACACACACACACACACACACGCGAGCACGCACACACGCACACACGCGCACACACGCTCGCACGCACACCAAGCTGAAACACATAGAGGGAAGGATTGAGAGAGGAAGAGATTCAAAATAGAGAGAGAGAGAGAGAGAGAGAGAGAGAGAGAGAGAGAGAGAGAGAGAGAGAGAGAGAGAGAGAGAGAGAGAGAGAGAGAGAGAGAGAGAGAGAGAGAGGGAGAGAGAGAGAGAGAGAGAGAGAGAGAGAGAGAGAGAGAGAGAGAGAGAGAGAGAGAGAGAGAGAGAGAGAGAGAGAGAGAGAGAAAGAGAGAGAGAGAGGGGAGAGGGGGGGGCAAGTTGAGGAGAGATGAAGCATGCAACCTTCATATGCTCACTATATTCATTGCAAATTCATCATCTTTTATGCAAATAGTTTTGAGTACGAGAATATAGCGCCCTGATACCCTGATACATATCTGCATGTGGGGAGAGGAGGTCCTCGGTTCACTGGCCGGACGTTCCCGGTGAATCTCACCGTTAATTCCGAACATGTGCAGTGAGGCCCGGAGGATTATTATGGTCTGGATGGTTATTATGGTCTGGATAGTTATTATGCACAACGGGCAGATTGAGGCGTTAATGTAAACTGTATTGCTCTGCAGTGTGAGAGAGAGAGAGAGAGAGAGAGAGAGAGAGAGAGAGAGAGAGAGAGAGAGAGAGAGGAGAGAGAGAGAGAGAGAGAGAGAGAGAGAGAGAGAGAGAGAGAGACGAGAGAGAGAGTTTTTAGTTGTTTTGAGTGTGTGTATTAGGCTGACCCCAATTAGTCGAATAGTCGACTAATCGATTGAAAGGAGCCAATATATATATATACATTGTGACGAGCCTGGTTGTGTTCAGACTCGTCAAGGGTCAAAAACAAAAAAAATTCCATTGTCCACACAAGTGCAATATCAATCAATAAAATATATTTATTGAATAAGGCAAATATAGTCTGATGGGCAATTAGAGTAGTCGTAATACAGTCCAAGGTCAAAAACACAAAACAGGCTCTCGTACAAAAAAGGGATTGTTCAATACTCCGGTCCAGGGTCAGTACACAACAGTGATGTACCTGAACACGTTCAATGAACGATCGTTCGTGAACGCGTTTGTATTTTGGGTGCTAGATGAACGTAATTGAGAACGCGTTCATTCTCAGCGCTGTATAACGGCGTTCAATAGTTAGTTCATTCTCAGCACTATATTATAACGGCGTTCAAAAGTGTGCCAGATTTCATATGCCTTTCAGCCGAAAACCCAGTTAAAACACACCGTAAACAGGCTTTAAAATAATGCGGCAAACCACCCATTCTGGCAACCGCTCTGGGCGGGGTTCGGGGAGTCTGGTAGAATAGCTGTCACGATCGGAGCTTGTGTCTGCCAGATGAGGAGCAATCAGCGCGGCTGCAAGAGATCACCTCATCAAGCGTTCCCTACTTCAACGGGCAGATCCCGTCATCCAACGTCGCAGTGTTAAACTGCCTACCGAGGACTTCGCTCCAGCGTCCTTCCACCCTGACGTCTCGAGCCCCGCAAAGAGGACTCCTGCTCGCTCCCAAGCGCAAGACCTGTGTCCTCTCTCTTTCGCTGCTGACAGCTGCACTGAAGTGCACCTGCTCTCATTCTTCTTCCCCCCAAAAACATTATAACCTCCGTGTTGTTCACATTCCTGTTGCACATTCCTGTTATTCTCTGCTTGGTTGGGAAGAATAATTAAAGAACCCTAAACCGCTCCATTCTCTCCTCCTGTGTTTTGCTATTGGGCTCCGCAAGAACCCCCCCATCCTCACAGAACACTGCGACCATGATGTTGGACTCAGCAGCACAGGAGGCCGGTGAATGGAGCACCAGCATCCAGGCCGCCGTCAACGGACACGCCAGTCTGGTAAATCAACACTCACAGATACTGGATGAGACTATTGCCCAACTCAGCGCTCTCACTCTCAGCGCCGCGGAGCGAGACAAACGATTCGAGCGTTTCCAAGCATATTTAACAGCCCAGCCAATTACGCCTACTGTCTCTCCACTCGTGGTATCCCCACCTGTAGTATCCCAGTCCCGGGAACCTCACGTACCCTCGCCAGAGCGTTACGATGGAAACGTTGCCAAATGTCGTGCCTTCCTCTTTCAATGCTCCTTAGTGTTTGGGCAACAACCTCTAACATTCCAGAGCGACAAATCCAAAATATCCTTCCTGTCTGGTTTGCTGACGGGGCCCGCGTTAGAATGGGTGACAGCCCTCCACTTCAGTAATTCCCCCCTCTGTAATTCGTACTCCGGGTACATCACCGACATGCAAAAGGTCTTCGACCATCCTCCCGGTGGTTCGGACAGAACGGCCGCCTTGTTTACCATCCACCAAGGACACCGTAGTGTGAGCGAGTACGCTATCAAATTCCGTATTCTGGCAGCGGGTTCCCAGTGGAATGATGAACCATTACGCAGAGCCTTTCGCCAGGGCCTCAGCGAAGTTCTAAAGGACGAATTGGCGTAGAAAGAGAGGCCTACTTCCCTTGACAACTTGATTAACTTAGCCAGAGAGCTGGACACGCGTCTCCGGGAACGCCGCCGTGAAAAGGCCAGCACCGTCAACAGCGTCCCGCTGCAGAGCCGCAGGGCCGCTGAGCAGGAGCGTCCCGTTAGTAGTGTCCCGCTGCAGCACCGCAGAACCGACGATTCGGAGCCCATGGACCTTTCTTTCATTCAAACAAATGATACCAAATGATTCTGATAGACAAGCCAACAGTCCTACTATTCATTAACAAATACTAAATGTGGTCTGCTGGTTCTCACAGCTGGTATTTGATCCTGACACAAGATCTAACATCCTGTAGTGAGAAAGTTTCTCAGGCAGCTGATTGGTATGCAAATACGCACGCTATTGTTAGGCTCTTACCAGATAACAGAATCGTGTTACGACCTGCCGTTTTTCTGGCCACAGTCGACTGTATTTTACCTAATGCTTTGTTTATTTACGACCTCCTATCAACAGCCTCAATCACTCACTGAAATCAAAAGACACAGACAAAAACAGACAACAACTCAATCATCTTCACTCATTCTGATCATTCAACATTTCCCTCTGCAAACACTTTGACCCTTTCAACCTCCTTCCTGTTAAGAGTACCCTCCTCCCGTTCGGATGCACTTCTTCCCCTCTTAGATGCACCTTTCCCCAAATGAGTTGAGGTGGCGCAATGTCGGGACAACCGGCTTTTCAGGGCCGCCTTGTACCCGACGCCGGACCCCCTTTCCCCCAACAGGGATACAGGCCTCCACTTCCGGCGGTAAGGTCTCTCATGAACGGAAGAAGTCCCCTTATTTTACCTTTGGGCGCAGTATTAGGCTAGGTCCCTTTCCATCCTTAGGTGATACAATCCAGATTCCTCTGAATTGACACACCTTAACCCTCTGCTTCCCAGTGGCTCTTTTCAAACCTGCTGATCACAGAAGCACAACTCGCCTAATAACGCATTCGGTTTCGGCTTATTGTGGCCTGACTGTACATTGAGCCAGACGCATTTATGAACAACCATGCCATAATGCTCACCTGACCGGCTGGCGACGCAGTCGATAGCGATCTCACAGTCCGTCATCAAGTCAGGACCCCAAGCGGCTGACTGTCCGTAGTACCTATCAGCCACTCAGTTTTGAAACCGACGGTCTGATCCCCATCCCACTTAGCTATGGGTATGGAAACTTTGACCGTTTTCACCAGCCTTGCCTGTTTACAAAGGTGGATTGCCCCCTCTGGCACATCTCCCCCTCTGCTAGGTGTGGATTGTCACCCATGTACCACCCAGTGCCCACATTTCCTTACATGCGACAATTCTGGGCCGACTAGACGGTACCACAGTAAGATGTTGGTCATCTTTCTAGACACGGGGGCCTTTCAGTCTCTCCCCAGCACTATAGAAGCTGTTTAACGTGGCCACGGAATGTTCCGATTCCACTGCCGCCTGTTATGGAGTAGAGGTTCGGGGAGCCTACCCCCTCCCTACACCATCGCTTCCAACATATATTACACATATCATAAACAAATACTTTCAAACTCTCTCTCATACAACTCGTTAATCAACCAACATCCTTAACAAACAATTGTTAGTTGTCCTCTTCCTCCCCTGCTCTCAACTTTCCTGCTCTCAACTTCAGGCTAACAAAGTTCACACCTACATCTTCTGCACTCCTACTCTCATTCTAAGAAAGGCCTAGCAACCCTTCTCAACCCGAAGTCCCCCCGGCTTGCTAGAAGCGCGATAACCTCATTCAATCAAATAGTCAGCCACATTCAATGTAATAACCGCATCTGAACTGGCTCCTATCGAATTTTCTCGCTCACACCCCAACTGTGTCCTGAATTAGCACTTTGTCTCATCTTCCTGTTATGTAATCCCATCACCCTCACACGGCCTCTGATCCTGCATCGTCACTATACAACCCCTTTCCTGTTGTAAAAATAACTCCATCTGTTATCTTTCCTCCAACTGCCCTCTCCTATCTTCACCTCTGACCCCTACTGCCCCTATCTGGCTTCAACTGCACCCATCCACAACAGGTTTACACCATCCCCCCTGGCTGTAACTTAAATAGCTACTATAAACACCAGTTGCATACCATCCCCCCTGACACCTTGTGACATATTTCTAAAGCACCCATACCCCCCTTCGATCCTCCTGTAAACAACAAAGGGTTAACACACAGCCCAACCCCAGAGGCAAGCCACCTCTCAGGGTTGAATCAATCTTACATTTCTACAGCCCCCGGGGAAAGTTTAACCCTCCCCCAGAGCCAAATTAACATACAGTTGCCTGTTTCAGTCAAACCTACAGACAATAACACTTATCTTAAACACAGTGAAACTATGGAATGAAAGCAAATTGTTACAATTATTGTAAACACAATAATTTATCAAAAAATTGTCATCACTGCAATAAAATTGTACTCCAGCTCAGCAAGCCTCTTTCTATACATTATCCTTCCCTATTAGTCAGAGGCCTGCATCAAGCATTCAATGTAAACATGATCCTATGTAAATCAACAGTGTATTAACAATTAACAATCTGACATCCTATCAATGCATCCAAATACAAGCAGCTTACTTCACATCAAACAATAAGCTCCAGTAAAACACAGCATCATTATTCCTAAACGAACACCTTTCTAAAACAACTTTACAACCTAAACAGATTTAAAAATTATAATTTAACACAACATTATTCAAGTAATTTTACAAGCATAAACATTTCATCAAAGGCCACTCGTTTAAGAAATAAAACATCTGTACACATGTGATATTTGATCCTACTGCAGTTGTATTAAGTCATATAACGCAAGCAACATGCAATTCTAGTGTAGAGCACTTTAGCTACTCTCAAACCTACCCCCCTTGGTAAGGACTTACTTGAGTAAAACAACACATTGCTTACTTGACAGACGTAATGTATATATATTGTTCCCATTATCAATGATACATTTACCCATAGCAGCTGGCCATAAGCAATGTAATCATTCTCTACTGATATACTCACTGCAATGTTTGCATTAATTTCCTCCCAAATGACTATCTCCCATAATCTAATCATCACACATGTGCACACTCCCCCCCCTGTTACACACACTTGTAGTAACAACAACCACAAACAGAACCACTTCCAGATCACCGTTATAACATAAAGCAAAAATATAAACACTCACCATTATCCTCTGAGCGAAATTAATGAAAACAGCGTCTCGATCCCAGAATAGCTCCCGTACCCACGCGCATGCGCACCAGAGCAAGCCAGAGCAAATGATGCATACCGCGACAATGTGCTACTATTATCACTAAACCACTCCGTTTGGTCCTAATACATTGCAACCACCTCTACCGCACACTCTAAACCCTCCTAATCGTTACTTCCAAAACTCCACCACACACACATGCTGCCCGCAATTTCACAGAAGCTGCCCGCAAGCTAATTATCCTAGCCAGCTTTATCTTCCCCCAGAGATGCACCGCGGTTCCCCCACATCAAGCTCCCACAACATTACGTGTAGAGGCGTCCTACTTTTGCAAATAACTCTCAATCAACGTTATTATTAAACAATCGCATCACGCACCAGTATTGTCTATCTAATGCCACCACGCAGCTTCTAATCATAACATTGCACGAGCCCTTATCACAGCGTTACACCATAAACGCAAATACCAGCTAAGTAGCTAGCCAACATTTCCGCTCCTGATGTGAGGGTCCAACACATTTCCCGGGATCCGCGCATAACGCGATGTTCCTTCATGCGTTCAAAATCCGCGCATCCATCCAGTTTGCTCAGCACCATACCAATCTAACTTCCAAATCAACATTCACTCATCAAACATACTCATAGCTCACATTCGCCATAGTTACACACAAACCCCCATCCATAAGTGCTCACTTATTCTATCCAAACGTCCAACAACAACAACATAATTTCCTCCTCATAATTATCTCGCTATAGCAACACTTTTAGTGCGTTTTTGCCTAGATAGATAGATAGCTAAACAGATAAACAGACGAACAGCCTGCCGGCCTTTAAGTACTAACTCTCAACGTGACTCACGCAACAACGGTATAAACGTCTGAAATTAAGCAGGCCTTTCTGCAGGATTTATGCGGGTATCATCTTTTCTTTAAACTCCCTGTGCTCACAGGCAGCAAAAAATGCCCAATCCTTTCCTCTGGTTCGGACTCAATGGGCGAACCAGAGTCGAAAGCTGTATTATAGCCACACGGCCTAGCTTCTGGTGTCACGCTACAATACTCAAAACACACTTATTGATTCCATAACGTTTATACTTCCACCACATCATCCGTAGCCCCGCTGCTACCAGATTAAAACCAATATTGCACACCCTCTACACCAATCCTATCTCATGTCTGCTGTCCATTGCTTAGACATTTTTATTAAAGCCACAACAGACATAAGAGTTCGTCCGTGCTCTGCCCGCAAGCAGAGTCTCTTGAACGATCCAACCCATCTCTGACTCACTACTATTCCTGATCCTACGCAGGCCTAGGAGCGAGGCAAGTAACATCTTTGAAAGTCGCCCCACTTAACATTTAAAAATGTATCAACATTACATCTACTGTAACTGATTAACGATGTAAATTCAACGCAGAGATATCAAACAGGAATGTAACCTTCACCTACCCGCGTGACCCTATACCACTGATCCACGCTGTCATGATGCTCCCAATATTGGATTAAATTAATCTGGCGTAGTTTACCCTATCTGCGCTCTCATTCAGACAGACTTATCCTCCTGAGAGCGCAGTCTTAAACGTAACAGAACTCATCCATGTTCCACCGCTCCACCCCCCTGCACGCAAAAACTACATTCACCCCGGGCCCCACCCGGCCTGTTTACACGACCAACTCCCCAACCTCGTTCGCCCCTTCCAGACAGCAAAACTCCGCACTGCAACACCTTAATGAACATACTACCAACCCCTGCCCTTTCTACTGCTTGCTCTCAATATGGGAATAATGCAGAACGGGTCTAACATGGCACCATTTCTGTCGTATATTCTATACATTAGATTAATTACAGTGCATTGAGGTTGCCAACTAGAGGGAGAGAAGGAGAGTGATAGTGTGGTTCCTCTAATCTGACTCCCAAAATAGCCAGTAGAGAATAAAACTGTGCAGCCAGACAAAGGAACTATAGTTCAACTCAAAGGGTTTATTTGCCTCGGGGCTCAGAGTGAATTAAAATATTGTTTACATATAGGGATTATTTCATAGTAAAACATGCTTGTACAAAAGGGATTGTTGAGAATTACACATCAAACAAGTTCTGTACATATAACAATAGTTGTTGTGAAGGGCCAGATTAAAGCTGAGAATCTACATTTATTGTTTTATATACATTGTATATTATTTATATATACACGGTATATCCCTTTAAGCCTGCGTTCGAATCATAGTAATATTAGCTTTCCTTATGGATAATGCCCCCTGACGACGGCGCCAGGCAGTCTCGCACTCAGACAGGTTTCAAGGGCGAGTCTGGGCTAGTCAGGACATGCCCTTGGCAGTGTATTGATTCCGGGCAAGTGGTTAGGTTTGGGACTAGATAATCACTTAAGTATATATATCGGCGCAGGTGCGCACAGCAGCAGTTTGTCTAAAGTCTGTCTGTGTTCGGTAACAGTGAAGTGAACAGCAGTGCGTCTAACAGAGCGTTGAGAACCACGTGCGAATTGAATAGTAAAGTGTCAGAGTTTAATGCAGTAACGTCAAGTTCAACTTAGTTTAATGTGAAGTAAATAGTTGTTCATTTATTGTATATCGTGCCAACCACAGTTTGTTCGTGTGCAGCATTACCCAGCGGTTCGTTCGTGTTAGCTAGTGGACCTTAGCCAGTGCGCGTGGACTAAATACCTTAGTACCAGCACATGAGGAGGCCTAGTCGGAGAACCTGCTGGACATGTGCACAGGAGAACCAGCGGCGGCGATTGCAGAACCATTACTGGTTGGATTATATTGATTGTGGAACGTGTTACCCGGAGAAGAGCATCGTTAATCTCCACTGTCGTTTGGGATTTAACCTCATGAGGATTTACATTCGGGCTGGCCTCATGGACCGAGGCTAGCTGGCTATCATCGTTTGCTATCGAGCATTGGATTATAGTTATTTGTTGCTGATCGTTGGATTTACAAGGACTGGCTTCTCTACGTGAACCCCCTTATTCTTCATTGAATCAGACTGAGTATCCGAACATTCCTCTATCCACCAGACCTTACACCTCTGGGAGGAACCCAGTGTCTCCAGGCGGTACCAGCGTTGCCTTCTATAATTGCTATTATACGCCAGGTGGCGTCAGCCTAGTACCCATCGTAGGAATTATTCTATTCCCAGTGACTTATGCTACTGACTTACTTTATGCATATTCTTCGCCAAACAAGCGCGACCCTAATTCTCATTCTGTAACCTATTGTTGCATAATAATAAAATACCCTCAAATACTATTTCTTTGTCAATGCCGTGTTATTATGAGTGTCCACCATATCTATTCGATGTACTGTCTGGCCAGTAATTAAAGTACAGTGGTTTAATCTATCACAATCTTTAATACAGTCAGGGTTTTTTACTCCTCAGTTACAATTGGTCCTTCGAGCCGGAGGGTATCTGTTCTGAAGGATCAGATTAAACCGAATATATATATTTATTTATATATATATATTTAATTGTATTTGTATATCCCCTGATATCCCTTGTATATTCCTTGTACAATATGCATTGAATATCCCTTCTAGTCTACTGAACATCCCATAATAGTCTCCATTCTACCATTGGACGAGACCTTGGTGCCAGGTCGCCATACCCCTCAGACCAGGTTCAATCGTACCGCTCAACATGTATGGACAAGTCCTAGTTCCGCGTAGGAATATGTCTACCGCACCACTAATGGTACTATTTGTTCATAGTGCGTATATATACTGCGCTATTAAAGTAGAGCTTTCTTTTAGTCCAGTTCCTTACCCTCCAACAGAGTGATAGACGCAAAAGCCTCCCCGCGAACCACGTGTGGGCAGTAAGGCCAATTCGGCCCAGTATCGGCATTGAGACATCGTGTATATTAATATTTGAATAGTCATATTTGGCACTATATCGTCGAGTTGGACGTATTCTATTAAGCTAATAATAGTCTATTCATATGTAGTGCCTCGTGCGGTAAGAGTTCTATAGTAATCAGCACCCCCATCGTTTCGGGCATCAGCTGGACGCTTATCCAGGGTGGTTGACCCCACGTGAAGCTGCACCCGAGGAGCTCCAGGCCAAAGAGCGAGTGGACCTGTATATTGGATTATTCTACCGACGACGGCTAGCCTTCCCCGGCTTGGATTATGCTTTGAGTACTTTGATTATTCTATGGATAAAGGCCAACACTGCGGTGTGTTGGAAATACCCCCCCCGGAGAGGACGACAGGTGAGAAGACGCTCTACACGACGAGGTCGCCTCACGTCTCTCCATCGTGGACCGGAGGACGCCGGCCACAGAGAGTCCAACTGCTTTCATCTGTGGATCGAGGATCGCTGGGCACCGGGTCGCACGACTGTGGGCTCTCCCAGGATACCCTCGGCCAGTCGGGATACAGCCCGACTCTACCCCCCCCTCCAGCTGTCCTACAAGCAGTCGGAACCTTCCCCTAGTGTATCCAGCTATATAATCATTCAAGTATCATTGCTATTGTTCCCTAAATATTCCAGGTTGTATATTTGCTTCCTGCGCAATCAGAGATTGGACATTCGATATTGATCTACCTACGAATACTCATTTGCCATAAAAGTGCATACTATTTCAAATCATAAATGTAATTAAGTGATCGTTGTACATACCTTTTGCTATGTATTATTAAACGCAGACTTTCGACTTGGTATATTTGTGTTGGATCCGTTTCATCAGGTGGGAGTGTTTATCATAATTATTTATACCTAGTACTGGGTGGCCAGAGTCTAAAGTACAAGAGGTAGTGGTAGTAAGTATCATATCTAACAATACAGTCAGGGAATTGTACCCCTCAGTTACAATTGGTCCTTCGAGCCGGAGGGTAATCAGTGTAATATTAATATAGTGTTATTAATATTAAAATGGCCTATGATGAACACTCCACGAAACGATCCTCCTAACCAACAACGCCCGCGGCGCAAACGACAGCTCCCTCAGTACCTAGAGGCTTACGCTGTCAGTCAACAACCTAGTCTTCTACCAACAGTAAACGCGGTAAAACTAGAAAGTAAAATTATGTCTAACCCTAACGACCAGGCTACCCCGACCATAGAGGCCCCTATGGGTTCTAACGTAACTGACCCAGCTCACGGTGGGGACCAGGGGGAACCAGACATGACTTTACACCCCGCCAATACCGAAGAAGTAGTCCCCGACGAGTCCCGGGAGGAAGACAACACTACCGAGAGAGAACTCGGCACGGAAGAAGATGAGGAGAGCACCGTGGAGATAGAGCTCCAAGACTCCGCACGGAGTACCCCAAGGGACGGCTCCCCTATACAACCGTCTTCTCCCAGCGAGGCAGAGAGGACACTACAGCAGGCATTCCTCGTCAGCCTGAAAGCCTCTACTGAACGCGATAGACTCCAGGGTGAACGCGATCGATTGCAGATACAGCAACGGAGCGAAGAAGAGCACATACGCCTGGAAATAAGACGCATTCAGATGGAAGAGAATATGGCAAGAGACCGGGCCGACGCCCAGCGCGCCGCCACCGGTGCCCAGAGAGAATCGGATCTCACCAAGCGCGAAGCCGAGCGCGACAGAGCACAAGCGCAACTAATAGAACAGCTGATCAGAAGGACAACACCCCCTCCCTCCACCAGAGGCTCCAGGAACTCGTCTAGACATCACTCCAGGGCGGCATCCCCTAGCCGAGTAAGCGACCATGAACTTGACCAACAGACGAGGTCTATACCCCCCACAGACCCCCTTCCCCAACCGGTCCAAGCGAGACCCAGCCACCGGGAAGGAGCAGCATACACTGCGGAGAGGCTAAATCAGAGACTACAAGCCCTGGATGACCTAACGGAAGACGAAGAGGAAGAGGAGGAGAACCACGCCCGACGACAGCACAGTACTCTACCGGACCAGGAGGTCCAGTACAGCCCAGGCTATACCCCCGCGGAGCTGCGCTACAGACCCCTGACGCTATTCACGGGTGAGCACGACGCACGACCCGCACCGAGGAACAGCACCTGGACCAGCGGGCCATGGTACACAGCCGGTACCAGCCCACGCCAAGGGGCAGGAGGAGACTCGCCTAGGAGGCCTCTCCCCCAACGCTCGCCGATGTATCAACAATCCGCGTCATACATTGGCACACCTATGGTACCAGACTTCACCCAGGAGAACCGGGCCCAGTATACGGAGCTCCGCATGTGTCTGGAGACAATGTTGGTGGATGTCATTGATGAACGCCATAAATACGCGATACTACTGAAGCATTTAAAGGTACCCCGCGCGCACAACATAGCGCTCGCCTACGCCACTTCCACGACCCCATACACCGCAGCGCTGGTAGCGTTGGACCAGAGATATGGACGTATATGGGATTACGTGATCCAGGAGATCAGGCACATCGACCACCTACCCCCAGCAACAGACAATCGAGCACTGGACGACCTGTCCATCAGAGTGCAGTCCCTAGTAGGGATGCTGGGAGCGCAGAGGGAAAAGGGTAGGCATGAACTATACGCCAACTCAAATGTAGAGAGGATCTTGGAGAAGCTACCGCCCGCCCGACAGGAGCGCTTTAGGCGGCAGAGAGACCACCGAGACCCTAATGGCCCCGAACCGAACCTCCTCGATCTAGCCGACTTCCTGGCGAGAGAAGTCAGCAGCTTACGGCTAGATACATTCGGACGGAGCACCCCTGGCTCCAGAGAAGGAACCAGGAGACTAAATGATGGAAGAAGATCGGTGACTGTCATGCACCAATCGGAGTCAGTGCCAAGCAGTAGGAGCCACAGTACCCCCTCAAGAAAGGAGAAGTGGAAGATAGTGTGCCCCTACTGTGAGAAAGAACACTGGCTGTCACAATGTGACTCATTCCCCAAGATGAATGCGGAGGAAGCGAGTCAATGGATAAAGTCCAACAGACGCTGTTTTCGCTGTGCGCGATCACACATGGCAGCCGAATGCCGCTTAAAGAAAAAGTGCAGTCGGTGCGATGGAGCCCATCTGGACATACTCCACGACAGTAACAGACGGCGGCCTCCACCCGCACCATCAAGCAGCAAAGCAAGCGTCATGTACATCGACCCCGCCAGCAGCAGCGGAGCCAGAGTGCTCTTAAAGGTAGTCCGTGTGACATTGAGCTACCAGAATAAAGTCATGGACACTTACGCCGTCCTTGATGACGGGTCAGAGAAGACCCTTCTGGTCGCGTCCGCTGCGGCCCAGCTAGGGCTGCGGGGGAGCGAAAACCAAATGACAATTCGGACAATAAGAAGAGATTTGAAAACGATAAAGGGCGAGAATGTCTCATTCTCTATCGCAGCAAGTGGCCAGCCCGAGCGACGGTACAGGATTACAGACGCTTTCACCAGCCAAGAAATAGGACTCTCGCGGTACACATACCCCGTAGCCAAGCTGATGGAGAAATATGTACATCTACGCAAGCTACCGATCCCACTCATAGACGGTGCTACCCCGACACTGTTGATAGGCTCCGACCATGCAGACCTCATTGTCCCGATAGACCGGGTTCATACCGGACCCAGAGGCTGTCCTGCAGCAGTCGAGACCCGCCTAGGATGGACTCTCCAAGGCCCACTCGCCAAATCTCTCAACCGAACCACAGCCACTAGCTGTCTCCACTCCCGAGTCACAGAGGGAGACACCGCACTCCTGCAGCAGGTAGAGAGGCTATGGACCCTAGAACAAATGCCCTTTAAGAATGAAAAGAAAGACATTCGCTCTAAAGACGACATCTACGCCATTAACCTCCTCGAGACGGGAACAAAGAGAGTCCCAGTCAGCGGCGTGTTGAGATACGCCACGCCACTCCTGCGGCGGGAAGGGATGCCTACCTTTCACGCAAAGAAAGACGCCACAGAGCGGTACCTACTAAACACAGAGCGGCGCTTAGCCAAGGACCCCGCCCAAGAAAGTGTATACCGCGCTGAGATTGAGAAGCTCATCACAGCGGGACACGTCACAAAGATTGACATTAAAGAGGCCGACCAGACGACTGAATCGTGGTACGTGCCCCACCACAAGGTTCATCACAACGGCAAAGACCGCATCGTGTTTAACTGCAGCTACCAGATCGGATCCCAAAATCTGAATAAAGAGCTATTGCCCGGTCCTACACTCGGCCCCTCCCCACTAGGCGTACTACTCCGCTTCCGCCAGGACAAGGTGGCTATCAGCGGGGATATCAAAGGGATGTTCCTGCAGGTGAGATTAGTAGAGGAGGACAAGCCCCTGTTGCGGTTCCTATGGAGAGAGAGGCCAGGAGATGAGCACCCAGCCATCTACCAATGGGAAGTCCTCCCTTTCGGAACTACATGCAGCCCATGCTGTGCTACATTTGCACTACAGAGACATGTCGCAGAGGACCCAGCAGCGGACGAAGAGGTCCGACACAGTGTGAAGAACAGCTTCTACGTAGATAACTGTCTACAAAGCGTTTCGACCCAGGAAGAAGCCGAGGCTCTCCTACATAAACTCCGCGCCTCTCTGATCAAAGGCGGCTTTGATCTCAGGCAGTGGGCCAGCAGCGATCCGCACGTACTGCGCAGCCTCTCCTCCGAGGACAAGGCAGCGAGCAGCGAGACCTGGATGGCCACAATCCCAGGAGAAGCCCAAGAGATGACACTAGGACTAGTGTGGCGCTTCAAAACAGATTCGCTCCACTATAGACACAAACCCCTGACCACGGAGCAGGGAAGGTCGACGGCAATACCGACCACCAGACGGAGTGTGTACAGAACACTCGCCCGACAATATGACCCGTTAGGATGTATACTACCGTACACCACCAGGGCAAAGATGATTGTACGAGCATTGTGGGACAAGGACCAGGGCTGGGACGACCCCATTCCCGCACACCTTGCATCCACCTGGAGAGAGTGGGAGATGGAACTCCACTCACTCCCAGGCGTGAATATACGCCGAAGCTACTTCCCACCCACGGTGAGGCCAGAGACATGTAAAATGGATTTACACGTCTTCAGTGACGCCTCCGAGGTCGCCTACGGATCAGTAGCCTACTTGCGGGCCCAAGAAGAGGGGGGAGAGATCTACACAGCATTCATCCTCGCCCGCTCGAGAATAGCCCCACGCAAGCAACAGTCTATCCCACGTCTAGAGCTCTGCGCAGCCCTCGCAGGAGCGCATCTAGCCACGCTCATCCAACGTGAGCTCACCATTCCGGTGCATAGAACAATCCTGTGGTCAGATTCCACGACAGTACTCGCCTGGATCAAATCGGATTCATGCAAATACAAAGTCTTCGTGGGAGTCAGAGTCACTGAGATTCAAGAGTTAACCGGAGAGTTAACCGGAGAAGCAAACTGGCGCTATGTTGATACAAAACACAACCCAGCTGACGTCATCACCCGGGGAATGTCCCTAGATGACCTAACCCGTCATAACATCTACAGTGACGGACCAGCATTCCTCAAGCTCCCGGAAGGAGATTGGCCCACGCCCACCCCGAGGGAAGCAAGTGACGAGGAGGCTGAGAATAAGAAACCCATGTTCTGTGGATTGAGCACTGTTGTCTCCGCAGACCCCAACATAGACGATTGCATTACCATAGAGAGTGCGCAGCAACGGACATTCCTGCGGCACCACCCAGAGATTAAGTCCCCCGCTGATATGTCAGCAGCTGACTACGAGGAAGCAGAACTGCTTCTACTGCAACGAGCCCAGAGAGACTCGTTCCCCGATGAACTAGACTGTCTACAGGGAGGAAAGCCCGTCCCATCAGACAGCAGATTGATTCATCTGGCCCCCGAGAGTGACACACATACCCTCATCAGAGTGGGTGGTCGCCTGCGGAGAGCCCCCAATTTACCGGATGACATTAAGTACCCGATCGTATTGAACAGCCGACACAAGGTCACAGAGCTGATTATAAAGAAATACGACGAGGATGTACACCACGCAGGAGCAGAGAGAGTCTTCGCGGAAATCAGACGTCGTTACTGGATACTTCAAGGAAGAGAGGCGGTGCGACGCTTCCAGCGAACCTGTCTAGACTGCCGAAAGTGGCGCGCGCAGCCCAGCATACCACGGATGGCTGACCTACCTCCATGTCGCCTCCGACTCGGCGACAAGCCATTCCACTCAACAGGCATGGACTGTTTTGGCCCGCTGCACATAAAGAAAGGAAGAGGCACCGAGAAGCGGTGGGGTATTGTATTCAAATGCATGACCACCAGAGCGATACATATCGAGCTCCTTCCGACCATGAGCGCAGACTCATTCCTTATGGCCTTCCGAATGTTCACATCACGGAAAGGAAAACCGTCTACATTATTGTCCGATCACGGGACAAACTTCAAAGGCGGAGAAAGAGAGCTGAGGGAGAGCTTCCAAGCTATGGGCCCAGAACTTAAGACCCACCTCGCTCCAGCCCAGATTGACTTCCAATTCAACCCCCCAAACGCACCCCACTTCGGTGGAACTTGGGAACGAGAAGTACGTTCTATAAAGACAGCCCTGTACGCAGTACTTGGGGCCCAGACTGTGGCGGAAGAAGTCCTAATGACAGTCCTCACGGAGATTGAGGGAGTATTGAACTCCAAGCCCCTCGGTTACGTCTCCAGTAATGTAGCAGATGTCGACCCAGTCACCCCCAACACCCTCCTGATGGGGCGGCTAGATCCCGCGTTACCCCAGACAATGTACCGGCCTGAAGAAGCGAACGGCCAACGAATGTGGAGGTACAGCCAAGTATTAGCCGGCAAGTTTTGGAGCAGTTTCCTACTGCACTACCTACCGTCTCTACAGACCCGCCAGAAGTGGGTAAAAGAGAGAGACAATTTGACGGAAGGAACAGTCGTCATGATTATTGACCAGTCACTACCCAGAGCTATGTGGCCGGCTGGCCGCGTAAGCAAAGTGATCACCGGTGCCGATGGCAAGGTCCGAGCAGCTGAAGTACTCGTCCAAGGGCGCATTTACACCCGTCCTGTGGCGAGGCTCATAGAACTGCCCCGACTCCCAGACACAATCGATGATGACCATGACCCTATGACTTTGTGAGTTGACTGACCCTTACAGCGAACCCTTGAGTGGTAGACAGTGAGGTTAATCTGTCTCTGCTTAACTAATTAGGTTGGGACCAATTAGGGGGCGGCTGTTCTGAAGGATCAGATTAAACCGAATATATATATTTATTTATATATATATATTTAATTGTATTTGTATATCCCCTGATATCCCCTGATATCCCCTGTATATTCCTTGTACAATATGCATTGAATATCCCTTCTAGTCTACTGAACATCCCATAATAGTCTCCATTCTACCATTGGACGAGACCTTGGTGCCAGGTCGCCATACCCCTCAGACCAGGTTCAATCGTACCGCTCAACATGTATGGACAAGTCCTAGTTCCGCGTAGGAATATGTCTACCGCACCACTAATGGTACTATTTGTTCATAGTGCGTATATATACTGCGCTATTAAAGTAGAACTTTCTTTTAGTCCAGTTCCTTACCCTCCAACAGAGTGACAGACGCAAAAGCCTCCCCGCGAACCACGTGTGGGCAGTAAGGCCAATTCGGCCCAGTATCGGCATTGAGACATCGTGTATATTAATATTTGAATAGTCATATTTGGCACTATATCGTCGAGTTGGACGTATTCTATTAAGCTAATAATAGTCTATTCATATATAGTGCCTTGTGCGGTAAGAGTTCTATAGTAATCAGCACCCCCATCGTTTCGGGCATCAGCTGGACGCTTATCCAGGGTGGTTGACCCCACGTGAAGCTGCACCCGAGGAGCTCCAGGCCAAAGAGCGAGTGGACCTGTATATTGGATTATTCTACCGACGACGGCTAGCCTTCCCCGGCTTGGATTATGCTTTGAGTACTTTGATTATTCTATGGATAAAGGCCAACACTGCGGTGTGTTGGAAATACCCCCCCCGGAGAGGACGACAGGTGGGACGGCGCTCTGCACAGTGAGGTCGCCTCACGTCTCTCCGTCGTGGACCGGAGGACGCCGGCCACAGAGGGTCCAACTGCATTCATCTGTGGATCGAGGATCGTTGGGCACCGTGTCGCACAACTGTGGACTCTCCCAAGATACCCTCGGCCAGACGGGATCCAGCCAGTGACTCTCTAACCCCCCCCCCTCCAGCTGTCCTACAAGCAGCCGGAACCTTCCCCTAGTGTATCCAGCTATATAATCATTCAAGTATCATCGCTATTGTTCCCTAAATATTCCAGGTTGTATATTTGCTTCCTGCGCAATCAGAGATTGGACATTCGATATTGATCTACCTACGAATACTCATTTGCCATAAAAGTGCATACTATTTCAAATCATAAATGTAATTAAGTGATTGTTGTACATACCTTTTGCTATGTATTAAAACTCAAACTTTCGATTTGGTACATTTGTGTTGGATCCGTTTATCAGGTGGGAGTGTTCAACATATTCATACCTAGTACTGGGTGGCCAGAGTCTAAAGTA